>NW_028317943.1:10601315-10905263 GCF_062004578.1 Staurois parvus
TAATGTGGCTCAGTTGTGAGAATACAAATTAAATATGCAATGCCTGAAGGTCAGAAATAAAACAGTGCCCAATAACATTTTTTGCTAAAAGCCTGTTACAATCAAGCTGATCATACAGAATGATATTTGTTTAAAGCAATACACTTTTGGTTTAATACTTACAGGTGTTGTAAGTTAGACAACTTAAACATCTTTGGTGGAATGTAGCCAATTCGGTTCTTGTTGAGCTTCAATACTTGTAAAGTAGCAGACAAGTTGTCAAATGCACCTGGTTCCATAGATGTTATAAGGTTTTTATTGATGTAACTGCAAAAAATAAATAAAATCAATTAAAAATGACAGCTACTCATTTGCAGATAATGAAAAACTATTTTTTTTGTCAGTAACTTACATAAAATGGTTGCTACAGCCAGTCTCCCACATTGAAATGGCTATAAAGATTCTTATTTTTTTCTAAATAAGAAACATATTATACTTACCTGCTCTGTGGAATGGTAGTGCACAATGCAGCCCCAAACCTCATCTTCTGGGTACCCCCCGTTGGAGCTGTCCACTCATCCTTTTCGGAGTCTGCCCTATAGCAAGATGATTGCTATAGGGGCAGATGTGGGCTTGCTCCTGACCCAGGCTGCGTGTGTCCATAGACCCACACAGCACAGCTTGGCCCTGACCCATCCACCTCCCCCCTTTCCCCGCTGCCTTCTAACAGGATTTGAATGACAGCAGCAGAAGTCAATGGCTCCCGCTGCAGCCTGTGTCCTATGAGAAGAGAAAGGGAGGAGAGCGCAGCTAGGTAATTTTTTATCTCAAAGTGGAGTTCCACTCACCCTGTCAAAAAATAAAGTCAGCAGCTACAAAAACTGAAGCTGCTGACTTTTAAAAATAAGCCACTTACCTGTCCCTCGGTGTGTCTCCCGCAGCCTGTTTCACCGGCTGTCCTGTATTCCAGGAGGCTGGCATGTTCAGTGTGGGCACCTGGCTATGATAGCTTGCGGCTTCACAGCTGGGTATCCACTGCACATACGCGAGCAGCGCTGCGCTTCATGAATGGTCCTGCAGTCTTCTGGGACCTGTCACGTGTCCCAAAAGACTATAGGGAGAGAGGGAGAACACTTTCCGCTCACTTAGGCGATCGGACCGGAAGTGGGAGCGGGTACCTGTCAAATTCGGGTACCCGCTCCACCCTGACCCCCAAAAGGTGCCAATCCTTAATGGGGAGCAGTCCTTAAAGTGGAACTTCCCCTTTTTGGTTGGAGCTCCACTTTAATGCAAGGAATTCATTAAAAAAAAGGTAAAAATGTCCTGCCTTCAGTACCCCTTTAATTACTGACCTAGAGAATTGTTATCTGAACACTCGACTAAAAGTAAGTGGGACAGCAGTTATGTCACTCAATAAGATTTAAGCCATTTTCAGATTTGGCCTAGAAAAACCAAAAAGGGCAAAAAAAAAAAAAAAAAAAAAAGAGCCAAAAACACACACACCAAACAAAAACAGCCTTTTTTTTTTTTAAATAGGCACAACGAAACCTACTTGTCAAGTTGCAACAGCTAAACACTCATGAGGCTTGAAAGACAAAAATCTGAACTTTATAGACAGTCCCTGCTTCATGCGGTATAAAATGAAGTGCCTCTGAACAATAAAACATTTTAAAAAAATGTATATTACACTATAAGCATAAAGGTTTACATATAAAATTGCTATATTACAAAACAGACAGTAAAACAAGCCACTTACAGGTATTTAAGTCTCAGCACAGGAAACGACGGTGCTTTAAGTTCAGTAATAAGATTATTACTCAAATCTAAGGTTTCCAGCGACTGGTAAGGTTCCAGATGCTCTGGTAAAATTACATGAATCTTATTGTTTGTTCTGGGACAGGGAGGAAAAAAACAACAAAGCACTGTAATCACACCAGTTGTATACCAAGCAAAGCAGAACTCTACCAATACACAAGTTTCAAAACAGAAAAGAATTATTAAAATAAACAAAGTTATAAAACTGGCTGAAAGAAAAAATATTTGATGGTTTGCTCCAAAACATTACACATACAGAACCACACACAAAAAAAAAAAAAACTTTAATGATACAGATGTAGCTTCTCGAAAAATAATGTGGAAAAGCAGCAAAGCAGAATGCTGGTTTATTAACAAGGTAATTACAGACAAGGTGTTAAAGCCATAAATTACTGCAGTGATAAACTTTCCCTTGCAGCATTGCTTGTTACAGCAGGGGCCAGCAATTTCCTGAACTGCACACCCTCTCAATTGCAGCCTGAAAGTGTTCGCTTATAATCCAGCCTGCTGCACAGTGATGCCTTTGTACACTAGATTTTTTTTTTTTTTTTAACACAACACAGATATTTCTTATAGCTGTAGGCATAATGGATTCTGTATCACAAAACATCAGAATGATTTAACATGCCCCAATGTTATCATAATTCTAGTTTTAACCAGAAAATAGCATTCTCTTTAGCATGTTTTTTTTATATTCACATTATGATGCTAGAGGCAGATTTATATATATTTATGCTGTAAAAATTGAAAACAGAAAGGCCAATCATTCAAAAGACATTGATTTAAACCAAATAACTTTGTATATAGGAGTATAAAAAACAAAAAACAGATGATTTTTATCCTAATGAACTATTGTGCACCTCCCACTTCTGCCCAACAATTCGTCCTCCGTGCCACAGAAATCACTAGTGATGTAAATTAAATGAGTAGTTGCCACTTTAATAATTATTAGCAAAAACACCACTGTGTTTATTTTTTGATAGACTAAAAAAAAAAAAAAAAAAAAAGTTTTAGTTTTGGTTATAAAATTTTGTAAATAAGCAATTTTTCTCCTTCACTGATGTGCACTAATGAGGCTGCAGTGATAGGCACGGATAGGCTGCACTAATAAGCATTGACAGGCATCACTGATGGGCACTGATATGTGGCATTGATGTGCACTGGTAGGTACTGATGTGGCATTTATGTGCACTGATATGTGGCATTGATGGGCACTGACAGGTGGCATTGATGGGCACTGATGGGCACTGGTATGTGGCATTGATGGGCACTGATGGGCACTAGTATGTGGCATTGATGGGCACTGACAGGTGGCATTGATGGGTCTACACTGATCATCAGTGCCCTGATGATCAGTGTAGATGTCCCCTCTGAGGAATGCTGCTAATCGGCTCTCCTCTCCTCAAGCGCTGTCAGCGTGAGGAGAGGACTGCCAATAATCGGCATTTTCTTGTTTACATACAATCAGCTGTGATTGGACACAGCTGATCACATGACAGAGCGGACATGATCAGCTCTTTACTCTGATCGGTTATCCGCTGTGTCCCAGGGACACAGCACACCACCAACCATTGCACCGCATACCCCCGGGGGCATGCATGTGCAGTTAGAATAGGAGGATGTTATATGATGTCCTCCCAGAATGACAGAATCCCCCCCCCCCCCTACCATTTGTGAAACATAGAATATTACTGGATCAATAGACCAGGGTTGTAGTACTAGATTCCGGTTTGTCCTGAGACAAAACAATTTAGTTTTTTATTTTTAATGGCTCTATGTCTCCCACAGGCCTTCACATCCTAGGGCCTACAGCACTAAAGTAAAATTGTAGCAATAAAAGTCCTGTGACTAAAAAAAATAAAAATCAGTAACAAATATTTTTTTCATCAGTTCAGTCACATTTTTTTCACCCCCCCCCCCCCCCCCCCCCAAGAAAAAAAAACAGATCAGTTCACATCCACTTTTCGTTAGTTCACAGCCATTTTTTTACATCCTTTACCAATGCAAAAACGGACAAAAAAAAACAAAAAACAACACAAAAAAAAACAGATGTCAAGAGATGCAAACAGGTGATCATCCCTTTACATCCACTAGTCCATAGAAATACATGGGTGTCCGTTTTTCATCTGTAAGTGGACAGATGAAAAACAGACATACGGAACACCCATGTGAAAGAGCCCTGAGTGTGTGAAAAGCAATGTCCAAATCTGAAGTGAACACACAATCCCCAAATGAAGGTCTACAGAGTAATTTAGCTGCACTATCAGACATAGTAAATTAGTACTTCTAAACCAACAGTTTTTATACCTGTTGCCAAGGCCAACTTTCATTTTTTGTCTCCCTTAAGTTTGGTAGCCTTTAGCATATCTAAAGTTTATTAAAATAATTGCACTTACAAAGACAGAAGTGTTATATTTGCAGATAATGGTCCTAAATTGGGTATAGTCTTCAGGTCATTTCTATTCAGTCTCCTGTTAAGACAGGTAATACAGAAAAGAAAAAAAAATCAAGAAAAATTACATTTTTCAAGCCTACACATAATCAACAACTTAAGAACTCAAATAGAATGAACTTACAATTCACGAAGGTTATAAAGATGAATCATTGAAGAAACTTTGATTGAGGAAAGTTTATTGTGGCTTAAATCACTGTAAAAAAAGAAATAGAAAAATACATTAGTATAAAAAAAAAGACAAATTTGCTTTAGTACTACCATTGCAACTCTGAAGTGGAAATGGAAGCACCTACAGTACATTTAAACCACGTGTAAGACAGTGTTCCTGTACAGAATGGTCTCTGAAGCCCAAGTCACATGAAGCTGAAATAACTACTTGTTTGAAGTTGTTGTAAAATACATCATGCAACACATGATAACTTGCTTAGTCATCTTAAAAAAAGTAGCTCTTGCCATACAAAAGTACATGTCTTCAGTACCTAAGCAATGGCCACAAAAAATATTAGTGGAAACTGGGTGAGATTCTGCATTATGGCAAATTCTAAAGGATACTGCCAATTTCTGAACACAAAAAGAAGAATGTGCGCCAAAACTCCATGTTGATCTAGCTAAAAGTACCACACAACCACACACAAAGCAAAGCAATACGAATTATCCAACAACATTGTGGGTGGCCAATTTATGATTACGCAAGGATACCATTGTTGGTTTCTTATTAGCAAACACACACACATAACACACACCTAAAGCTTTATTGTTCAAGAAGAGAGACATTATACCTTTAAGTAATGTTCAAACTGTGCCTTACAGTCAAACCATTAGATGAGAACCAACTATATTTAAAGTTCCATAATATTTAAAAAAGATGGACTATTAGTAAACCATGTGGCTACTGAAAATTTTCATTTACCCCAAAACAGAATAGACAGTCTTTTGGCTGAAAAGTTAGTCACATCATCACTAATTATATTTGGTGCCGATGCCAACCGGTTGAATGAAATAATGAATTAATAATGACCCGACTTCCTCCTCCACACACTCAATGTGGATATCCTTCCCAGAGTCATTGAATTCTGACAGCGGGGAGCCTTCCTCACAGTCAGAATACACTGATCAGTTCTGTCAGCTGTTACCCGGTGGTGCTGATTGATCTGGAAAAGGCGGACATGCTGTTTGTACAGAAATTGATCAGCAGATCAACTTCTGTACAACATAGCCTGCCCATACATGAATCGAAATCCATCCGGAAAAATTTTTGTGATACCCAAACTTCTCTTTTAAAGAGGACGTTATATTCTCATTACTCATTAGAAGTTTCCCTTTGGCCCAGGCCCAAAACTGTTCACATAAGGCCATTTATCTTGACGGAGAAGTACACAATATTTTACTTCAAGAGTAAATCATGTTACTCTTTAAAAATACTTTCATAGTCTTATTTAGCCATTTGGGAGTCCCAAATTACAGAATATCAAAGTTTTTCCATGGATCCCCAATAATCGGTGGGTCATGATCAATAATATGGAGATATTGTTCATACAGCCCCGAATTACAAATGCAACGCATATATTTAACATAATAAAATACTTTCAATTAAGCAGCAATAATGTATTTTTTTTATTTTGTTTTACTTTATAGAAATCTGGGAAACCTATGACTACCTTTTTGCTCCTTGCTCAAACTAGCATGTCATGTTCGGACAGCAAACAGTTAAAGTTGAAATCTGCAGAGGCAAATTAAAAAGGAAGGTTTTGCTCCGATCACATTACATCACAGTATGGATGTTTAAAAGCAACTGGAATTTCTTAGTCTTACTCGCCTTGCTTCTTCCACTGTATATAGCACTACATGCCGGCAATTAATGAAAACCAGATGAAGCTGGAGACAGTCGGGACCATGATTTGGAATTTATTAACATCTGACCCACGTATAGGCGGAAAGCTGCTGACTTCACGTTTTCTAATGAATAAACATGCAAATCAGAGGAGTAGCACACAACTCCTTTCTCTATACCTGAGGCTTTCCACCTACATGGCTGCATACGGTTCATGGAAATTACAAAAATTCTTTTATTATGCATCACAAGTAGAAACTTGTACAAAAGACTCACTTTAGGAACCTCACACCACCTGAAAACTAAAAATGGAGCAGGGTAAGCGAGTGAGTGTACTGAATAAATACACTGGAGAGCAGAAAATCTTTTCTGAATGCTGAACATTTAAAAAAAAAAAAACTTTTTTTTTTTTTAACTTAAAGTCTTGCTTATGTTTGCCAAATCTCCTCCTGTCCCAGCCCATAAAGAAGTGAGAAAATCTGGTCTGGGGGAATTAAGGCACGCTCACAAAAGTGCGGGACTTTGAAACTATTAAAATACTGCATGATCAACCACAGTGGAGCCAGACACTTTCACTCAAAGCTCAAGCACCTATCCATCTGGATTCCATCACTGCAGCCACAAGCGTAACAACTTCCATTATGCATCAAACAGACTCTGGTATTTTAACACTGAAAATATGTACTGCTTTACAATTTCACATTAATCAGGCATACACAAAAGAGATCACTAGAAAGGGTTTACAGCCCTGCCTAATTGGCGAGCTAAAATAAACGTTTGCCATTGACACCAAGAAAGAAAAAAAAAACCTCTAAACCTCTATGCACCAAAAATCTTTAATTAAGCATAGGAGGAAAAAAGAAAACATATATGCTGTTCACAATGCACCTGGATCTGTAAAAGTCATTATTTAAAGTGAGACGCCTACACCGGTGGTCTAGCTAGCACACATGTTTTTGTAACTTTAACTTTTACGCCATATATCTCCAAATAAACCTGCAGCTGTAACCACAATCTGACAACTATAAATGCAATTGGAATGGCTAGGCAAAAGGAAAAATATTTTGCAGAAAAAAGGAGCTGAAAAAAAAGAAAAGAAAAAGTGCTTTAAACAGATTGGATTTTCAGATTTTTTCACCGCTGTGTTACTATTAAAGTTTAGCTATATTTGCCATGTATAGATTAAAATTGCACCACTTAGAAAACATTTAAAAATATCCATATATAACAATCTTGAGAAATACTAAATTGAAGCATTTGAACTGTATAACCGGCCAAAGAACCTGCAATTCTGTTTAGCTGGCGTAGTGATCCAGGGCACCCCTGCCAGACACCACATCAAGGACCTGGACCTCCCAATGAGACTACAGTCTAGCAAAAAACCTGGTATTAGGCCAGCTGTGACTTAGAACAAGAATATCATCCCTGGGCTTTCCCTTCATGAAGGCTTGTGTATAGGTTGCACCATGCAAAACTCTGAAAGAGCCCTGGTTAGCATAGAGCACTGCCCATCGTGTGCTCAGTCTCACCATAGGGTCACACCTAAGCATTTTTGCTTAAACACATGCTTAAAAACAGTACATTTAACATGATTTCCTATGGGACAGGTTCACATCTCTGCGTTTTCACCTGGTGCGTTTTTTGGAAAGGGTCAGGGACTTTTTGGTTCTATAGACTTCAATGGGAATGCTGTAGAAAAGCATGTATTGCGTATTTGATGCATTTTAAATCTGCCTAGCAACAAGAAAACATTTTAAAAAATGAACACCCCAACGGCAAAACGCATCAAAACCGTGGCAAAAACGCAAGTGTAAACGCAATGCAGAAACACATCAAGCAAAACCTGCATAGGTGAGAACCTAGGGTTAGTGTCAGAAGGACAAGATCAAGATATAGTCAGATACTCATGCTTTTTCTTTAGGAGGTGGTTAAATGTACTACATATAGCAGCAGTATAGCTAGACTAGATTATCTCCACAAATTTAAACTCCCATTTGTACGTTGAGGCCACACACGTTTTCACAATGCATGTCAACACACCTGCTTTATGTGAATAGCATCCCAATGCAGTCTTTGCAGACAGTCTGCGTTTGGGGACTCGTCTCTGCCACGCATGCGCCACCTTACGCAAGTGGTTGCATATACTTGCATACAGCCGCCTACAACCAAAGTTCATGGACCTCCTGGCCACCAAAATATGCCAGTTTGTTTACGCTGTAAGGAGTAATGCGCCTATGTGCATGACACCTAACAAAACGCTATAATGTGTGTTAATGCACTTTAATGGACTCCTTTAGTGTAAACAGGCACAAATGTTCTATAATTCAGTAAGGACCCTAAAATTTATCAAAATGAAACCTGTTTTGAAGATGTACAGGCTGCAATTTCTGACCTCCTAGCCAAAACTTCTGTTGCCCATCACACGGATTTATTGGCTTCAGCAATTTCTGAGTCACTGAATTGAACAAGTAGCAGCCAACAAAGTCACAGCTGGTTCATGCATGTTCCAGGGAAGTACTGAAGATAGAGGATTAATATGGCACACATAGAATTAATTTTCAGGAGAAGATTAGCAATGGTGGCCTAGATATTTCTCCAAAGCTCCAGGGAAAGAGGGAACCTGAAGGACAAGTGTACTTCAATACACCATGTATAAGGGTAGCCTTAGCCACTTTAAAAGGCATGCAAAAGTACTGCCCAGGGGCGGACTGACAACTCATGGGGGCCCCCGGGCAATAGGGGATCATGGGGCCCCTGTGTCCTTGCCCAAACTCAAAAAAGCCTATGAAAAAAAGGTACCAGGGGCATCTCATGGGGCCCCTACTGACCCCGGGCCCTCGGGCAGTGCCCGAGTTTCCAAATGGTCAATCCGCCCCTGGTACTGCCCTTCATCAATGTTCTGGAAGATATTTCAGCACTGCCACCTAGAAAGTCAATTCATTCTAAAATATAAATGTAAACTTATCACAAACCTTGGCCATTAAAACTGAACATTTTATATACAATGAAAAGAGGAATTAAATGTATGAGTATTTTATACATAGTTACATTGGTCCAGCTAGGACCAATATAACTATGTATATGACTTACCTGGTCAATGCCCCAGGAAACTGGAAATCACAGAAGTAGAAACCGCTACTCCAGTCATCCCCACTTGCTTTCGGGTCCTGTGATGAGCGGCCGGCCTGATGAATTCTGAACACAGGAGGTCGACTGATCGTCACGGACACCATTCAAAGAAGGCTTTGCATATTCTGAATGAAGGCAAAGCATTCTCTGATTGAACAAGGTGAATAGGCATAGGCAGGGAGGTGGCATCGGCCAGATATACATAGCTACATGGGTCCAAGATAAACCAATGTAACCATGTATAAAATATCCATACCTGGGATTCCTATTTAGGCCTCACGCACACTGGACATACTTCTATCTCTCCTAGATGTTTTTCCTCCTCACAGAGGCATTTTGACAGGAAAAAAAAAAAAAAAGCATACAACACATTTAGCTGCATCAAGCTTTTGGGTGTTAATTTCAATGTCCAGAATAAATTATTAATCTGGCCAATGAAATTAATTAACACTCAAGCACTAACGCACATTTACAGTTGTCAAGTGTTTTTTCTGCTACAACACAGCTGCTCCTGGATGTGCTGACATTGGGAGTTTTCTGCCTTTAAACTCCTTTAAAAGCCTATGTGTGCATGGGCACATAGGGGTTGATTTACTAAAACTGGAGAGTGCAAAAGCTTGTGCACAGAAGCCAATCAGCTTCCAGGTTTTATGTCAAAGCTTAATTGAACAAGCTGAAGTTAGAAGCTGCTCGGCTATAATGCAGAGCTGCACCAGATTTTGCACTCTCCAGTTTTAGTAATTCAACCCCATAGGCTAACATGCAGGGGCATTTAGATGCAGGAAAAAAAAAAAGCAACAAAAACACACAAACAAAAAACACACCAACTCCACTCAGCACTCTGCAGGTATGAAAGATGGTCACCTAGATTTGCCTTCTTATACCTGTAGCAGCTTCCCAAACCCTCCGGTAATTGCCAATCTGGCAAACAAAGCTTTGACAATTCTTGATTTAGCCAAAAGCATGCCCTACACAGTCCCATTGGCCAGGGAGACCGCCAAACATAGGGGTAGGCCAATAGGAATGCGGGACAGACAGGGCTTTGTGGTATAGTTCCGACACATTTGCGTAGCATTATCCAGTCTTATCTATTTGGGATTCAACCATAACAGGAGGGTATGCGGTCTGCAGCAGGTTTTTTTTTTTGTGTGTCAAAGACAGGGACGGTTAAAGTGGTTGTAAACCTCAGACATGAAAGATGAGCAAAACATATCCCTCTATAGTGTGTACTTGTCTCAATTAAGAGCATTAAGTGTAATTTTTGTCTGCTAGTTTATTCCTTTGCTATCATCAGTCAGAGTCACTTCTGACAAGATTTCCTGACACCAAGAGAAACATGGTGACAAGGGAGGGACCTCCAGTAGAATGACAGTCTCAGCTCTGTTCTTGTGAGCTGTGTGAAGGGAGGAGTGTGTTCCTTCCCTCCAATCAGCTCTCAGAACTCTCCTCACTGAGCTCTGCAGAGTGTAACTTCAGCTCCCTGTTCCCTTTAATCTAAATTCTCAGACAAGCTTATTTGCATTTTGAACATCTGTAGAGATGAGAAGGCTGCAGATAAACAGGTACAAGGTATGTAGGAAGATTTTTCAGCTCTGTGTATTACCTGGGGCCAGTCACGTCACTGAGTATAAGTGTAAGGGTTTACAACCACTTTAAGCTCAGGGATAGTTTGAGTGTAAACTGCATTTTAAAACATGTCCAGAGCTATAGGCCACAGAAATTATATTCAAATATTGTTTTTGTGAGCTTGGCCATTTGCCTCTTCTGCCTCCCTATGCTTCCTTTAATAAGTTGGTCATCCTCACTAACAGGGAGGTTTTGGAGTGCTGAGTGGAGTTGGCACGCTTGACTTGCAGGAAAAATCAACACTTGCTAAAAGCAACCTCTGCATATAAAAAAAAAAGAAGAGATAAAAATAAAAAAAAAAAAGTTATTTCGATAGTATATTTTTATAATAACCTTGACTACTTTCCATATACATACTTTATCCACTTTTCATTTACAACATTCTATTCGCACTTTTTTGTGTGCCTGAGCTCTGTTTGTACAACAGCCTGACCACATGTGTCCCTCACACCCACAGAGATGTAGTCCTGTGACTCCAGGGCCAAATGTCACAGCTGTTAATTGAGTAAACACAGTGGGGTTTCTGTCTTCAACTCACAGCTTATTTACACAGATGCAATGCTCTTGAATGAATTTGAGGAATGTTAGCTTGAAAAGAACAACAGAACTGAATCTGCCTTGCAAGATGTGTGTTTATTTGACACATATGCAAGTTTGCAGCTATGTAAACAGCAAATGTACTGGCATAGCACAGCTCTACAGAAGAAAAAAAAAATAATGTGCCATTTATGCTAAAAACCTAAAGAAAAGTTAGGAGATATATATTATATTATATATGTCAAGGGTGTGGAAATTTTTTTAAAAACTACTTGTCCAAGGACTAAACCAGGGTTCCAATCTACTTGTCCCTTATGACAATCTGCTTGTCCTGATGATAAAAAAAAAAAAAAAAGAAGAATGGATGGAAAATACAAAAGGGTTGATTTTTTTTATTAGGCAAAAGGTGTTTTTAAGAATGTTTAGGGCTTTTAAAAACAAAAGAGGTTTTATGGCGACTTAAAACTGCTATAATATTTCTTAGAGCCCCAAACATTATATATATTTTAGTGTTTTTTTTTATAAAGCAGAGGCCTTAGAGAATAAACTGGTGGGTTTTGCTTTTTTTATGTAACATGGTATGTGTGCAGCAGTTTTTCAAACCCAATCTTTTTGGGGAAAAAATACACTTTTTTTAATTTTAATGCAAAAAAAAAAAAAAATACTAAACCCAATTTTTTGGTAAAATATAAAGGAGGTGATGTTACTCTGAGTAAATAGATACCAAACATGTCACGCTTTAAAATTGTGCATGGGCATGCAGGGGCAACAAACAACGTAAATTTTACTATCAATAGACGATGCTTTGAAAGCCTTTACAGGTTACCACCTTAGATTTACAGAAGAGGTCTGGTGCTAGAATTACTGCCCATGAACCGATATTCTCTGTGATACATCACATGTGGACCAACACATGCATTCGCCTTTGGACGGGGGTGCTTTAAATTTTTTTTTATATATTTGAACCCTGACGCTTTATTTTTTTTTTTATTTTTTTGATCACTTTTATTGCTGTCATAAGAAATTTAAAAATCCCTTGTAACAGCAATATGCAGAGAGACCACAGATCCCTCCTCTGCCCTTAAAAGCATTTGATCACACAAGATCCGTGAGATCAAATGCTTTCCAATTATGGTGCCATTTACATCAGGGGGAAACTGGAAGTGATGTATGCTCATTGCTTTCTATTTTCTATATCATAGAGCAGAAACACCAGATGGTCAACTGGGTGTCCAAGTGCAACAGAACAGCTCGCAGAAGGGGGGGGATGTCCCCTCCCACTGCTTGTAAAAGCAATCCAGTGGCTAGTTAGCCGTTTGGATACCTTTTATAAGACAGTCGACCGTTGGCTCCAATTCCTGCTGTTTGGCCACAGCAGGGCTAAATATAAGGAAAAACCTCTTGCCCGGCGCTCAGAACTACATGTCCCAGGCATCGGGCTATAGGAATTGCACATCCCTGTATATATATTCTCAAACAAACTCCTACACTACCCTAATGTTGAACGGGTAGATAAAAAAAACTGTTCTTATACCCACCGAGCTTACCCTCTAAATTCAGTCCCACTGTAGGTCTCAGGTCTAGAGGCAACTGGGTGGGAAAGTGCTGCCTCACACCAGAACGTCTATACATCCAAAGCAACCAATAGACTAATTAAGAAAAGCCAACCGATTGGGGAAAGCCAGCCAAGCAGTAGCTCCCAAACCAAGAACTGAAGTCTAACTAAGCCTACATAGCAGGGGTAGGCAAACCTCAACTACAAGTTTCATCATGCCTCTGCCTTTGGGAGGCATATTTGTGGCTGTCAGTCTTGCAGTTACGCAACAGCAGGAGGGTTGAATTTTGCCTACCCTTGCTGTATATATTAGGATAGGATTACAATACTCCACACCCATTCTTGAGAGGGTGCCAGGTCAGTATTAGAACCCCTTCAATTTCAGACAAATGTAAATCTGGTGCCTGAACCTTAGGTCTTTTAAGACAGATAAATATTTCAAGAAAAGCTTTAAAAGTGGAGTCAAAAGGGGGCAAGCCGTTGCAGGTCCGATCATAAGGATTGCCTTCCTCCAATGCTCTCCTTCTCTTCAGTGTCCACCACCATCTTCTCCATTATTTCTTATGGCTTGATGTCTTCTCTCATTGGTCACTAGATGACCACTAATGGTGTAATTCCTGTTTGCATGTGCAGAAGTTACATCAGCCTGCCATCTTAAAGATGATGATGGAGCAAGTCAGGAGTGTACAATGCACTGCATATATGGCACAGGCAGTGCACACAAGCAGTTTTTGGCTAAAGAGACATACAAAGCACTTTAGCATAAAGTGCAAGATTTTTTTTTTTTTTTTTTGCAGAGTGGGGTGCTTCCAATTCACTTGCTCTACAGGTTTTTCAAGCCTAGAATTAACTGAGAAAACAGGTAATTGGCCTCCTCTAGGTCAAAATCTTTTTTCAGCACTGTCCGCACCTGCAAAACGACCCCTTAAAGACTTATAGGGTTCTCTCTGACCAGAGAAACTTGGTGTATGGCTCCATTAAAGTCTATTGAGGCTCAAGTATGGCTCCATTTTTGGGGACTTACAATCAGGTGCCTCCAATACTGAAGTACTGATTTTGACTCAAAAAGAAACAGCAGAGGAGGCTGCTGCTGTCCTGGTGATATATACAACTAGATAAGGTGTTCTAGGTTAGTCCATGTTAGGAGGATGGACTAGTGAATTTTGTTCACTAAAAGTACGCTTGTTCTTTAATCACTTGCCCACTGCCCTATATACTACTGCTACAGGACTGCACAAAATCATGTATATATACACACATGATTTGCATTCCTGGGTAGGGGGCGCACACTCCGTCCTAGGTCTCTCTCCTGCCAGCATGGACATGCTGCTGGGTATTTCTCGGCACAGCAGAGAAATACACAGCAGCAAGTCTCCCTAGTAAAAATACACAGCACATTATGTAAAAAAGTACACATCACACAGTTAACCCTTTGATCACCCCAGATGTTAGCCCTGTCCTGCCCAGTGTCATTAGTACAGTGTCAGTGCTAATAAGTGTTATTGGGATGTCAGTGGCAGTTAGTTCCCCCCCAGTGTCAGAATGTCTGCTGCAGTCCCACTATAAGTCGCTGATCGCCGCCATTATAGTATAAAAAAAAATTAAAATTCCAGTGTATATATACACTGCCATTTGTAGACGCCATAACTTTCACGTAAACCAATGAATTTACATGTATTGGGATTTTTGTTTTGTAGCAAAGACATGTAGCAGAATACATTTTGGCCTAAATTTATGAATAAATTAGATTTTTTACTGAATATGTTTTATAGAAAAAAGTCAAAAATATTGTTTTTTGTTTCCAAAAATTGTTGGAAACCACACAGGTGATCAAATACCACCAAAAGAAAGCTCTATTTGTGGGAAAAAAATGACAAATTTAATTTATGTACAGCGTTGCATGACCCCACAATTGTCAGTTAAAGTAACGCAGCGCTGTATCACAAAAAATTGCCTGGTCGGGCAGGGGGGTAAATCCTCTGGAGGGCAAGTGGTTAAAGGAATGATTTCTTTGTTACTTACTTGAAGGGTAAATCGATAACAGCCCTGTAACATGCATCTTCAAAAGCAACTGCCATATATTCTTGCTACAGGCTTGTTCTAGCTGGCACTCTTCCCACCAGTCTTCATGGGCCTACTGAGTAGGTACTTCACTGGAGCCTACATTGCTCAACACCAACTTTGTTCCATATATATTATTTTAGCTAGGGTAGCAGTTAATTTCTCCCATCGGGTTTCTGTCATCCATTTCCATGTTTTTAATCACCGTCATTAATCACTGTCATTTTTTTTTCTTATTATAGTTGTCAACAAGGTATAATCAGGAGACACTTGTTCTATTGACAACTGTCAAAACTGGTGTTTTTCCTCACTTTTCTGAGATTTTATAATACTTCCTGTTTTATCTCCACAGCAGGAAGTAATAAGAAATTTTAAAGTAAGGACACAGAAAAATATATTAACCCAAGAATGGTTCTAACCTTCCCTGCTCTATCCAAAAAATGGTTTTAGCTAAAATTCCACTTTGGTTTAAACAGGTTTAAAAACAGAAATTGTAACATCCCTCCACCCACCTGAAGGTACATACTTGCCTCCTCCCACACCGTCTATGACCCATCTGGCAGAAATCTACTGCGAGATTTCCACCACTGCAAACTGACATCACACAGACTTGAATGGGTCATTGTATCTGCTTTGAAAACAAGTCCCTTTCAGTAGGTTGTCTACATAAAAACCAAGCTAAACATGGAGACTAGATTCTCCCTTCAAGTCCTGTTGCACAGCCAAAACAGGAAGGGAGAGGAAATTCATCTAATGTTAGGGAACCCCTAACCCTTGTCACCAGAACAAAGGATCTCATTGGAAGATTTCCCCCTCTATTGTGGTTTAGGCGACAACCCAAAATTTGGAACTTTCACTTTTATTGCCAGTGATAATAATAAACAGGACAAATAGAGAGGGTGAATCTCCCTAACGGGGGATGGGGGGCACAGACAGCAATACAAATCTGACAGGAATTCTAATCCTTCTTCGCTCTATCAAACAAATAATAGTTTTGATGTAGGGACAAAGCCCTTTTGGCCCTACTTCTCCTGTGGGTCGCAGGAGTGCACTTTGTTCTGCACTCATGTGACCTATTTAGGTCACTCAGCTGGTCCAGATTCTGGAAAGCCTCAACTTTAACCCCTTCGTGCCAGAGCCTCCCGGCCTTTTAAGGGTTTCAAAAGCCATGGGCGGGGTTTAGGGTCATGTGACCACCGTGACATGATCGGGAAAGGTCCCGATCGAAAGAGGAGATCAGGACCTTTCCGTGAGTACCGGACATGCGCGCACTCAGCACATATGTTATTTTTTAATAGAAAGCAAATGTGCGGCCGCTCAGTGTCTAGGCCCAGACGCCGGGAGGCCGCACATTTGTGTTCGGCCGGCGTGAAGAGGTTAATGTTGGGATCCACCCAGATCCCTAACCATCAGCTGGCTCAGCCTCTCAGTGATCCGCTGAGAGCCTGAACCAGCCGCTCCCCTCTACAGCTCAAAGCTCCAGTAAGCACTGACAATCACCACTCTCTGAAGACAGAACTGAGCAATCAGGGGTCTTTGATCGCTCAGCTCTGTCTTAGAGGTGATGGGAAACTTATGCCTGCATCCACATAGGCGAGTGTGTGTATCTATCTATACACACACAGTTGTTAAATTCCTATCGCCCGATGCCCGGGATATGTAGTTCTGGGTGTTGCAGGTAGTTTTTTTTTTTACCTTCAGCTCTGCTGCGGGCAAGCAGCTGGCTCACCTGTCAGGTGGAAGCATTTCATTGCCAGCCTCTCCACTCCCCCCCCCCCCCCGTGTGAAGCTCCCCCTGCCCACTGTCTCTCAGGCTCCGTTTGCCCATCTGCAGGCCTGGGATCGGCTCACCGCTGGTGGCTAGAGGGGAAAAAAAAAGCTCAGACCATGTCATTCAGTTCCAGTGATTTGAAGGAATGCAATGGCCAGCACCCTGATCATGCCTGTAAAGGCAGACATCCTTAGCACTCTGAAGATCCCTCACAATAAAGCTGGTTATTCACTAATAGATGTTTAGAATGAATGTCATTTACCGAGCGAAAACCTCATATTAGAAATGTTTGCGTGAGAAAAATTTTTCATCGTGCTCCTTAGAATATTCTCATCACCATGGTCAAAAATGAATGTCAATTTGACCTCAGTTAAAAAGGATAAGTTTCCCTTTTGAAGAAAAACAAAAATGTGCATTTATTTTTTTTCTAAGGAGCAGATTGCCTGTGCAATGTCAGGGTCCTGCTGACCCTCAGGATAGGATCTACCTCGTACACGCTGTAAATTACTTGAGAGCAGGAAGATCAATGAACTACGAGATCACTCCCCAGTGCCCT
The DNA here is from genome assembly GCF_062004578.1 of Staurois parvus. NCBI lineage: Eukaryota > Metazoa > Chordata > Amphibia > Anura > Ranidae > Staurois > Staurois parvus. The sequence continues at coordinate 10,618,631 of NW_028317943.1, forward strand.
CCGTCAGCCGCAGTAGCTGATGGTACTTGCAAGATATTCATTCACAGAACTCTGTGAATGAAAAACGCAGCCATGTGACCGAAGCCCCACACCGTTTTCAAAATGTGACAGCGAGTGCGAGGAGGTACCCTGCCCACTTTCATAAAGGGAGGGGGGATGGATCAAGGTAAGGGTGCAGATGCTAGAACCTGTTCCAAGGGTTAACCTATCCTTTAAAGATTAGAAAATTGAATGAGCATTCTTAAGGAATATGTAAACCCAACATTTCATATTTCTGATATGTGCCTGCTGTACCAGGTACCTGTATGAAAAAAATATCTGGTTCTCTTTGTATTGGTTCCTTTGTGTGAAACCCCTGGTGTTCCTGCCAGTCCCTCTGCATTTCTATTAAAAACTGAGCACACTAGGCATGAGAGCATAGCACGGTCAGTTCTGTGGCTATGGCAAGAACTCAGCCCACTCTCCTCCAATGATCAGACTTCTGCCCACCCCCATCCCCAGCCTTTGCTGGGAAGATCATTGTGATGCTGTTTCTCCTTCCCCAGCTCTTATGCGGCTGAGAACAGAGGCTAGTTTTAAAAAAAAACTAGTGTGCATGGAGCCTAAAAGATGTTTTAAACAAATGTCTACTGGTGTATGGCCAGCTTTATACACCCACACACACACCAACAATGGAAAAGCAAGAAGTCACTTAGAAAGAAACCCTTGCATTCTCCAAGAAAGAAAAAAAAAAAAAAAAAAAAACACATTACAATGCACATGTGGGAAACACATTAAATGAGGGGATTGTGGCGTGAACTAGATAGACCTCAAAGTGATACCTGCTCTAGAAAGGAGGTTTAAATCATGATAAAAAGTAGAGAACATATAAAAACTAAAACTAGAACTTTCTGCCCTTATACCTCAGTATGTAAAAGTTTGCACAGCTGTAACATGTATCACTCCTAATAGAACTGAAAGTACTGTAGTGTGACTATGCCTCTTTACAATTGAATTCTCCCTAGGGGTTATGCCTCCTCCTCCTTCCTGGACACTTCTGTAAAGTCACTTGTGTGGCACACAGCAGGGGTGAATGTGTGTAAATTGCATTCCCTACATTCAAAATTAACATATCACACATGAATGCCATCAGCTAAATGCATCATTACAGTATGCAACAAGTAACAAAACCTCCAGACTACAATGTATTATGTCCTTTACATCCAATCAACATAACATAAGCCACACCAAGGAGGTATACCAGTGTAACATTTTTAACATAATGTATCAAAATTACACTTTTCATCAAGGCAGTGAAAAGATCAAATCAAACTGTTGCCAGCTCTGCACCATCTACATAGAGTTTGTATATAGAAAATCCAAAATACTTCCTCCATAAATCCAAAACCACAACAATTGTGTATTTTACTCCACAAAAGTGGCCTCCTGTAATTAAAAAGGATGGAAACACCAAAAAAGTCAAAAGACCTCCTCCTTGTGAACTTTTTTGTTTGTTTCGGCAACAATAAAATGTCTAATAAAAACAAAGTAAAACTTTTTGTTTGTATTAGTAAAGAAACAAACAATGTATACTTTGACTTCTTAGAAATTAAGAAAATAAATAAATAAATAAAATGTTCAGGCACAAACATTGCTTGCACTGGGGATACAAAAAAACAAAAAAGTACAAAAACAGCAAAGGTTACAAATTAGAAAATGGAAACCCGAAGCTTAGGGTAATGTAATTTTGTGACAGGAGACTAATTACACAGCTGTAGATCTGTGCAGCACAGAACAAAATGCTCTCCAGCTGAAGGTTTTGGGTTACACTACCAAGGTGTGGTAAGAATTTGGTTGACAAATTGCTATATTGCTGGGTTGAGTCTGTGCACATTTTTTTTTCCCCCTTTTAGCTGCTCGAAAAACTGCGTTAAGACTTACAAGCTCTCAGCGAGGAGCTGTGATACAATTAAAAAAAACACCAAAAAAGTCAAAAGACTGTCAGGGGGTACCAGAGTTTTTGAAGGAGCTAATGAAAAATAAATCCACTCAAACATTAACACATACACACACAGACTGGATAATATCAGCTTATGGAAAGTCTTACTTCTTTCGTATGGACTAAACCAGCATTAAACCACATATCTAGCTTTTTCATGGGCTCTTTGTGATTAAATCAAACTCTTGGATTACCACCAGTATGTGATAAAAAGAGCAGATAGATCCTGAGTGGAACAAACACATAATAAACACACGATAATACAGTTATGGGTCACCTAAAACTCTTGAATGCCACCAGTATGTGATAAAAAGTGCAGATAGGTCCAAAAGTGACAAAATCAATAGTAAAACACTAAAAAAACCCACACAACAGTAGTTATGGATCTTCTAAAACACATACTGGTGGCATTCAAGAGTTTAGGTGACCTACAACTGTAATGTCTTGTGTTTATTATGTGGCTTTCAGCCCTGTGCTTCCCTTTACTTCTTAGTACATTCAAGAGCGTTGTTTTAGATCAGGGGTCTCCAAACTATGGCCCTCCAGGTGTTGAGGAACTGTAAGCCCCATGAGTCCAAACAAGACTCTGACAGCAACAGGTAAGACTCCCAAAGGCATGATGGGACTTGTAGTACTGTAACAGCTGGAGGGCCATAGTATGGAGACCCCTGATCTAAAACAAAACTCTTGAATGCCACCAGTATGTACTAAGAAGTATAGAGAGGCACAGGGTTGAAAGACACATAATAAAGACAGTACAGTTATGGGTCACTTAAACTGTTAAATGCCACCAGTATGTAATAAAATGAGCAGATTGGTCTTGAGTGAGAAAGGCCATAAAATAAACATTACAAGCTAGTACAATTATGACATACAAAAATATCAATCTACTTTCTCAAAAGACAACTTGCTTTATTTTACAACCACTAAACAATAGGGAGAAAAAAATCTAAAGGAACCTTGCACTCTTAAAAAAAAAAGACCCTGTATTTATTGGAATTAGGTAAGAAAGCACAATATGCAATACAGAATAAAGCACTCTTCAGTGATTCTTAGTGGGTGGGAACTTCCATTTGATTGAGGTGCATGGGGCTCTGCACATGACTGCCCTTCACACAATACAGGTTTGTTATACACAGAGCTTTGATGGTAATTGCACATTTGAAATCAGCCATTGTTACACAGTATGGCCAGGTATTTAATGACTACAAAATGTACACAATGGCCATAGGAAGAGGGCCTGAAGCTATTTGGAAACTCCATTAGACCTGCAACTAAGAAAATAAAGGGAAGACAAATCAGAACAACATCAGGGTCACTAATGCTAGAAAGCTACAGTCTTTTACTTCTAGGTCATTATCCAATGATACTTCATACACTTTACAATGCCCAAGAATGACAAGGGAAATAGTTATACTACCAAAAATGTATACTCAGAAACAGCAATATGTACATTTCCAAGCCTGACAATGGAAATGGTTATACTCTCCACATGTATACCTTCAGTAGACATCTCTATGTGTATTTCCAAGACTAAAAAAGGGAAATGGTTATACCACCAACAGTTGTGCCTTCATTAGACATCTATATGTAGATTTTGAACACCAACCATGGAAAATGGTTATACTATCCACATCTGTATCTTAGACTTCTGTATACATATTTCCAAGTCTATACTATTATTATTATTATTATTATAATACAGGATTTATATAGCGCCAACAGTTTGCTCAGCGCTTTACAATATAACGGGAGACAATACAGCAACAATACAAGTGGGTTAGGAGGGCCACCAACATACATACCAATATTAGACAGGCCTGACACTGGAATATGGCTAAGATACTAAAATACGTATTTTCATTAGACATTTATGTGCATATTTCCAAGACTTGAGTATGGCTATACTACCAAACATATGTACCTTCGTTAGACATTTATTTTTGTATTTCCCAGATGGACCATGGGAAAAGGACTAACCAAAATTTTTACCTTCACTAGACATCAATATACATATATCCAAGATTGATAATGGGAAATGGTTATACTACCAAACACTTGTACCTTCAAACATTTATAGGTATATTTCCAAGACCAACTGTGAGAAATGGTTATACTGCCAACATCTGTAACTTCATTAGACATCTGCATACATATTTCCAAGCCTATACTACCAACATACATACCAATATTAGACAGGCCTGACACTGGAATATGGCTAAGTTACTAACTTTCATAACCTTCATTAGACATCTATGTGCATATTTCCAAGACATGAGTATGGCTATACTACCAAACATCTACCATCAATATGCATATATCCAAGACTGACAATGGGAATGGCTATACTACCAACATTTGTACCGTCAAACATTTATAGGTATATTTCCAAGACCAACTGTGAGAAATGGTTATACTACCAACATCTGTACCTTTACATGTATTTTTCCATGGCTGGCAATGGGAATGGCTATACTTCTAACATACATACAATTAATAGACAATATTGACACTGAAATATGGCCAAGTTACCAGCATATGTACCTTCATTAGACATCAATATAGGTATTTCCAAGACCAACAAGTGAAAATTGCAGATCAACCAACATTTGTACCTTCACTAGACATCTATGTGTGCATAGGGAAGACTGAGCACATCTGTCCCTCTATCATCTCCCATTGGGCTCCCCATGTGTACATAGGATCTTGGGATCAGAGATGTATACACATGGGTCACCTCCACAGACAGTGTCCGATCTTCCATGAACGATCCTCTAATGGAAGTGATGGGTACACTGTCATGGAGTAGACCTGTGCCCCCCCTTTATACTACAACCCCCCGTAGATGTCCTCCATGAAGATCGCAGGCAGACTTACAGTTGCACAGCCCATCCAGGCAGCCGATCGGGTACCATGTGTAGATCTCCACGACTACAATCCAGCAGATCTCCCAGACACCGACATGGGGGCGGACAGGACCCCCGATCAGCAATCAGGCCGAGCGCACAGCCCTGGGAGCCCAATATAACCGCGACTGCTATTAGCAGCGCCATCCTCGGCTTCCGGAGTCCCGGCACAGAGAAATCCAGTTCTAGCAGGCAATCGTTCCCTCGGGCCAGGATCCAAGCATACCTCGGACACTCAACTCCCCAGATCCGAGCACACGAAACTCCAACTCCGCTCTGAAAACTTTCCCCCTCCTGTCCCCCTGGCTCGGCAGGGAAGGGTGCTGGGCTCTGCTCCGATTGGTCAGAGGAGCCCCCCTCACGTGATGAAAACAAGTCAGTGCTGTGGGGGGATGGGGAGAGGGAAGAGATTACAGCCCTCCACCTCACACCTCTCCATCATAAGAGGACTCAGATCGCCCATGATAAGCCGTGAGTGGTGTGAAGTGGCCTCTCCTCCCTGACTACAGCAACCCTGGAGGAGGAGGAAAAGAAGAGCACTGGACTACAAGCACCATCCATGTGGGAGCAGAGCACTGCACTACAAGCACCATCCATGGAGGAGGACTGGACTGCAAGCACCATCCATGGAGGAGGAGGACTGGACTGCAAGCACCATCCATGTGGGAGGAGGATTGGACTGCAAGCACCATCCATGTGGGAAGAGGACTGGACTTCAAGCACCATCCATGGAGGAGGAGGACTGGACTGCAAGCACCATCCATGGAGGAGGAGGACTGGACTGCAAGCACCATCCATGGAGGAGGAGGACTGGACTGCAAGCACCATCCATGGAGGAGGAGGACTGGACTGCAAGCACCATCCATGGAGGAGGAGGACTGGACTGCAAGCACCATCCAGGGAGGAGGACTGGACTGCAAGCACCATCCATGGAGGAGGACTGGACTGCAAGCACCATCCATGTGGGAGGAGGAGAGCACTGGACTGCAAGCACCATCCATGGAGATGGAGGAGGAGGAGGACTGGACTACAAGCACCATCCATGGAGATGGAGGAGGACTGGACTACAAGAACCATCCATGGAGATGGAGGAGTACTGGACTACAAGCACCATCCATGGAGATGGAGGAGGAGGAGGACTGGACTACAAGCAGCATCCATGGAGATGGAGGAGGACTGGACTACAAGCACCATCCATGGAGATGGAGGAGGAGGACTGGACTACAAGCACCATCCATGGAGATGGAGGAGGACTGGTCTACAAGCACCATCCATAGAGATGGAGGAGGAGGAGGACTGGACTACAAGCACCATCCATGTGGGAGGAGGAGAGTTATACTACATAAAATACTGCTCTTTTGTTTATATTATGATTTATTCTGGAAACAAAACTTCTTTATAAATCCAGTCACTACAATCCCATATATGTAATGGCTGGTTCACACTACATGCATCCCAGTGCGGTATTTTTTCTGTATCCAAAATGCACAGAAAGTAGGCTAACACCCCAGTTGCACACGGATCCCTCCTTTGAAATCGTGCAACTTGCAGTGAAGTTGCATGATTTCAAAGTCGGTTGAGATGCCGATTTGAGGTGCGATTTTTCAAGCCATCTGACACAGATGTCTATGTAAATCGCACCAAAAAACCCATTAGGGTTGCCACCTCATCCCTTTAAACCTGAACACATATTAATTACACAGGTTCTGGGGCTAATTTAATGCAGATAGGGCACCAAGTGAGTTTTATGACCACCTTACCCTAAGTTCACACCTAAGCGGATTCCACAGCATTTTGTAGAAACGCATTTTAATCCATTTAACATGAATTCCTATGGGACATGTTCATATCTCCGCGTTTTCACCCAATGCATTTTTTTGGAAAGGGTCAGGGACTTTTTTAAACACAAAAAGTTGCATTTTTGGTTCTATAGTGTTCAATGGAAATGCTGCAGAAAAGCATGTAGTGCGTTTTTGCAGCGTTTTTGATGTGTTTTAAATCTGCCTAGCAACAAGAAAACAAACGCATGTGCAAAAATACAAAACGCACTGCAGAAACAGATCAAAGGCAAACTAGCCTTGGGTTTAAATGATGAGGTGGCAATCCCACTTGCCATGTGATTTGCAAGTTGTATAGCTTGCAAATCATATGCCAAGTCGCACCCAGTGTGACCAGGGATAAAGTGCCCAGTCATACTGGTATGATTCCAGGTGCATTTTACGAATTGAAATCACACCTGAAATTGCATCTAATGAATGTGAATGTCAGTGTCTTAAGTAGCAATAAAGTCTTCAGAAATTGTACCTGAAATCGCACTAAAATTGCACGCAAATAGCTTGATTTTAAATCGCAGCAGTGTAACTGGTGGCTAAGTGCCCCGTCATACTGGTGCGATTTGTGAATTGAAATTGCACCTGAAATCACATATAATGAATGTGAGTGTCAGTGTCTTAACGTGCGAATTGCTGCAGCTCATTTCTAAAGTAGTTCTTGCATTACATTTTCTTGCAGTTGTGTTGCGATTTCACTTACATAGAAAATAATAGAAATCACTCTGAAAATTGCAATAAATCAATGAAAATCTTCACAAGTAGAAATAGTCTTCTGAAATTGCACACAAATCACGCATTTTTAAATCACAGCAGTGCATTCAGTGATTAAGTCCCCGGTCATACCGATGCGATTTGCAAATTGAAATTGCACCTGAAATTGCATCTAGTGAATGTCAGTGTCTTAACATATGCAAATATACATAGAATATAATGGAAATCTCACTACAAATTGCAATCAGAAATCGCTCCTGAAATCGTGATGAAATTGCACATAAATTGCGCGATTTTAAATCGCAGCAGTGTGACCAGTGACTAAATGGCATGGTTCACACCAGTGCTTGCAGTTTGGTTCCAAAAAAAAAGAACTTGCTGCATTTTTCCTGCACAGAACTGTACTGAAACATGGTAAAATTAACAATGCACCAGAACACATCAAAAACGCACTCAACCCCACAGTTCCCCAAAAAAAGGAAGGGGGAAAAAAAGCATTTGGAACACATAAAAAATGCACCGGAATGCAGCAAAAACACATAAAAACGCACACATCGAAATGCATCCAGATTGCATTTCTATGGTGTGAACCAGCCCTTATGTGAAGTCATTTTCAATATTTTGGGCTTGTTCACACCAGATGCAGTTAAATGCATCTTTTAACCAGTTTAGGACCGCCCACAGTAGATTTACTGCTGCAGGGCAGCCCCTGTGCACAGGATCACATATATATACGTGATTCTGCATTTCCAGGTAGGGGGCGCGAGCAAGGCGCGTGACCGCCCTATCCTCACCGACAAGGAAGAAGGGCTGCATTGTTTACTAACAGCCTTCCTCCCTGTTAGTTTGGGCACACTGCTCTGGATGGCTGAGCACAGCCATCCAGAGCAGTGTGCATACATTCACACACCCCACTCCCCAGTAAAACACTCCCATCACACAGTTAACCCTTTGATCGGCCCTCATTGTTAACCCCTTCCTCCCCAGTGCCATTAGTATAGTGTCAGTGCTTTTTTTTTTAGCACTGATCACTGTATTGGTGTCACTAGGGATGTCAGTGACACCACGTCAGTTCTCCCCAGTGTCAGAATGCCCGCCATAAGTCACTGATTGCCGCCATAAGTCGCTGATTGCCATTATTAGTATAAAAAACAAATTCCAGTATCTATACTGCCATTTGTAAACGCTATAACTTTCACGTAAACCAATTAATTTACACGTATTGGGATTGTTTTTAGCAAAGACACGTCGCAGAAAACATTTTGGCCTAAATTTATGAAAAAATTTGATTTTTTAATTTTTTTACTGGACATGTTAAGTAGCAAAAAGTCCAAAATATAGTCTTTTTCTCAAAATTGTCAGTCTTTTTTTTTTATAGCGCAAAAAATAAAAAAAGGCACAGGAAATCAAATACCACCAAAAGAAAGCTCAATTTATGGGAAAAAAGGATGTAAATTTAATTTGGGTGCAGCGTTGCATGACCATGCAATTGTCAGTTAAAGTAACGCAGTGCTCTAACGCAAACTGCTTCTTTAACTACTTCCTGACTGTCCTATAGCAGAAATACTGCTACAGGGTGGCACGGGTGCGCAAAATCACGTACAGTGAGGAACAGAAGTATTTGAACACCCTACGATTTTGCAAGTTCTCCCACTTAGAAATCATGGAGGGGTCTGAAATTCACATTGTAGGTGCATTCCCACTCTGAGAGACAGAATTTTAAAAACAAAATTCAGGAAATCACATTGTATGATTTTTAAAGAATTTATTTGTCTTGCACTGCTGAACATAAGTATTTGAACACCTAAGAAACAGCAAGAATTCTGGCTCTCAAAGACCTGTTACTGTGCCTTTAAAAAGTCCACCTCTACTCCACTCATTAATCTAACTTCGTAGCACCTGTCTGAGCTCTTCAAAGACACCTGTCCACCCCACAGTCAGTCAGACGCCAACTACTACCATGGGCAAGACCAAAGAGCTGTCAAAAGACACCATAGACAAAATTGTGGACCTCCACAAGGCTGGAAAGGTCTACGGGGCAATTGCCAAGCAGCTTGGTGAAAATAGATCAACTGTTGGAGCAATTGTTAGAAAATGGAAGAGGCTAAAGATGACTGTCAGTCTCCCTTGGACTGGGGCTCCATGCAAGATCTCACCTCGTGGGGTATCACTGATGATAAGAAAGGTGAGGAATCAGCCCAGAACTACAAGGGAGGAGCTGGTCAATGACTTGAAGAGAGCTGGGACCACAGTTTCAAAGGTCACTGTCGGTAGAACACTACGCCGCCATGGTTTCAAATCATGCATTGCACGGAAGGTTCCTCTGCTCAAGTCATCACAGGTCCAGGCCCATCTGAAGTTTGCCAATGACCATCTGGATGATCCAGAGGAAGCATGGGAGAAAGTCATGTGGTCAGATGAGACCAAAGTAGAACTTTTTGGTCTAAACTTCACTCGTCGTGTTTGGAGGAAAAAGAAGGATGAGTTGCATCCCAAGAACAGCATCCTTACTGTGAAGCATGGGGGTGGTAACATCATGCTTTGGGGGTGCTTTTCTGCGAAGGGGACAGGACGACTGCACTGTAGTAAGGAGAGGATGAATGGGGCCATTTATTGTGAGATTTTGAGCAACAACCTCCTTCCCTCAGTCAGAGCATTGAAGATGGGTTGTGGCTGGGTCTTCCAACATGACAACGACCCGAAGCACACAGCCAGGATAACCAAGGAGTGGCTCCATAAGAAGCATATCAAAGTTCTGGAGTGGCCTAGCCAGTCCCCAGTCCTAACTCCAGTAGAACATCTTTGGAGGGAACTGAAACTCCGTGTTGCTCTGTGACAGCCCCGAAACCTGACAGATCTAGAGGAGATCTGTGTGGAGGAGTGGGCCAAAATCCTTGTTGCAGTGTGTGCAAACCTGGTCAAGAACTACAGGAAACGTTTGACATCTGTAATTGCAAACAAAGGCTTCTGTACCAAATATTAACACTGATTTTCTCAGGTGTTCAAATACTTATGTTCAGCAGTGCAAGCAAATAAATTCTTTAAAAATCATACAATGTGATTTCCTGAATTTTTTTTAAAATTCTGTCTCTCAGAGTGGGAAAGCACCTACAATGTGAATTTCAGACCCCTCCATGATTTCTAAGTGGGAGAACTTGCAAAATCACTGGGTATTCAAATACTTTTGTTCCTCACTGTATATATATGTGATTCGCGCTCCCGTGGTTTTCACGCCTCTCCCAGATAGCATCAGATTGCCTGTCAGTACACCAGTAATCACATTTAACCCCTTGATTACCAGGAACACGCTTATACACAATAAACCTCCGTTGCTAGTATAGTGCCTGAACGGATCAATATCTTTGATCAGATTAGCACTATACCAGCGTTCACATTAGTACAGTGTCCCCAAAAATGCGGTGTTAGCGAGATCAGCCCCGACACCTGCCAGCACCTGCGTTTAGCCCCTACGCTTACCCCCCTCCCCTTCTCCCACTTCAAGTGCAGTGTCAGTAGGTCACCCACATTGTACACAAAACAGTGTTCGCAGAATCAGGCCTGATCTCTGTTAGCACTTGCCACGAAAGTTTGATGACTCTCATATGCAGCAGAGTGCCAGTACTAGTGCCACGCTACCTTTTGGTGAACTGGCGAGAACCAGTGGCCTAGTACATCCTGGTCTTTCACATACCAGCACTGTAGCATCACTTGGTGACATGGCGAGTGCCATAAGTGCACAAGCTGGTGCGGTGGTGAGCAAAAGTATTGTCCCGCAACCACCAGGAATTCGTACACAGGCCTGTAGAGCCTCTAGTATCCTTCCAGATGTGCTTGCAAATCCCGATTAGCAGCCCACAAATTCTGCAGCACCCGTACTTCCCCCATTCACTGCCCAACCCAAAATTCAGGTAGAAACAGCAAATTAAACTACACCTGATTTTTTTGAGCTGTTTTTCACAGAAGATCTGTATGCATTGATTGTGGATCAAAGCAATCTATATGCACAACAATTTATCGCCACCAACCCAAATTCAAACCATGCCAGACCATTCGCATGGAAACCCATTACGGTTTCCGAATTTACATTTTTTGGGGGCCTAACCCTCAACAAGAGCATTACTAAAAAAATGAATTCATCAGACCCGATTCATCATATGCTCTTGTTTTCTGCTGCCATGGCCAGGCATAGATATAAGAGTATAATGTGTTTTATGCATTTCAATGACAATACACTCTGTTGTCCTCTGGGTGACCCTGAATTTGACCGGCTCCACAAAATTCAGCCTCTCGTAAATCACCTTAACCAAAAATTTGCGGATGTCTATACTCCCCAGCAAAAAAATTGCGGATTTACGAGGGAACAGATAATCACGTGGAGCACCCCGAATGCCCAGACTACAGGGGGAGCAGTGGCAAGATAGTTTGGGACTTGGTGTCATCCTTTTTCCATATGCAGTACCACTTATACGTGGACAATTTTTATTCAAGCGTGCCACTATTTAGACATTTGTTCAATCTTGGAATTGGCGCATGTGGCATTGTGCGACCTAATGTGTGCCCACCATTAAAAGTGGGTGGATGCAGAGCGGTATATTCTAATGGTGGGCATACCACATACTTTTTCTGGCAGAGATTTCTTTTCTTTTTTTTCATTCAGCCCACAGGCTGCATACAAAAAAAAAGACCATAGCATATATACCTTGGCGCTATATAAGTACCTGAAATAAATATTATTATTATTATACAGTATTTATATAGCGCCAATAGTTCGCTCAGTGCTGTACATTACAATGGGAGACAATACATGATCAGTACAATAACAATACAATGCAATACACGAGGGGTTTGAGGGCCCTGCTCCTTGGAGCTTACAATCTAGGAGGGAGAGGATAGTGGTACGGGAGGAAAAGCTGTGAGGGATGGAGTGGTAGGAAGAGTGGAGTGCTTGTCAATAGACTTAAAGCACAGTCCCCTTCTACATTGCCAGACCATCTTGTCCAGCCGAATGGGAGCCCTACTTACGATCCTCGTGTGATGGTCTCCCTTTTTGGTTCATATTATAAGTCCCTTTACAACTGTTTGACCTCAGACACCCTGCTCTTACAGAAACTTCTCTTGATAGGTTTTTCAATCCCTTACTAATACCAAAGCTATCGTCTTCTGACATTGCGGCTCTTAACGCTGACATTACACCTGAAGAACTATTTGATACAGTCAAACATCTCCCCTCATGCAAAGCCCTGGGACCAGACGGACTTCCCTACTCCTATTACAAGACCTTCATTGGTATCATAGCTCCCCATCTTCTTTCTCTTTATCACGATTTTTTTAGAGGTATTGTTCCCCAAGCCGATTTTTCCCGAGCATATATCTCTGTGATTCCCAAACCTGGCAAGGACCATTCCATCTTAGATAACTACCGTCCTATTGCTCTATTGAACTCTGATTACAAGATTTTTACTAAGATCCTCGCCAATCGGTTATCTAGGCTCATCTCCAAGCTCATACACAGAGACCAGGTTGGCTTTGTTCCTGCCAGACATGGAGCGGATAATACCAGAAGATCTATTGATCTGGTTGACTTGGTTAAGCGGTCCTCCATCCCAACTATTTTATTGAGCTTAGATGCCCAAAAATCTTTTGACTGCCTTAGCTGGCCTTATATGTTTATGGTCTTGGAGAAGTTTGGCTTCCGTGGCCCTTTCGTGGCAGCTTTAATAGCTCTCTACTCTCACCCTTCCTCACAGGTCAGACTAGCCTCCTTTCTTTCACCTCCTTTCCAGATGTCGAATGGTACGTGGCAGGGATGCCCACTCTCTCCCCTATTATTTATCCTCTGGAACCATTGGCTGTTGCAATCCGGGCCCATCCTGATATAAAAGGGGTATCGTCTCATGGCCATGAATACAAACTATTCCTATTTGCGGATGGTATTCTCCTCACTCTCTTGAACCCCCAAATCTCCCTCCCAGCATTACATAAACTTTTACGACAATTCGGGACTCTTTCGGGTGACAAGGTTAACACATCCAAGACTGAAGCGTTCCCACTCCACATTCCACCGGTTGTCCTCTCATCCCTCCAAGACTCTTTTTCATATCGATGGTGCACCCATTCTTTAAAATATTTGGATATTAATCTTACCTCTTCCTACAGTTCTATTTATGATGCCAATTTCCCCCCACTATTCATAGCTATTTCCCGTTCCCTAAAGTTTTGGGATACTCATTCTTGGGACGTATCAACGTCATAAAGATGACTGTACTACCCAAGCTTATATATTTATATGCTACTCTATCTGTTACTGTTCCCATGTCCAAACTACATTCCCTCCAGAAATACCTTCTACACTTTATCTGGCATAATAAGCGGCATAGAATTGCTCGCAGTGTGCTACGCTCTAAAAGAGGCCTAGGGGCACCGGATATCGTGACCTATTATTATGCTACTCACCTCCGTTTTATTCCGTCTTGGTCCACCCAGTTTCCTCCCAACTTGTGGACTGAGATCAAGTCCTTACAATTGACTCCTACTCACCCTTGCTCTCTTCTCTGGTCATTCTTGGTGGTGGACCCTGCCCCCTTTCGTCGTCTTTTCCTTGGCCCCGTGCAATTTTCCATGAGTATTTGGCGGAAATGTAAGTCCAGGTTTGCACTGACCTCAGACTGCTCTCAACTGACTAATATTCTCTTTAATCCCAATCTTCCAGATAGTTTAGTCGTGTCCCGGTTGCTCCCTTGAGTCAAGGCCAGGTTTTTCCAATTGCGCCATCTAGTACTCCCTATTACTCAGAAGTTGCAACCATTCTCATACCTCCAGAAAAAGGATCTGCCCTCCCAACATTTTTATATATATCTTCAGCTACGCCATTTTTTCTTCACCATATCCCCCACTTTGACTCTTGGGAAACCTTTGCCCTTTGAGCGTCTATGTATACAGGGCCCAAATCAAAGGGGTATAATTTCCAAAACATACAAACTCTTAATGGACGCTACCCCCCTCTCTAACGACACTCACAATTACATGCGCAAGTGGTCCCAGTTTCTACGACATCGATCTACCACAGTGGAAGAAAATTTGGGAAAACGCATTTAAATCCTCTGTCTGTGTGGTTTATAAAGAGAATACATACAAAATTTTGATGTGGTACAAAACCCCTGAGGTTATTCATGCTTTTAACCCGAGTGCTTCTTCTGCCTGCTGGCGTTATGGGAAAGACTTTGGCTCCCTCTTCCACATTTTTTGGACTTGTAGATCCATTGTCCCTTTTTGGGAAGAGGTTTTGTCTTTTTTACAATTGGTATTGCATACCTCTCTCCCTTTTGAGCCTCTATACTTTTTATTGGGCTTGCCGTACCCAGGTCTTCCCAAGGTGTCCAGGAAACTTTCCACACATATTTTGACTGCGGCCAGAAGAAGCGTTCCTATGTGTTGGTTATCCGCTATACCGCCCTCGTTGTCCACTTTGTTTAAAATTATTGCTGATGTACGACAGATGGAATACCTGACTGCTTTACATTCCGGCTCGACAGCTGTGTTCGAGGCAGTGTGGCACCCATGGGATAATTTCTTCCCTTCCAACCTTTCTCCAACTGTGCTGTTCTGAGAGCCTCCCCACTGTAGCTGTGACGTTATTATGTTTGTTACCATGCAGATTTTACCATCGATGTGCTCCTTTTTTTATTTTGTTCTCTTTCAACGTGTTCTTTGTATATGTATATATGTGAAAATCAATAAAAATTGTTAATACAAAAAAAAATAAAGAATTAGCTATTGAAAGCAAGAGTGCTGCTCTGACAGGTTTGTGTGAGATGAGAGAGGATTATGAATGTTGTACTTGGATATATAATACCACAATGACTGTTCCAGATTATTATGAAATAATAAAGGAACACAGGGAACAGGTAGATGGATTAATGGGCGAAGCTAGAGCTATAGGAAAAGATGGATGGACTCCTTTTGATTGGCTAGGATCAGGATTTGGTTCCGTCTTTTCATGGATGAAAGGTATCGCTGTAAGCATAGTCATGATATTGTTTTTTGTTTTATTTTTATATCTATGTTTTAAATGCTTATTATACTGCATTGCTAGAGTTACCAAGCCGCAAAATACAAATGAAGGTTATCTGGCTATGTACAAAAAGACGAATGAGGTAAAGAATTGAGATCATGTTCATGATCTAAGAGGGGATTGAAAGGATCTAGATAACCTCCATTTTGTTGATGTATGCCATTTTAAGTATTAAGTTAGGTTTTTGCAGATATATTAGACGTTTAATGAAACTGTTTTAGTTGCTCAAGGATGTATAAACAAAAGATAACATGACCCTGACATTTCCTTTGCCTAGCTAATTCTCTGAAAGCTAGCAAAAACAGTTTATACCAAGAAATGTATATGCCATATTTCATGTAGTTAGCTCATGATGGAAACTTACAAGTTACAGTTTTGAAACTCACTCCCCCCTCCCTTATTTTTCTGTATCCTATATAATCTTAGTAATGTCTAATAAACTTTGAACATCTCTGAACATAAGCTGCCATTATTTCCGTGTTCAAGGGGTGTTCCCAGAATTCTGCTGATAAACCAGGAATCTCTCCACAGACTGGGGGTCTCTGAGGGGATAAAGAGAATCAATCCTTTCAGCAGTGAGCTTGTTGCACACCGATTGGGCGTTCAGGTACTAGGTTGAGGGGGTTGCGGCAGGATGTGGAAGTGGGAGGGTGCCTTGTGGGTGAGCGAGGTGGTGGAGGGCCAGGGTTCGGGGAGATGTCCCCCGCGGTTAGGAGGAGAAGAAGGGTGAGAAAGGTGGCATGGGAGCGGGATGTGCAGGAACGTGTAAGTCTACCAGTGGAGGTGTTCAGGTCAGTGTGAGAGTGGAGTATTAGGAGGAGGTGCTGGGTGCCGTAGAGGGGCAAAGGAAGCAGTGAGGGCACAATGTATAGTTGTTTGGGAGGAGCAGAGGGATATAGAGAAGAGATTTTGGGAACAGAGGAGAGGAATATGAGGAGGAGGAGTGGAGGAGGCATTTTAGGGAGGTACACGGAGTGGTGGACAGGTGTGGGAGGCTTGGTTGCATCCCTGTCAATATAAATAAAACCCAACAAGGATCAGCAACGTACCGGTACATCAGTGGACTTAGAATGGTTATACCAGGATGATGCCTACAGCTGCAGGCATCATCCTGGTATCGTTTTTTTCAGCTGGTGATGGTCTTTCATGTAAAAGCAATCTAGTGGATAATTAGCTGCAGGATTGCTTTTACAAGCAGCGGGAGAAGATACCCCCTCTCCCTCGCTGCCTTCCACGGCCTTCTCGGGCAGTCCGATGCCATCGAGGAACCTGAGAATGCAGCCGGTGTTTCTGCCAGCTGACCATAGAGCTGATTGGAGACCGTTATGGTGCCAATCATCTCTATAGTCTAAGAGACTGGAAGCTACAAGCATTTCACCACTTCAGTTTTGCAGGATATTAACAGCGCCATTTGTAAATTGGGAAAGCATCTGATCACACCAAATTTGGTGAGATTAGATAATGTAAGGGCAGAGGAGATATCTAGAGGAGTCTGATAGACCTCATATTTCTCAAAAAAGAATATATGGCACTAGCCATTGAAGTTATTGGGGGATATTTGCATTCCCTGTAGTAGCATTAGAAGTGATAAAAAAAAGAAAGACAGTGTAAAAATATTAAAAAAACATCAAAATAATTTAAAAAAAAAGAGCACCCTCGCCCCCCCCCCCCCCCCACGTGCGTGAGCGTTGACCCTGTTCCCTGTTCCAGTATGTAAACAGCGGTTGCACCATGTAGATCAAGGGTAGTAATTCTAGCACTAGACGTCCTCTCTACATCTAAAATGGTAGCTTGTAAAAGCTTTTAAAGCATTACCTATGGATATGAAAAATGTATGCAGTTTGTCGCCATTGCACGGGGCATGCGCAGTTTTAAAGCATGTCATGTTTGGTATCTATTTACTCAGCATACCATCATCTTTTATATTTTACCAAATAATTGACCAGTATATTGTGTTTTTATGCATTAAAAGTAAAAAAAGTGTATTTTTTTCAAAAAATTGTGTTTGAAAAATCGCTGCACGAGCACTATGTAACATAAAATATTGCAGCACCCACAATTTTATTCACTATGGTGTTTGCTTTAAAATATATATAATGTTTAGGGGTTCAAAGTAATTTCCTAGCAAAAAATACTGATTTTTTTCATGTGAACAAAAAGTGTCAGAAAAGGCTTGGTCTTCAGGTGGTTAGAAGAGTGAATGATGTGTGGCATAAAAACTTCTAATGCTGGGCATAAAATGCCCCCACCCCCCAAAACAACCCTTTTTTGGAAAGTAGACACCCTATACTATTTGCTGAGAGGCATGTTGAGTCAATAGAAGAATTTATTTTTTTACCACAAGTTTTTTAAAAATGATGAAAAAAAAAAAATTTTACACAAATTTGTCACTTAAATGATTTATTGCTCAGACATACCATGGGTATATGTGGAATTACTCCCCAAAATGCATTCTGCTACTTCTGAGTATGAGGATACCACATGTGAGAGACGTTTTGGCAGTCTAGCCAAGGTCAGGACCCCAAAATCCAATAAGCACCTTCAGGCTTTTAAAGAGCTTTATTTCCTCATTACACTTCCTGACTACCTATCACAGTTTCGAAGGTCCTGAAATGCCAAGATAGCATCAACCCCCTCCAAATTACCCCTTTTTGGAAAGTAGTAGACACCCCAAGGAATTTGATAAGAAGCATGGTGAGTATTTTGTATGCATTTTACCGTGCTTTTCAGAGGGCAGTAGGTACTGTCACCTATGTGAAAATCCCTGACAGTTCCTCCATCCATGCTAAACAGTGCAGATGGACAGATCCCCCCTGAGCCTGTGAGAATACTGCAGCAATGTCTTCAACTGATGCAGTTATTTCTCAGCTCATAGTTTTCTGACTGGTTCCTTCGACAAAAGACAATGAAACAATCAATTTTTCAGCAATCAATTGGAGCAATACCAGCTGGGCTATATACTGCTCAAACTTCAGCTGAGCCAGCAGAATACCTCCGAAACGCAAGCAGTATACTATCAGTTTTACACTGCTGAAAATGGCAAAACTGTTTAAAAATATACCTTTTTAGAGTGACAAAGGAACACAAAAAAAGGCACAGTGGCTCAGTGGTTAGCACTTCTGCCTGGCAGTACTTGGGTCCTTGGTTTGAATCCCAACCACAGCACCACCTCCCTGGAGTTTGTATGCTCTCCCTGTGCCTGTGTGGGTTTCCTCCAGGTATTCTAGTTTCCTCCCACACTCTAAAAACATGCTGGTAGGTAAACTGGCCCTAGTGTGTGTATGAATGTGAGTTAGGGACCTGTATGCTCCTTAAGGGTTAATTACTGTTGTAATGTATAATAAACATGTAATGCACTGTGTAAATTGATGGTGCTATATAAGTACCTGTAATAATAAAATAGTTTTGGTATGTTTTGGAACATTTACCTGCTATGTTTATTTGCTGTACATAGGGTGGTGACAGGGTCTCTTACACTTTTATTAGCCACACCCATACTAAGCTTTTTGGTTTCAGAAGTTCAGCACCACATTAGTCCAACACACTCTCCTTGGGAGCTTTTCAGATTCTGCACCAGCAATGTACTTATAGGTGCACATTATTATTATTACACCGTGTTCCAAATTATTATGCAAATTATATTTTTCTCATTTACCTAAATAATTGATGTAAATAACAGTCAGCATAATTCTCATGTTATCAACTATTAAGAGTACAATTCAAATTTTATTGAACAAACCTCCTAATGATAACAGTATTTTTGTTAAACATAAAAAACTTACAATGCACTGTTCCAAATTATTACGTACAGTAAGTTTCAAAACACTTTATAGGTTGTAAAGAACTGAAAATTGTCATTTGTTGTGTTTGCAGCATGTTTACTGAAATCAAAAGCTATTTCAATCAAACTTTTAACAACATTTTAACTTTTTAAACATTTTAACAGGTCACGTTACATTGTAACATAGGACTCCTTATTTGATAGCAGCTTCACAAGTCTTGCATCCATTGAACTTGTGAGTTTTTGGACAGTTTCTGCTTGAATTTGTTTGCAAGATGTCAGAATAGCCTCCCTGCTGTTTGGATGTAAACTGCCTCCCACCCTCATAGATCTTTTGCTTGAGGATGCTCCAAAGGTTCTCAATAGGATTGCGGTCAGGGGAGGATGGAGGCCACACCATGACTTTCTCTCCTTTTATCCCCATAACAGCCATTGATGCAAAGGTATTCTTTGCAGCATGAGATGGTGCATTGTCATGCATGAAGATGATTTTATTAAAGAAAGCATAGTTCTTCCTTCTGTACCAGGGAAGAAAGTGGTCAGTCATAAACTCCACATACTTTGCAGAGGTCATCTTTACACCTTCGGGGACCCTAAAGGGGCCGACCAGCTATGTTCCCATGATTCCGGCCCAAAACATGACTCCACCACAGCCTTGCTGATGTCGCAGCCTTGTTGAAACAGGGTGGCCATCCACCAACCATCCACTTCTCTATCCATCTGGACCATCCAGGGTTGCACGGCACTCATTAGTGAACAGGACTGTTTGAAAATTAGTCTTCATGTATCTTTCTGCCCAATGCAGCCGTTTCTGCTTGTGAGCATTGGTAATTGGTGGCCGAATAGAAGGTTTACGCACAGTTGCATGACTCTGGAGAACTCTACACCTTGATGTCCATGGGACTCCAGAGGCAGAAGCAGCTTCAAATATCTGTTTGCTGCTATGTAATGGTATTTTAGCAGCTGCTCTCTTGATCCAATGCATGGATCTGGCAGAAATCTTCCTCAATGTGCCTGTATCTGCACGAACCCGTCTGTGCTCTGAATCAGCCACAAATCTCTTAATAGTGCGATGATCACGCTTATGTTTTTGTGAAATATCTAATATTTTCATACCTCGTCCAAGGCATTGAACTATTTCACTCTTTTCGGCAGCAGAGAGATCCTTTTTCTTTCCCATATTGCTTGAAAATGGTGCTCTGCTTAATAATGTGGAACACCCTCCTTTAGTAGTTTTTCCTTAAATTGGGCTCACCAGCCAATCTAATTATCACAGGTGTCTGAAATTGTTTTCTGTGATCAAAAGAGCCCTGACACACAATGCCATCCATGAGTTACACTGAAAAACAAAATATTTAATCTTTGTGACACTTAATTAGAATTTGCATTATAATTTGGAACGTGGCATATACAGTATTCATATAGCGCTGAAAGGTTTGCTCAGCACTGTACATTATAGTGGGGGACAGAACATGAGACAATACAGTAACAAAACAAAACACGAGGGGGTCAAGGGCCCTGCTCTTTCCAGCTTACAATCTAGGAGATCTGCCTGTGATGACTCCAACATCCTACAACTCCTGATGAACAAAGCTGCTCAGGGAGCGTGGTCACCCTATGACCAGGATCGACAGGATCACCCGGTAAAACAAACAGTGAATTGAAAGAAAGTCAGGACAAGCAGGGGTAAGCTACTATTTTATTAATGTTAAATTTTGGTTTGGTTATACCTTAATATTGACCCTTTATTAAATGCATCCTTTAAAAGTCTAGTGCCAATTCAGTCCAACACACCTCTGATGATGCCAACATCCCATGACACTTGGTGAACAAAGCTGCTCATGGTCCCCTTTGTTCACCAGGTGTCATCGGATGTTGGCATCATTACCAGGCAAGCTACTATTTAATTAGTTTTTATTTTTTGGTTTAGTTATATATTAATGTTAACCCCTTTATTATACTCATCCTTAAGAAGTCCAGTGCCACTTCAATCCAACACACTTTTCTTGGGCACTTTCGGATTCTGTACTAGTGACATACACACGTGTGCATCTCCACCTCTGATGATGCCAACATCCCATGCCACCCATGAACAAAGCTGCTCATGCTCACCCTAGGACCAGTACTGGCAGGGTCACCAGGCAAGCTTCTTTTTAATTAATTTTAATTTTTTTGGTTTAGTTATATATTAATGTTAACCCCTTTATTATACTCATCCTTTAGAACTCCAATGCCACTTTAATCCAACACACTTTCCTTGGGCACTTTCAGATTCTGTACTAGTGACATACACATGTGTGCACGTCCACCTCTGAGTATGCCAATATCCCATGACACCTGTAAATAAAGCTGCTCATGGTTACCCTAGGACCAGGACTGGCTAGATCACCAGGTAAGCTACTATATTATTAATTTTAATTTTTTTTCGTTTAGTTACACTTTAATATTAACCCTTCGTTTTCTTTGACCTATAATAAATTGCTCATTCTTATCCATCCTACCCTATCCATTTACTTTCTCCTATACAATTCTTTTCTCCACATCTTCTTATTATATAGTACCTATTACCCCAAAACATAATTTATCCAAAATAGAATATTACATTTTATTAACAAAACAGCTTTGAAGTATATTAAAAGTATATATAAAAGCATTTTGGGTTTTGGTTCTAGTAGGGAATGGTTAGAACCCATGTCAGCTTTTAATGCTGTGTCCCTGTTAGGGAGTTTCATTCTCCATATTTGTCCTATTAACTGCTGTCACTAGGACTGAAGCTGAGGGAAAATCCAAAATTTTGAAACTGAAATAAAGTAGAAATCTTCCAGTGGGGACACTTGTATCAGTGTCAACTGCCTATAAAGGAATTTACCATACTTTGGAGAATTTTTTTTCTTGCTCCTTGTTATGTTTATAGGATAGGAAGTCAAGGCAATTTTCTTGAATGACAAAAAGACAAAAACATGGATTTTAACCCTTACATACTCCAAAATGAGAAAGAAAGTTTGGACTTTTAGATATACTTTAAGAGCCCCCCCCCCAGCCACATTTTTTTCTTTATATAAATAAAAAGGATTCTCCTTTTTATGGATAAAGGGGTATGCAAGTGAGGAAAAGTAGTGGCACTAACCCAGCTCTTGAGAAGGTCCATGGAAAGGAAATACATACTGAGTATTGTTACATCATTACATGGTTACACATGCTGATGCACACGTGCTCATGTGGTGTTTGTTTATATGCTATTGCCCCAGTGCTAGAACACTGCTACCTATGAGTGTGTTCCAACATGAGCTTCTTAAAAAAGGATTGGCTGCACTATGATACTTTTTGTTTTATGGAGGAGACAATGAGATGAGATTGGCCAATTTGAATGAGATATGTAGATATGATAGGAGTCAATGTAAGCACATGGAAGAAAGAAATGTTTAAGAAAACCAATTTAATTAAGGGTCAACCATCATGCCCAGAGAAGGGGTTTTAAACATTAAATAATGACATAATACATTGGTAAATTAATAATAGCAGGAACAGTGGTTTGCATTTTTATATATACAACTTATTTAGTTTGAAATATTATACATGATTGATGTTAATCTGTGCAGGGGCGGACTGACCATTTGGAAACTCGGGTACTGCCCGAGGGCCCGGGGTCAGTATGGGGCCCCATGAGATGCCCCTGGTACCTTTTTCATAGGTTTTTTTGAGTTTGGGCAAGGACACAGGGGCCCCATGATCCCCTATTGCCTGGGGGCCCCATGAGTTATCAGTCCGCCCCTGAATCTGTGATTATATAATTTCATAAAGAACCATCCTCACAAAAATGGCATGCATAGTTTGATATCCTGACCATTGTGACAATTATTCACTAGTGTCAATTTAGGCTCTGTTCACACTAGAACTTTCAGATGATTTGCACAGAATTGCATGACAAGGGAAATCACATTGTTTTAAAGGTGTCTGTTCACATCAATGCAACTCAGCAGTGTAATTTTATTTTATTTTTAAAATTTATTTCAGGTACTTATACAGCGCCATCGATTTACGCAGTGCTTTACTTATATATTGTACATTCACATCAGTCCCTAAGCCTCAAGGGGTGTACAATCTAAGGTCCCTAACTTACATTCATACATACACATACTAGGACCAATTTAAATGGGATCCAATTAACCTTTCAGCATGTCTTTGGAGTTCAGGAGGAAACCGGAGTACCCGGAGGAAACCCACACAATTGTAGAAAAGGTTCCTGACCTACTTTAGTGTGATTCCATCATTATTTTGGGCCCTAAGATTATGCAAACCACTTCAAAGTAGCCTCGAAGTAGCATCCAGGTTGCATCACATAATCACACTAACACTTGGATCAAAATCAGATCACAGCAGTGTGAACCTAGCCTTAACCTCCCTGGCGGTCTAACTAATCAATATTTTTGAATGTCAAAGCGGTACATTGTTTTGCATGGAAATTTGTTGTTTCATATTGTAGGCCTGTAATTCTTAGGAATAACTCACTTAAATGTGTCCAAACAAGAGTCTAGTAAACATCCCGGGTATGATAAAATTTGAAACAAGAAATCACAAATTATAATATAATAAATAATTATTAAAAAATAATAATATAATAATAATACATTTAATTCAATAATGTAACAAACCAAAAACACTGACATTTATAATATAGCGCCAAGTTTGCACATCACTCGTTTTCAGTGTCTGATGACGAATTTCCCCCATGAATCATTATCACTCAATTCTGCAAGTGATTCTAATTTACTATCGCTGTTTTCTAGCTGGTCTAAAACCACTTTTGACCTAAAGGGACGCTTTTTGGATGCTATGAATTTTCTCAAGTTTCCAGGCAGAAAGAACAGTAAAAGTGCAGGCAGGGCACAGGACAAAGCACTAGGGACAAAACTGAGGTGAAATGGTTTGATACAGTAATGTAATACTAACAGATTACAACGTATTGTGTGTATGTCATATTTTGAATCTCATGCTGGTTCCACCCTCCTGTGTCCCGACGCTCACAAGGAACGAAACCCGAGAGATGGATGCCAGCATTGGCTGGAGGACATGGTCGGGGACACAATGGGAGGACATCGTGGGATCGCAGGCCAAGGTAAGGATCGGGGGATTGCAGGAGAAGCACTACAGTGTAATCCCGAGTGTGGCTCGGGGTTGCCACTTTTGGTACTGTAAATTAACCCCGAGTCACACTTGGTAATACCACTAGGAAGGTTAAGGTACCTATGTATTGTATTAGTTAACAGCTTAATCATGAAAAGTTCCTTTTATGTTGCACTCATATATTTATGATCCATGCATAAAGTGTTATTCACAAAGCTGTACCATGTACAGTTCCTTAACCACTAGCCTACAGGACACTTATACCCCCTTCCTGCCCAGGCCAATTTCCAGCTTTCAGCGCTGTCACACTTTGAATGACAATTGCGCGGTCATGCAACACTGTACCCATATGAAATTTTTATCATTTGTTTGAGACAGATAGAGCTTTCTTTTGGTGGTATTTAATCACCTCTGGGATTTTTATTTTTTCTTAAACAAACCAAAAACCACTGAAAATTTTGAAAAAAAAAAGTTTTTTCTTAGTTTTTGTTATACAATTTTGTGAATAAATGATTTTTCTCTTTTGCTGATGTGCGTTAATGAGGGTGCAATGATGGGCACTGATAGGCTGCACTGATGAGCACTGATGAGGAGGCACTGGTAGGTTGCACTGATGGGCATTGACAGGCATCACTGATGGGCACTGAAAGGCAGCACTGATACATGACACTGATATATGGCACTGATAGGCAGCACTGACTGGCACTGATAGGCGGCACTGACTGGCACTGTTAGGCGGCACTGACTGGCACTGATAGGCGGCACTGACTGGCACTGATGCGCACTGATAGGCGACACTGACTGGCACTGATAGGTGGCACTGATTGGCAGCACTGATAGGTGGCACTGATTGGCATTGATAGGTGGCACAGACTGGCACTGATGGGTGACACTGAAAGGCAGCTCAGATGGGCACTGATATGTGGCATTGATGTGCACTGGTATGCACTGATGTGTGGCATTGATGTGGCACTGATGGGCACTGGCACGTGGCACTGATGGGCACTGGCACATGGCACTGATGAGCACTGACAGGTGGCACTTCTGGAGCCACACTGATCATCAGGGAACACTGATCATCAGGCCCTGATGATCAGTGTACATTTCCTTTCCACGGAAAGCCGATTACCGGCTCTCCTCTCCTCTCCTCTCAAGCTGTCAGTGTGACAGCTCGAGAGGAGAGAAATGCCGATAACCGGCATTTCCGTGTTTACATGTGGTCAGCTGTGATTGGACACAGCTGATCACATGACCGAGCCAACATCTTTGGCTCTTTCCGTGATCCGCTGTGTCCGAGGACACAGCGCACCAGCAATCGCCGCGCTGCGCTCTCTCTGAGCCGCGCATGCGCAGTGAGAATGGTAGGACGTCATATCAGAACAAGAGAACCACCTTGCGCCCGTCATTGTACTATAGGGCGGGTGGAAGGTGGTTAAGCAGCATCTTGGGTAAATGATTAGCAAAACCGTTTTGCAACACCAGGCTTTTGGGCTTTTTTGTTCCAGCGAATTGCACAAAGAGTGAGGTTGCTCCCATTTTTTAGTTTGTTTTCTTTCAGGTGCCAAGGTTTCCTCCTACAACCTTAAAACATATAAGTAGGTTCATTTACTTCTGACCAAACTGTCCCTAAAAAAGACCTAGCCTTAAATCCCACCTGGAAAACTTTGCTTCCACAGTACAAAAACATGGGGAGACTAGTTGGCTGCCTCCCAAAAATGTGCTCTAATATTTATAGGCGTGTTGTAGGGACATTAGACAATGCATTTTGTGGAGGAAAGAGACTGATGTACTGTACTTTGTAAAACTCTGAATGATATGTTGCTGCCATGTAAATACAGGCTGTAGATAATTTGTTTTCTATGACTATATTAGGGACATAAGATTGTAACCTGCCTAGAGGAGGGACTGATGTGAAAGGTTTTATGTACTCTTATGCTACATGATATCTCAGTGCTTTATAAATGCATGAAATACATTGGTAACTAAGTCAACCTTGAACAGGACACATTCGGCAGGCGGTACTGCCTGCTGAATGCAACAGGGGTATAATTCTTGCCACAACGTGAAGCAAGCATTGCCACTGCAGCAAGTACAACCCCATCTGAGTGCCTTTGAAGCTTAAGGGGGGTAGGGGGTGGTTGGGGGATGGTAAAAACACTGCTTAACTGAGAGTTTTTGTTGCCTCCAACTGCAAGTATAAACTTATCCTGATATTTGTGTTTAAAACAGATATATCTACCTCAATGCTCACAGTCCTCTGGTCTACAGTCTAAAATCTTGTTTTGGAGAAAAAATTCCCTGGATGTGGTGCCCATGGCTCCACTTGATCTTTGTTTTTAACCACTTCCAATTGCGCAGTCATGCAACACTGTACCCATATGAATTTTTTACCATTTTTTTGAGACCGATAAAACTTTATTTTGGTGGTATTTATTCACCGCTGGGATTTTTTTTTTTTTTTTTTGCTATGTAAATGAAAATGTCCAAAAATTTTGAAAAAAGTGTTTTTCTTATAAAATTTCACAAATAAATAATATTTCATCATAAATCCTGGCCAAAATGTATTCCGTTATCTTTTTAGTAAAAAAAAATAAATAAGCCAAATTAGTTTATAACCAAAAATTATAATTTTTAAACATTTTTTTTACATTTTTATTTTATTTTTTTATATTATTTTTTATTTATTTATTTTTTTTACATACTGTCACCCTAGCAGTACAGTGTCACCATCTATGTATTAATAGTTATAGCCCTGAACCTCCTCTTCTGGGGTCCCCCACCAGCACTTCTGTCTCATCCTCCCTTTCGAGTGCCCCCATAGCAAGTAGCTTGCTATGGGGTCACTCGTGCAGACTCAATCCCGAGCCAGGCTGTGTGCATCTATTGACATACACAGTGCAGTTTAGCCCTTGCTCCCTCCTCAGAGGATTTGCTTGACAGCAGAGGGAGCCAATGGCTCCTGCTGCATCTTGTGAATCCTGTGAGGGGAGAGAGAGCAGTGCTGGATCGAGATTGGGCTAAGGTGTGTATTGTGAGGGGGAGGGGGGGGGGCTGCAGAGGAACTGATTATGGAAGGTTTTTTACCTTAGTGCAAATAATGCACTATGATAAAAAAAACTTTGCCTTTGCAGCCTCTTTAAGTGAGAAATAAGAAATACACACGATCCAAGACTGGCCTCTCTTGTACTTGGACAAACTGGGTGCTGGCCATTATAGGCCATCTCAAGTGTCCATTGAAAATAGAAAGCAACATCAGCTACACTCCACTTACCTCCTCTTACAGTATTTTTTAAAGTGATTCTAATGGGTATAAAAAAAAAAGAAAAAAACATGCCATACTTACCTGCTCTGTGCAGTGGTTTTGATTAGAGCAGCCTTGATCCTCTTCTTTTTGGGTCCTTCCCCATTGGTCTTGGCTCCTCCCCCCTGCTATGGGGACACTCGTGCAGGCTTATTCTCAAGCCATGCTCCTGTGAATGGGCATTGTCCATTGACACAGAGAATGGCTCAGTCCCATCACCCACTCTCTCCTCATTAATCCACTGGCTGTGACTGACAACAGCAGGAGCCAATGGCTCCTGCTGCTGTTTGAGTCAATGAGGAGAGAGGGACCTGGGAGAGCTGTTGGATTGAGATGGAGCTCAGGTAAGTATAAGGGTGGCTGAGGGGGGAGCTGCACACAGAAGGTTTTTACCTTAATTCATAGGATGCATTAAGGTAAAAAAAAACCTTCTGCCTTTAGAACCAATTTAATAATCAATGAATTGACTGCATACAACAGTGTCTCCACCCAAAAACCACCCTTCTTTAACGCGTTTCACCAATCCTGGCTTGATCACAACTTCACAAGGATAGGGGACTTCCCCAGTCAATTTTTAGTCAATTCATCGATCAGGGATGTCCCCAGGCAGGTGCGCCACACCGGGTGACACGTATTGCACGGGGTGACACCGGACCCGCTCCACAAAAAGGTAAGTTTTAAAGCAAGCTGACGACCCCCGCAGGATGGATCATATCTGCAGATTGATCCATTATGCTCCCCAGTCCACAGATCCGATCCATCTTGCGTGGATCTTTGGCTTGCTTTAAAACTTACCTTTTCGTGGAGTTCGTGGAGAGATCAGTTAAACCCCGTTGCAAGCCGACGATCCCCGCAGGATGGATTGGATCTGCAGATTGGGGAGCATAATAGATCAGACTCCGATCCATTATGCTCAATCCGCAGATCCGAACCATCCTGTGGGGATCATCGGAGGGGGTGTCACCAAGTGTTCCGGCACCGGGTGACACCAACCCTAGGGACGCCCCTGTCATCGAATATTAAAAAATACTATTAGAGGAGCTAAGTGAAGTTCAGCTGATATTCCATCATATTTTCAAGTAAGATTTTCAAAAACATTGCAGTCTCCCTTTAACGTAAGTACCTAGTAGCAGTATCAATGTCTAGTTTAAAGTGACACACAATTAAAAAAAAATAAAAAAAATATTAATGCAAAATAAGAAGTTAAAAATTACATTTTTCGGAGGGCGGTAAGTCAAATTTGCATTCTCTTGTGCTTTGAACTCTGCTGCTATCTGATATTTCCATGTGTGTCAGTTATGCAGGCCATAGACGGCTCGAGAACCGCACTTTTTTTGAATGATAAAAGAAAAATCGGCCGACCAAGTCATAAAGTTCACCCCATATAACAGCCAAAACTTCTGTTCCTTCCAGGTCACAGCTCATGCACATATTTTTTTTTGCTAAAATGATCGTACGATTTGGCCATCATTGTCTCCAAAATCGGTCGTTTTCCAACATGACTGATATTCCAAAAGTGCAAAAAACCCGAAAACTGGCCAGCCAATTAACCCACTAACAGTGTGAAAATCGGCCGATTTTAATCTTTTGGATTAAAAATCGGCCGATTTTCGAACCTGTCTATGGCCGGCAATAGTCTGTCCTCCACAGGACCCTGTGGTTCTTCTTATAGGCTGTTCTGAAGATCCACAGCACTCAAATTTACCTTAATACAAGTTGACAAAACAACAAGTTCATTACTACAGTAAAACAAAACAGCACTTGCTGCTCTGACCTTGTGTTTTATTATAATCAATATTTAAATGTAAGTGTTGCCTTGTTATCTCACTTGATACAGTATCAGACTGGCTGCGGTTTTCAGCAGTACTGTACAACGCCAGCTTAATGTACTCCTTTATATAGCTACATGGATAGAATAACTGTGTGTGTTTTTATTGTTGCCTTTACATATGCAAGCTAAGCTTAGATTAAATATTTCTGGGTAAGCATAGCTGACTTGTGCTGTTAGAGTTCTTGATGAGAAAGGGAATATTCTGCTCTGTATGGAGAAGGACTGCACATGCCTAATTTGCAGCAGAGTGTGGAATGTGTGAACTTGTCTTATCTGAAGTGTTGGCAAGGGCAAGTAACTTAAAGATAAGAGGGAATTGATAAGCTCCCTTTTTCAACAACTTGACAGAAATAAAAAAAAGAAAACTGTTCTACTGTCATAACTATTGGTCTCTGTGCACAAAATATTTCTCACAGTACAAGCAAAGTAGAAGTAGACCTACCTTTATCTCATTTTAGATGTCAGTAAATCAAGATAAGTTTATATTTGGATCAGAATGTATAAAAAATAGAGTGGGTGTTCTTATTTAACATTCATTCTGTGATTTTTTCATTTGTAAATATTTTGTATCCCTAATTATATTGCTGATCACAGTATGTAATTAAAAGTATGATTATATTTACAATGGTAATGACCTTATTGCTTTGTAATTGTTACTTTTAAATGTACTGAAATACATTTGGTAAAGATAAAAGAGAAGATAAATTTACAAATAATAATAATAATAATAATAACAATAGTGTCACAAAAATACCAAAGTCCATTCACCATAAAATAGTGCCCTAAGCTGATGTTACTTGTGACGAAACATGTAGGGCGGAGTTGACGCCCTAAGGCCACATGAAAGAATGAAGAAGCAATCCACACACACTCTTGAGAGTATTCTGCTATACAAAGAGCTGTGTCGATTTTAACATGTGAGTAGTTTTCATTTATTTTAATAAATGTTATGTATGGTTTTACACAATGAGAAGCATCTGGCTCTTTTTGAACTTTCCTTACATGATCCTGTGAATTGTGAGACCAAGTGGTATTGTGGGGAGGGGTTGCAAGACCTAGGCTTCATCTGTTTTGCTGGATGGTTACATGAACCTCAGTGCTTAAGGAATTCTCTAATTCCGAGGGTCATGGCTTTGCGGTAAGGTTTATGTGTGAAATAAAGTGACACACAAGTGGTGTGGATCACATACAATTAAATCCTTTTCAAACCATGAACATTGTTTTTTGCACTGAGATTATTATTATGGGACTTTTTCACTATTTTATGGTGAATAGACTTGGTTTGTAATTTTTGTAACAGTTTGTTATTATATCTAATATCTTTTTTTGATTTATGTTCACTTTTCTCTTTTGTTTTTATTGCACAGAATTGCGTTATGATGATATACATATTTTGATTAGTGCAGCACTGTTTTTTCTATGCTCTAAAACCATTTATGCCTAGTGGTGTGCTCTCTGCTTTTGCTTTTTGATCGAATTATAAGCGTGAGTCCACTCTTTCAATTTTATTTATTGATATACATTTAGCTGTTGGCACCAATTGTCAATGGTAATGGTATGTTAGCGCACTAAAACAAACAACAGCAGCTGTGCACAAAAGGTAACCAAATAAAAACCTCAATCAAACAGTATAAAAGGAGAGTGCAATGCTAAAACAGTTTATATTATGAAGATAAAAAGTCCATATACTGAATAAACGACAGAAAAAGGCATAAAACATTAATAGTTGAAAGGTGACTTTCAGTGCTCATAAAGTGCCGGTTTCCTTGTTAATTCGGTGCTTGTGCATTAATTGAGGAAGAATTGCACACTCACCAGATGCGCAGTGTAAACGCGCATATAGATAAATATCCAGATGTCATCAAAGAATCATCTAAATAGGCCAGGTTTTGGAGTAACTTCCCTCTAAGGGTGGATGGATCCTGGGACTTTAAATTTGGCAATCCCCTCTGAAGACGTGCGTGTGCACGAAACGCGTAAGATTGAGCCAATTACGCCATGACGTCACGCCTCCGGAGCATCGTGGAGCTCCGGCGGCCATCTTTAGTTGTGGACAGTTAGTCCAGACACTGCTTGCTTTTAACACTGTTTGCTTTACTTCGATTTGATGCATCTTTTTATTCAAGAACCCCCCAATAAATTATGTTAAACTTTACTACGCTATGGGCATTTCTCCGTTTTAAACTCCCACGAGGAGTATTGATTTTCAGACGCCCAGAGTAACCCAGCATTCCAGTATCCAGAGAGGGAACCTCCTATTCACCCTGTGAGCTGCACCCATCCATCCCTTAAGGGGAACTCTGGTTGTCCCTGGATCATCATTTAAAGTCCCAGGATCCATCCACCCTTAGAGGGAAGTTACTCCAACACCTGGCCTATTTAGATGAATCCTTGATGACATCTGGATATTTATCTATATGCGCATTTACACTGCGCATCTGGTGAGTGCGCAATTCTTCCACAATTAATGCACAAGCACTGACTTACCAAGGAAACTTTATGAGCACTGAAAGTCACCTTTGAACTATTAATGTTTTATGCCTTTTTATGTCGTTTTATTCAGTATATGGACTTTTTATTTTCATAATATAAACTGTTTTAGCGCTGCACTCTCCTTTTATACGGAACCAATTGTCAGTTCTCCTTCATTTGCCTTTGCAATTGCCCATATATTTCTAGGTGTATAAGAACATTTATACAAGTGAGACAATGGTGCAATTATATGCTGACTATATATGGGGCCTTTCAAACGAATGCATATATGATAACTTGTGTTTTAGGTGTGCATTACAGCAGTTTTGTTTTTGTTTTGTACATTGTATATGCACATTTATACACACTTAATGTACATTATATGCACTTTTTCATTCCTTATGCAAAACAAGGAAGAAACCTTAAAAAATAGTTTTTCTGCGGTGTCGCTATATTAAATATATGATTCAATTTAGTGGACCTACCTAGCAATCAGTACAAAATACAGCATGTCCTACTTTTTAAAAACACACTAACCCACAATGTATATATATATTTACTAGCCACCTAGGAAACATTGATATTACATTTTTGTGCAGTAAATTAGATCTGTGTGAACTGGGCCTGATTCTTTACTCAATGGTTGTAAATAAACTGGAAGTCTTATAATCCATTACTGTCCTACAGTATTCTCAGACAATAGATTAGATGTTGTGTATAATGGCCATAAAGGAGCTGAATTTCTGTAAAAAAATTGCGGATTCCACCAGGGCAAATGGAGAAGGTGTTTCACCCTATAAGAGAGGGGAAATTATGCAATGGGGATTTCAGGTTACAACTATCTAAGATTGTCTACATTTTCAAAATGTTACAGTTAGAAATTGAAAACATCCTAAAAAATGCTTAAAAAGTCATAAAAGTTTTTATTAGTTGATGGAAAATATATCATTAATAGAGATAAGTGAATTTGCCTGAGTTCGATTTACATAGTGTTCAGTTAAGCCTGTTAATAATGAGACTAAATGGAACTTAGCATTAAGACCCACTGGAGTTCATAGGGGTGAATCCTGTTAATAAATTCTGCCCATTTTTAGGGATAACAGACAAACTACTATGAAAAAAGAATGTGATTTTCACAGAAAATGCAGCAACAGAGTTCAGTGGCTGTGCTTTAAAATTTGATTTTCTTCATATACCATTAGCATGGCTTATATACAGCAGTAACTCCACCTGATCAATTTCAGTTTGAAAAAAAAAAAATGTTTTTCATCTCGGTTTCACCATCAGATAGAAGGTGGTTAGTAGTTCGCTGAGGCTATCCTTGTTCTCACTGATGCCAACATATTCTGCCACTAGCTAAGTTTTATCAAACACTTTATTTAAGAATTTAATAATTAAGAAACCACAAATGGTGCAGCAGTGTAAAGTTGGCCAGCAGCAAGATATCTGTAGTGAGGAAGAATTGGCCAAAATGTACTAGAGTCAAAGGGGAATTAATAAAAGTGTCTGGGACAATCTTTGTCTCAATTTTGTCTCTATTTGATTGCAGCGAATCAGCTTTGTAATTTTCACTTTCTAATCTGTGTGGAAAAAAATGAAAGAAAAAAAGCTGATTGATTTCATATGAACAACAGAATCAGTTGATATAGTGTTTCAGACACTTTTTGTTTCTTGCCCCCAAAGAGTACAGGTGGGTGTTTTACTACAAGAATTAAACTGCAAATGATACAGCACTGTAAAACTGGCCAGCAGCAGGACAATCTTAACGCGCAAGGTTAGGCCCCAATTTACTAGAGAAAAAGAGCACAGGCAGAGGTTTTGCTACAATAATTTAATAACTGCTGGGAATTCAGCACTGTAAAATTGTTAAGCAGCAGAACAGTTTTTAATCAAGGATAATAAGCCTAACTGGTGTATGCCTAACTTTTTTTTTTACTATGGGGTACAGTGAATGTGAGTGATATTATGTGAGAGGGTTTAGGTTCACAATGTTCTTGCACTCTAGTTTTTTTTCTTTTTTTTTTTAAATGCAGTGGCCTGCTATGTACAAAAGACAGCTCTAAGAACAGAGAACAATAAAAAGCAAATGCTGAGCTTTGAGATCTCCATTTCTCAGAAATGGTCCTTCCAACATAAATCAAAAATCAAGAAACCCTCTTCAAAAAAGATTAAAAGGTCCACTTTTTAAAACAGTTTAAACTAAAAAAGGCCCTTTCAACAGAAAATTAAAAGCAGGCTACTCCCCAAATAAATGAAACCATAAAATACTACCTAGTTTCACGAAATGTGTTGGGATGTATGACATTGTCTGATCATCATTGTTTTGCCTACAATATGGTTAAACAGCATGTTTGTACTGGTATACTTTATGGCTTTGTACATCGACATGAATGTTTTTTAATATTTATTTTTATTATTTTATACTGGTGTGTTCTCATTATGGCATACTTTTTTAAAAGTCCCATGGGCATTTGGTCTATATGATGAGGATGAGTGAGCTCATAATGTTTGGGGACTGAACCACGTGTCAGTCATGCACTTAAGCCATTTTCTTATACTCTAAAATACTACCTACTCATTGAAACAAAAACATATCTTTTTTTTTTTTTGAATGTTTGCTACGGACAGGGCAGCAGCTAAAAGTAACTAATAACAAAAACAAATTCATAACAAAATAAAATAAAGGACAAAAAAAAAAAAAAATAACCATTTGATTTTCCAAAGAACTAGTAGAATTAAAGTAAAGACCCAATTCTCTCCCTATGCAGTTTATTAACTTTTCCTATTGTTTGTCTACAGCAGCTTTTTCTAAGATGCTGACAGTATGACTGCTCTGTTCCCCAACTCCCCCTCCATTTTATTGTGAGGGGGCTGCCTTATCCAAAAGCCTACTTTTTGACCCTTTTAAAGCTGGTCATACACTCAGTTAATTTTGACGGGTGACTCCACCCCAACTGAAAAATTGAAGGAGCCACTTGAAAAAAAAGTCAGAATATAATATCCAGTACTGTAGATTTGTCCATCCACACTATTAAGTGTGGGTGGGGGAAAATATATATTTTTTTTCATTCAGCCTGCAAACTAAATGAAAAAAAGTGTATGTGTATGGCTTTCTTGAGCTTGCTAGCCATAGTTCAAAGGCTCTGCAGTGCATTATGGCTAAAACAAATCTTTTAGGTGAACCTGCAAATAAATTCACCAGGACTGAACATTTTGAACCCTCAAGATTCATCTTGAACCCATCTTAACAGCAATTCTGGATATCATCCCTAATCAATAGTGAAAATTCTGTGCAGTAAAATATATCAATAATGAAATAACACAACTGTTATATAAATCTTGGTAATTTAAGTGCTTATAAGATGTTGGAATTCATTGTTCTGTTGTGACTGTAGGTCTTTCCTGTTAACGCTACTGAAACATTTTCATATATGGATAATAATACACAATAGCTGAATGTCAAAATATTTTGTCATGAAAACAAATAAAACAGCGTTAAAAGCTTAAAATGCATACTTACATAAATAATTGTAATGTAGGGTTATGTTGTACAGTATTTGTATTCTGGTTTAGATTTAAGTATATAGAATAAGTTATACTCTTGAAAGGTATTACAGATATGCTTGACTATAGGAGAATGCAGTTTAACTAATTCCATTTACTTCTCAAACAAAGACATCCATGTTATTTGCCTGAGTTCCTGTTATTAGTCATTGTTACTCTATATACCTCTAAGGCAAACAAAGTGTATTTAAGTAATTTACTAGTAATTGCAGATGTTTTTTTTTCTTCAGTCTTATACCTACATGACTATCTGAAGAAGCACGTCCCCATGTTGGCAGTAATTATAGTTGACTCTATGTGATCTTATACTCAGAACCGTGGAAAGCAAATTATGCATAATTTGAGTGCACTGATTGCTACAAACACAACCATATGAACCATTTGTGAAATGTTGCCTAGGGCCTGAAATATTTCACTTTTTAAGTCTCCAGCTAAATAACCAGTTTTTCTTTCGACTTATGTAAATAAATCTGCCTATCCTGTCAATCCACACCAGCTTTACTTTCATTGTAATGGCATGTGCTGTGTACAGGTGAGTAGACCTTGTAAACTATGCAACAAAACATTTAACTCTCTCGTCTGTAGAATTTAAAATCAATTAGTATAGTACTTATACAATTTTATTTCATATTTATTTAAGGTGAATTACACCGTGCTCTACGCTTCCATATACCTCTTTCAGCAGCCACTTAATCACTTACAGAAAAAAGGATGTACTTATTTTCAGCATAAGAATATTCCCTAGTTTGTTTCATTTAGCATTATGCAATTCACTATACAATGAATCTTTAAACTTAAAAACTTAAGTTACGCATATAGATTTTTTTTCAGCCCGCAGCTCAACAGATTCCACCATTCGTGCTACACAGCATGGAACTTCCAATGTGGCTATTGTATTTTGACAGCTAGCCCTGACAGCAGCATCTGCATCTGACTGAATGCATGTGCTATATGGCCAACAATTTTCTGCCTGGCTCTTTCAATTTTTCAATTGAAGGACAGCACACAGGGCCACCCACTGAATGAATTTCAAATGGTTCAAGAACAACTGGACAAAATTCACTCCAAGTATGGCTCACTTAAAACTCTAAACTTGTAGCAGCCGCAAGGGTAATCCAGTTTTAGTTAATATAAGTCATGCAACTCTTCACACCTCCATCAAACCCCAAATGAATAAAACTCAACTAATGGCATAGATAAAAACCCTGGTGGCTGCTATGGGGCTTTGGGTGGGGGAGAGGCCTTCACTGGGACATCTTGAACATAAATTTAATACAGAAAAAAAATCTATGCCATTCCCAGTCAAGCTTTGTTGCCACCAATACAGTTCCCTTTTGCAGGCTGTGCAATAAAGAGAAGTTGTTTAGCTGTCTTTGTGGTGTACATTTATTGCCCTCATAGTTTCTTGTCATCCCAGCTAGCACTGAAATTCACCTTGTATGCCTAACACAGTTTTTCTCTGTAAAAATTTATATATATATATATATATATATATATATATATATATATATATATGTAACATTTTATTTTCATTAAATTATTCACAACATCCAAATAGGTTAATATGAAAAATTAGATCTTTTGATCTTTTTGTGAACGCTGTATGTAACAACCATGTACTAGCAGGTGAAGTGTTTCAATTATAAAGAGAAACAAGATCAGACAAACCTAACTTTTTTATTGTTTGTGTACATTTGTGGAGCTTTGATTGAACAAAATGTGCGAAGAACAATATAACGTGTTAATTGTGTTTATATATTATACAGAATAACAAAAATAGCAGCAAAAATCTAGTAATTTCAAAGACCTATTAGGAAGTACATTCACTCATTTCCTTCATCCTTCAGAGCAATTTCAGTCCTTGGTGGAATGCTGTTTTACAAGTTCTGAACCATGTGGGGCTTTGCATTATTCTAGAAGAAGAAAACAATGAAATCTGTAATGTATGCTGCCTTCTCTAACTTCCTATAATGGTTCAGTATAACCATACAAGTTATGGTGAGAAAGGACTAAAGGAATCGAAAAGCCCTCCAACTGAATCAGTACGTAACACAGCAAAGCCTTCTTAAAGCAGGAGGTATTCACAAGTCTCATTCCATCACATAGCCAAAAAAGGATGACTAATCCCAGTTTCAGGGCAATGGAGCCATGCAAATCATTCCTTATTGCAACAAGCAGCCAACTGCCAAATGCTCTAGAACTGCTGGTGTATAGTGCAAATATATCCGAATCTTAAAAACTAGTGGGGGTTATTTACTAAAACTGAATGGTGCAAAATCTGGTGCAGCTCTGCATAGAAACCAATCAGCTTCCAGGTTTTATTGTCAAAGCTTAATTGAACAAGCTGAAGTTAGAAGCTGATTGGCTACCATGCACAGCTGGTGGCTACCATGCTCAGCTGCACCAGATTCTGAGTGCAACAGTTGTAGTAAATCTACCCCCATCAGGGGCGGACTGACAACTCATGGGGCCCCCGGGCAATAGGGGATCATGGGGCCCCTGTGTCCTTGCCCAATATAAAAAAAGCCTATGAAAAAGGTACCAGGGGCATCTCATGGGGCCCCCTGCTGACCCCCAGCAGTGTCCGAGTTTCCAAATGGTCAGTCTGCCCCTGACCACCATGTATTCCAAACTGCATACATTTGTTTCAGTTTTTTGG
Source organism: Staurois parvus (assembly GCF_062004578.1). Classification (NCBI taxonomy): domain Eukaryota; kingdom Metazoa; phylum Chordata; class Amphibia; order Anura; family Ranidae; genus Staurois; species Staurois parvus. The sequence goes on from NW_028317943.1 coordinate 10,656,861, forward strand.
CCATCATTAATGATCATTGAATGTACACTGCACTGATGATGGCCAAAAAGCAAGCTAACTGAAAGCTCTATATAAATTCTGATGGGTGCATCAGAACAGTCTCTAAAGGGAAAAAACACTCCTGCTTATCAATTTTGTTGCTTAAGTACCTACAATTCTTTCTGCAATTACTGTACAGCCCTGATCTATTGCCTAGATTTTGCTGTTGTTCATCTCTCTACTGTTTGAACTGACCTGTGCCTGTGTTACAACTCTTTGGCTGTGACCCTAGCTTGCTTAAAAGCATATCTAAACCTCAAAACAAAAATATATTATATCATGGATTATCAGTCCTTGGATGTAATGGCTGAATTAGTTTTATTTGTAATTTTTTTTTCCCTTTATTTTAATCTTGTATTCCTGCAAAAACACACTTCCTGTCCATTTGTGGCTGCATTCATTTCTCCACTGTATTTATGGAAGGAGCTGTGGTCATCACACAGGTTGGACAAACATGTCTGCCTTTGTTCATCTCCTTTACATGTTGGATAAATGTGATTAGAGGTTTACACAAGAAAGATAAACGCTTGTCCTTTAATTTCTGCTCAGAGGAAATGAGAAGGGCAAAGCATTTCTAGCAAGATCAGTGGGCATTTTTTTTATTTGCTGAAAATATTCTTAACCTGAAAAAAAGAGAAGACTAATGTAGTCAACACATTTAAGGCTCTATGCACACTAGTGTTTTTTTAAGCTCAAAATGCTGAAAAAAAAAGCTAGACAAAAAAATGCTGGTAATAGGTTTTTCAGTAGCATTTCAGTAGTGTTTTGGTAGCATTTAGGAGTGTTGGCAGTTTATTAGCGTTTTTACAGTACATGTAGGAAAAAAAAGATAGAAAAAATGTTTAGGAGCTTTCAGTGTTTTTTTCTGCTGGAAAAACATTCCCAAAAACTATTTTTTTTCTGCTACTAGATGCTGAAGCTTGAAAAATGCTTCTAGCGTAAAACAGTGTGTATGGACACATTGGATAACACTATTTAGCTTCTAGAAGTGGAACAAAAAGGTTATAACAGCTTCTAGGAGCTTACAAAAATGCTAGTGTTCATGGAGCCTAAGGACTGATAATTTGTTAAATTTTTTGTTTTCGGGTTTGCATGTGATTTAAGCCTACATCATTAGCTTATTATTCATTCTACTCTTCAGAAATCCATATAATTCACCATATACTACCATATACCATACATGATGGTAGTATATGGTTAATTACTTAGGAATAGGTTGTGAAATAGTATGTTTTTATAGCTTGCTTATGATGTTTATACCTGTACCAATCGAGTGGCGGTGTGTTGATATAGCGCCACTGTGATTGATTGAGGATGGCCACTATGCAGAGTGCGAGCGGTATATATGACACTGAGCTGATGTCTGTATCCATGCCGCTCCGTGAGGACGTCGGAGTGACGAAACGCGTAGGTCGGAGCTTAGTGGATGACGTCAGGACGGTCCCTGTGGCTGTCGGCAAGGTGTCCGCGGTGAGCGGGGCTTGTCCATATATCTTGTCCTTCTTTGCTTGTACACCAGTGTCGGGTAGACACTTGACTTGTGAGTGCAATTAAGTTTTAATAAATGTAAACGGTTTTAACTTGCTGCACCATCATGCCTTTTCTTTATTTCAGAATGGTATTGCCATACACTTGGAGGATGATCGATATATGAATTGTCCTGTTCATGCTGCAGAGTGGCTGCAGAGTATTGCTCCTGGTATCTGGATGACTTTTAAACCAGAGTATTGCTTCATAATCTGTATTCATTCATCGCTCCCAGAGCAAATATGCTTGTGCTGATTTATAATTTGATCAGCATTAAGCTCTGGTGAGTTCATCCCATTTATCTGGTGGTGGATTTATACCGGTGTCATAAATGATTAAGAAGATTAGTTGGTGGTTGAATTTTTCACACTAATATCAACAGACTTTTTTGTTGTGGAGTTATTGAATATGCTGGGTGGTTTTATGGTGTTTGGACTTTTTCTACACACTATATGGACTTTTATTTATTTAATTTTATAGCACATTCCGATTTATGTTTATTTTTCACACCTAATTTGGGTTGAAGGTTTGCTGCTGTATAATTTATTGTATTATTGATTTGGCACTTTCTTTTTTGTGACAGCAACAATACAGTTCAATACAAGAAGGAAAGGCGGGCCCTGCTCCTTGGAGCTTACAATCAATAAGGGAGGGGCTAGTGGTACAAAAAGTAGTAACTGTGGGGGATGGACTGGTTGGAAGAGTAGAAGATTCCATTATTAGCTGAGGGCAGGATAGGCTTCCCTGGAGAGATAGGTTTTTAGAGATCGCCTAAAAGTGAGCCTAGGTGATAGTCTGATAAATTGGGGTACAGAGTTCCAGAGGATGGGGGAAGCTCAGGAAAAGTCCTGGAAACGAGCATGGGAGGAGGATACAAGGGAGCTAGAGAGCAGGAGGTCTTGCGAGGAGTGGAGAGTACGGTTTGGGTGATATTTAGAGACAAGATCGTTGATGTAATTTGGGGGAGAAAGCCAGACTGTAAAGGGTCAAGAAGGTTGTTGTCAGTGAGGTGGGAGCTCAGGCGATTGTAGACTAAGCGTTCTAGGAGTTTAGAGGTAAAGGGCAGCAGGGAGATGGGTCTTAAGTTGTTCAGGTTGGTGGGGTCCAGGGAGGACTATTTAAGTATGGGAGTGATGTGCGCATGCTTTAGAGGGGAGGGGAAGGCACCAGTAGAGAGGAAAAGATTGAAGATGTGAGTGAGGGAGCATAGGATGGAAGAAGAGGGTGACTGTAGTAGTTGTGAGGGGACAGGATCCAGGGGGCAGGTAGTGAGACGGGCTTCTGAGAAAACCTTAGTGACCTCTTCGGTAGTAGCAAGGTCAAAAGAGGAAAGTGTTGAGGGAGGTTTAGTATAAGGTATGCTAAGTGGGATGGATGTCTGTGCAGTGGCGATGCCCCTACAAATTGCATCAATCTTGTTTTTGAAATGATTTGCAATCTCGTGAGCAGTAAGTGAGGTACTGGGTGGAGGTGGAGGTGGAGAAAGTAGAGAGTTAAAAGTAGAGAAGAGACGATGAGGACTGGATGACAAGGTATTAATAAGAGTGACAAAGTAGGCTTGTTTGGCAGCATGAAGGGAGGAATTGTATGTTAAGAAAGCAGATTTATATAGGGTGAATGCTTGCTGGGATTTGGTTTTACGCCACAATCGCTCCAGCGCACGACTATGTTGTTTAAGATTTCTGGTGTCGTCAGTCTGCTAAGGTTGTAACGGTCGGGGCCTGATGCTTTGTGCTGTTAGAGGAGCAAGTGAGTCTAATGTGGATGAAAGTGAACTGTTGTAGACAGCAGTGGCCAGGTCAGGGCAGGACAGGGGAGAGATTTTGTCATAGAAGTGACCAGTTGCAGAGTGGGAAGGAGCAGAGTTCAAGTTGTGAAGGTTTCTGCAGGTAATTGTTTGCTACTTAGAGGGATAGGTGTTTGAAGACGAGGAGACTGTGAAGGTGATGAGATTGTGATCAGAGAGAGGAAAGGGGGTGTTTGTGAGGTTGTAGGGAGTGCAATGATGGGAGAAAACAAGGTCTAATATATTCCCATTAGAGTGAGTGGAGGACTGTATACATTGTGCTAATGCAAAAGATGAGGTTAGGTTGAAGAGTTGGGATGTAGCCGAGTTGTTAACATTAATAGGGATGTTAAAATCTCCGAGAATGATAGTGGGTAGTTCAGTGAGAGAAAGTAGTGTAGCCAGGCAGAGAAATCATCAAGAAAGCAGGACACCGGTCCAGGAGGCAGATAGATCACTGCAATCCTCAGAGAAATGGGAGAAAACAGCTGGATGCAGTGAGTCTCGAAAGAAGAGAAGGATAGAGAAGGAGGGTTAGGGAGGACTTGAAAGGTGCTCAGTGGGGATAGAAGCAAACCAACTCCACCATATTTCCACTGTGTCAGGGAGAGTGGGTCCAGAAGAAGCCTCCATAGGAAAGTGCTGCGGGAGAAGCAGAATCTGCTGCTTGGAGCCAAGTTTCTGTAATTGCTAGTAGGTTAAGTTTATTAAAAATAAAACAAAAAAAATCAACCCATTATTTTTCACATGCTGGTGGATGATGGGTGATGTAGCGCAAGCTCATGAAATTGCAGACAGTTGGCTGCTCTTTGCCTAGGAAGAGGAAGAAGAAGATTCTGTCAGCTACGCAACTACCTTGTGCATGTGCTATGACTGTAGAACACATCCACTGCAGAACCTCCTTACCCTCTACAAATTTGTGTGCAGAACCCCTGTCACTCAGTTGCCTAATATTTTTTAATAAAGGGAATTGCCTATATACAATGGCAGCCATGGCAATAGGAGAAGTAAATATTTGGTGATTTGGTGTGCACTACTTTCTGCACAAATATGTGGTGCTGTGCTGCAAACAAAGGGAGGCTTTGCCTGTTCCAATTTGTTAGTGTACACTTCAAACTTTAAATATATATATATATATATATATATAATGCCCTACACAATAAAATATGTCTTTCCCCCAATAAAATAAACCCTGAAGCACTAAACTCTGGCCTTTTTTAACCTAGCAGAAAATAAATTAATGGATGAACATGGAATATAAAAAACTCCAAAAATAATTCCATTGAAAAAAACTGGGGGGGATATAGGTCTGAAAGAGAGAAGTTCTGCAGCGTGTGGCCAGCTTAACTCTCCCAGCCTCTGCAGAGACTTTCTTCTGTCCCTCAGGGATGGCCATAGATGAAGCAATTTTCTTTACTGCAACCATGAGTTTTCCTGGCAAGGGGGCAGGTTAACATAATGATTATTTCTAGCAGCTTTCACAGCTATTGGCAATAATCGCATATGAATTCCGACAGGCTGGTTGTACCCAAGTTGACCGATTAATCAATTGAATAAATTAATTTAAACATTAATTCGCTGGAACTGCAATTTTTTTAACCCACTGGATCTGCCATAAGCCCATGGTAGCAGCGAACTCAAAACTCATCCAGGCTAAACTGTAGGGCAGAGCTGAAAGCCATGAGCTGGGAGCATCAAGCAACAAAACCCTTATTTTCTTCTTGGCAAGGACCAGATAGTAAGCAGTGCAACTCAAGGGAGTACACAGGATACACAATAAAAATGTTTGCTAGCTCTGTCTCTGTACATAAAACATAAAATCAAACTAAATGATGCTAAGAATGTTTATCTATCTATCTATCTATCTATCTATCTATCTATCTATCTATCTATCTATCTATCTATCTAATCTGTACATTCTACACAATCTCTCATTTCATTAAAACCTTTATATTTAATCATATGTAACATGTTTGTTTGAATGTCTGGTCAATTAATAGGGATGATTTGAGAATGTAAATAGTCACTGCATGACATGTGAATCATAATTATATTATTTTAAACAATTTAATTGAGATAAAATTAGGGGGCTGTGAGGCTCCCGGATGGCTTTTTCAGTACAGCTGTGAGCAATATGTTCCAGTGACTGAGCTTGACTCCCTGAAGGCAATTAAAATGTTTAGACTATAATAATCTTGTCTGCTTTTAAATGTAGAAGCAAAGTTAAAATATGATCATAAACTTTGTAAGATCTTGAATATAGTTCTTAAACAGAATAACGCAAAGTAAAACTAATTTCTATGCAGACTAAGCTTTGCAAAATTACTTGCATTGACGATTGACTAGGGTTCAAGGAGCAGCTCCAAGATGGCTCAAAATGTAAAAATTATTATAATTGTTTTCTTTTTGTTATTTCTTATTTTTTTCAATCCTGGCCAATTCTGGACATACCTGCTCCAGTAGCACATTCTAGTTTTGATATCAGAGCTGGAGCTTGCACAGAGAGGAATTATCATTCTGGTGTGTCTCAGAATATATTATATTTAAATGTAGCCCTTACCAAATTCATTAATATTGCTGTACTGATTTAACTTGCTGAAAGTTTTATCTGCTTGTGGCAACCTCTAGCAAGGCATGCAAAGTAAAGGGATTGTTGCTTTTTATGAAAAGAGACAAGAGACAGCACTCCATTCTGCAGGAAAGATTCTATGTCCATAGAACTGGGAGAGCCAAAGTGGCTAAGTGAGTCTAGGAGACTGAGGGAGAGTCTGGGAGACTGGGAGAAATGGGATGACAAGGCGAGCCATTACACTGAGGGAATCTGTAAGTCTCAGAGTAGTGAGAGAGCCTGGGGTGCTAGAAGATCCCCTACAGGCTGAGTGGGCCAGGAAAACCCAGAGAGCCAGGAGAGCTGGATGAGACATCTGAGGGACCAGTGGCAACAGCAGCTGAAGAGAGAGAGAGCTACGTGACTTAACATTTTTCTATTACTTGTTTTGCTAGTGAAAATCCCCTGTGTGAGCAACTGTTTATGGACTTTATATTTTTGTTTTGTTTTATTTAATGAAATTGCTTTAATTTATTTTATTTTATTTAATAAAAGTGGACTGGCAGGCCTTAGACCCCTTCACATGGGTAGACTGTGCCAAGCGGATCCACTTGCTCAGCAGGGGATCTGTCCGCTGCTCCCTAATGAGCAGGCAGATGTCTGATCTGCTTGTGCAGAGCGGACATGGACACTGCCCGCTGTTTTCTATGGGGCAGTTGGATGTAAATGGAGAGCCTGTCTGTTTACACCTGACTGTCATCCGATCAGCTAGACAGAAGGGGAACATATTCCCTATGTTTTTAGCAGATCGGATCGAATGCAGGTGGGTGTAAATACACACATGTTCATTTACATCCATCTCCCCCTAGAGAGCAATGGATGGTCTGATTGGGTCTGCTTGAAAAATTGATAGGAGAACCCGATCTGTCTATCCGTGTGAAATGGGCATTAAAACCACAAATTGCACTGTAGTGCAGACTCACTACAAAATGCTTCTACCACTGTGTTGACAGCTGAATTCCCCAATAGCACAATATATATACTGTTTAATTCACTGAACAGTCTTAATTTTACAAACATTTGTTTTTAGTGGCAGAAAACAATGCCAAGTAGTAAGCCAATGCAGGTTCTGATCCATCCCACATAACAATACATTATCAGACTGTTGCTGTGTTGTGTTTGTATCAGAAATTCTACACTCTGCATGTTTGGGGTAAGACCTGATGTCAGTGTGCACTCTGTATAGCTCTCTGCAGCAATTTAATGGATGAAAAAAGTAATTAAATATGAACTTTAATATGATTCAAACAAAAGAACAAAACAAGTAATTTTCTGTTAATATGTTGTAGAGTAGACAATGGGAAGAAAAGTAATGTCTAATTAAAAAACAAATGTTTTATAAAGTGTAACTAATAACTGTTAATGAGTTAATGAGATCTGTAAACTTGGAACAATCTGTAAAATTTCATTTGTAGGTTTGTAACAATGCGTTACCTAAGTAATTACATTATAGGCTGTCCATCTGCTTTTAATTTCACTCTCAAGCCATTGCTCTACCAATTAGCACCTCACTGTTATATACTCATGTGTTAAAAGATTTTAGTTTAAAGGAGTGGAAGTTATAGAAACTGAAGATAAACCTTTTATTTCCCCATGATCTTGTTCTGAAAAATGTGCCAATTTGACTGTGCAGTTTAAACAAATAAGATAATTTAAATCCATTTAGAGGTGATTTACTAAAGGGTGTGATCTTCAACAAAAGTGTTGTGTTAATTTGTGTCCTTCAGGGGATAAAGTATCATGAATGTGTCAACATAGGACTATATATCACCCACTGAAAATGGCTTTTTAAAACAATTTGCCAATCCAAAGAACTTTTGTATTTCAAAAGTCCAGATCAAATGCATTTTGATCCTATTAATTGTCCTTATTTGTGTATATGATGAACTAACACTCCCAGCATTTTTCTTTTTACTGTGAACAGTGAGAAAACATTTGCTAACCTTCTGAAAATTTAAAAGAATGAAAAGACTGCAGATTATACAGCAGTGTAAAACAGGGTAGAAACAGGACATTTTAAGGAGGGAGAATTGGCCAAAGTGCACTAGAGAAAAGATGCACTAGAGAAAATAGTACAGTTTTACTACTAGACTGCTAGAATTAATTGATGATACAGCAGTGTAAAATTAGCCAGCAGCAGGATGGTTTAAATCAGCCATTCTCAACCAGGGTGTCCTGGCATCCTGGGGTGCCTTCAGGGGTACCTTGGTAAAATGCCTAGAAATTGCCCAAAACTTGTATACAAGCAAGCAGGTGGAACAAGACCGCCTTTTAGCTACACAAAGCCACAGGTTTTCATTGTGCACCATTACGACCTTCTAGTTGCCGGCGTCCTGAGAACCAATGACATCATCAGTTGATAAGGAGGATGTCAGGTGCCTGCACAGCATCCTAGTTTGACCCTCCCCTGCCCCTCTCCATCAGTGCTGGGGTCACATTAGCTGAGTGATGGATAAAAACTGAGGGAGAAGAGACACAATGGAATACTACTTAGTACCAATGTGCAAAAGTATATTTGCTTTGAAAGAATAAATAATGTGTCCTACATGTGTGGATGTTGCTGCGTTATAGAAAACTGTTAGAATAGTTGTTCACATTTTAGAATGGGGTGTTCTTTTAAAATGATGAACAATCTTGAGGCACCCCATTTTAGAATGGTGTGCCTCAAGACTGTCCATAATTTTAAAGGGTGCTTCGGGACTGCCTATAATTTTAAAGAGTGCCTTGACTGAAAAAAGGTTGAGAAACACTGGTTAAAATAACAAGGCCAGGACCAAATTTACTAAAGACAAATAGTACAGATAGGGGCTTTACTACAAGAATTAAGATACTGCAGAGTATACAGCAGTATAAAATCGGTCAGCGGCAAGACAGTTTACTCAGGAATAATACGTCTTAGGCCTCTGTTGTTCTGCCGCTTGTAAATGTTTTTTTATTTTGAAATTCCAACGCTCTTGGTACAGAGATCACTTGCGTTTGTACATTGCGTTTATCTGCTTTTATGTGCGTTTACATGCAGCTGGATTTAGCTGCAGTAGTAAATGCTTGCCTTTTCTAATGCAAATGTTTACTTATTTTTTTCTTTGTACTGTGATTAACTGCGTTTATGTAGAGATAGCTGTGGTACATCGCTCCTGGACGCAGTCAACTTTTTTTTCCTATACGCATAAAACTGTACGTTGTGAAAACGTTGCTAAATGCAGTGTGCGAATGGAGACATAGGGATGCATTGTCTGCATTTAGCTGCGGTAAGTAAGTTCCTCTAACCGCAGCTAAAAGCTGAAATCTATCCGTCCGTGTGAAAAGGGCCTAATTGCAGTTTGACTGTTTTTTTATTATAGACAAGAAAATAATAAATTAAAGGTTCCTTACACCCTAGTCACATCAAACCCTACTTTGAAATCGTGCAACTTACAGTGAAGTCGCACGATTTCAAAGTTGGATGACATGCCGATTTCAGATGCGATTTTCAAGACATCTGATAGCGATGTCTATGCAAATCGCACCACAAGTACTGCATGTAATAGTTTATAAATTGGTGCGGCTCTGACCAAGTCGGAACTGCGCTGATATGACTGCTCTAATTGCGGACAGTAGGCTGCGATTTGGCATGCAATTTGCAAGTCGCATAGCATGCAAATCGCATGCCAATTCACATCCAGTAGGACCAGAGTCTTATAGTCAACCACCCAAATACTTTTAGGGAAAAGATTACACAACTTTATTACACATTTAATATATTATTATTATTATTATTATTATTATTATTATTATGTGTACAACCCAGTTAAAAACACCAAACTGGCATAATGAAAAAGAAAAATTCTTACTCAACAACCCACCCAAGTGTAATCACACATTTACGTGTATATATAGCTCAATGTGTCAAAACCTAATTTTAGGAATCTCACAAAATTGAGCCCTTCAGTTTCTCTTTATCCAGTAATGGAAATAACATAAAGTGCAATTATCTTTCCAAGAAAATGGTTTCCATTTTTATTAATTGATCTATTGCAAAAATAACAAAAATGTAATACTTTGTACTGCAACAAGCTTATATAGAAAAAAGGCACCCCCATATTACTGAACTCCTATAAGCAGGGCCCTCCTAACTCACTTTTCTGGAACTGAATTGTAACTGTACTGTCTCCCTTTATTTTGTAAAGTACTGCGCAAATTGTTGATGCTATATAAATCCCTCATTCACACCTTTTATAAATCAGTTTCTTCTTTCAAGCTTGATGGATGTATGATATCATGGTGATAAAACATTCATGCATTAGTTAGGTTCATTTCCATTTATGTGCTTCTTTTCCCTAAAACTGTAGGGATAGGTGGATGCGTTAAATACGACATAGTTTAGATACACATAATTTGTGCACTTAATTTGCCTGGCAAACAAAGCAGTGGTGTGCTGTGAACAAAAGGCAGCCCTAAGAACAAATGGTTACAAATGAATGTTCTGCTTTGAGCTTAAAAAAGGTCCCATCATCATAAAATAAAAAAATACCTATTTCTTGTAAAGGGAAGCCTTACAGAACAAAAAAAACTGTTTACTATGAACAGGACAGCAGATAAAAGTGACCACTGACCTCAAATCAACCACAAAATAAATATAAGATGAAAGTCCACATGAATAAGAACATAAAAGCAGTAATGGTGTTGATTGTCCAAAGAGCTAGCAATCCGAATTAAAGTAGTTTCCGAACTAAACCTATTTTCTATGCAATTTGTCAGCTTTCCTTATCCTTTATGGCAGCAGTATGGCTTCTCTGTGCCCCCTGCTTTTGTATTGATGGGACTGGCTTGAACAAACACAGTAAACCCTATATTTGCCCATTCTAATCATGTTGGCCATAGTTTGTAGGCCATGCAGAACATTATGGTTTTAAAAAATTCTCCTGGGTTAATCAGTTACTTTTCTGGGAACAGAAATCTCAATCCTACAGGATTTGCTTCAAACTCATGGCAGCGAAAAACCCAAATCTCATGCCAAGTATAAACTACTTATGACAGTTCTGTAACTTTATTAGTTTGAACATCCTAAAATATTGCAACCCAAAGTTTACCATGAAACACAGCAACTATTGCTCTTGAGTACTTTTTATTTTGACAGAATTGATTGATATGAATGCAATGCAATTTCTCATCATTTGCAGCAATAATCAGTTAATGATTACATATCATTCATTACCTAATTGGGAACTAAATTTAGAGTTGAATTTAAAACATTTAGAGTTTAATTTTTTACTTTAAAAAAAAATTAAAGAAAATGTGCAGTACAACGCAATATATGCACTTTTTCCCAAGTTGAATCTCATTCAAGACCCTGCAAGTACATAAAAATTTCCAGAAATGCAGTTACTAATTTCAGTCTTGAGCTGACAACACACAGCATTTTTGTGGACTGGGGGGGGTGTAAACCCTAGTCTATTCTTTACAACATAAAGGTTAATCTGCAGTCTGAGGATAAGAATTAGGAGGGAAAATTAGGCACCTTGAGATAACTGGAAGTATGCACAGGGCACAGGACAGCTTTGAATTTCTTACAAGATCACCTATTGGACAGAAATTAATATTGCACTTTTAATAGTATATTTACCAGGTTAAAAGACTGCAAATAAGAGGAGATCATTATTAGGGTTTGCATTCGCTTTATTCAGTTTTAGAAGAATGAATCACCTGACCTACAGGATGTACCATTGAAACATATAGAGCAATATATCAACAATATAGAGCAGAGCTAGGCTACATCATTAACTGGAGGCTTTTACCAAGCGCTACCTACTATACTCTTATACTCTATACTCTTATACAAACTGTTATGCACACTAAAGCCAGCCATTGATGTTTTGAACTTCGTCCGGTTTAGCAGGGATCGGCGAGATTCAAACCATCTATGGGCAGGCTGATTGTACCAAAGTCAATTGTTGTACGACTTGGGTAAAAGCAGCATGTCGGATTTTACATGCGATTATAGGTAGCAGCTATTATAGCTGCTACCAGTAATCACTGTGTTCTCCCGGTGGCAACAGTTCACACTGATTGCCGACATTACTAGTTAAAATAACATTTAAAAAAATAATCCCAGTATATATACCGCCATTTGTAAATGCTATAACTTTCACGTAAACCAATTAATTTATACGTATTGGGATTTTTTTTCACAAAGACATTTTTACTGGACATGTTTACAGGCAAAAAAGTCAAAAATTCAGTTTTTTTCTCAAAATTTTTTTTTATAGCACAAAAAATAAAAACCGCACACATCATCAAATACCACTAAAAGAAAGCTAGGACACAACTTAGCTTAACTGTGAGGCATATTTGCAGGATCAGATAGTCAATTCGTAGGAAGTTAAAGCATTGTTGTGCTAGAATCCTTTCATCCACAATACATCTAATGGAAGGATCTAAGAACTTTTGTAAAACAAATAAGTCAGCCAGCATGTTGCCCAAATCAAGTTCCTTAGGAGAATCCATTTCTAAGTACTTTTTCCAATAGGTAGTAGAAAATGAATTGGAGTGCAAGGTTGAAAAGGTCATTTTATTGAAATGGTAAATGATGCATATTCACTTGGTTTGGGATAAACATGTGCTTAGGCTTAGAATGGAAAGCTTTTTGAACAGACAGGTGAGGTATTGTTATACAATAGCTAATTAGGGGAATTAAAATGATTATCTGCTCAGAGCAAAATGTATACTGATATTAATTGTAAAATATTTTTATGTTCTGTTGTGATACACATATTTAATTTAACATTTTTCTCTCAACATGCTTTTTGGAATGCAAGTAATAGCTGGCTATATCTCCCTTATCAAGCTAAAATAAAATATGATTTTCCATAGCAGCAGAGGATAATTTACATAAAAGTGTTGCAGGAATGAATCCCTAAGGAGCTGCTAAAAATTATAGGTTATCCTACCATTTCCAATGGTGACCCACCTCTACATGGACCTGACAACAGATCGACACACCAGTGGTGATAACTAGGCTTTATTAAAATAGCAATAAGCCCTGTGAGAAAGTATCTGGTTAAATGGGTTTCACAATAGCAGAATCCACAATTTATCAACCACCAAAATATACAGTGAGGTGAATAGAGATTGCATTAATTCATGGCCCTGTCTGAACACACAAGTTGACTGAATAAGGAACAACCACATTTTAGAAGAGTGTAAATAACAATGTGGCGTGTCTATAATCCTTAGACCCTATGAGGTTTATTTACTAAAGCTGGAGAATGCAAAATCAGTCTTAACTTCTTCATAGAAACCAATCAGCTTCCAGGTTTTATTGCCAAAGCTTAACTGAACAAGCTGAGGTTAGAGCCTGATTTTGCACTCTTCAGCTTTAGTAAATAAACCCCTATCTGTCCACTAGCTAGTGAAGTAAATATAAGCAAAGTCTTCCAGTGGCACTCCAATGCCTTTAACTTAGTGTTGACTTACTTACTCTCAAGACTGGGGTATTTGTAATCCACAGTTAAAGACACACTCCTATACTATCCAAAGATAAAAGGAGATGAATGGAGGGAGAAGTGCCCTTTAAATCAAGTTCCACTGGCAACAGGTTCAGTACACAGAAGGATGTCTTTCTCACTGCAGTCAGTAGCCTGACTTTCTTGATAGACCAGATGGAGAAGGGTGTGATAAAGACTGTTCCCAAGGTGGATTTTACAAGTTGTATCTCTAGACACCTCTGTGCTGCTCACTTATCTTCCCCAGAACACAGATGAGGGGTAGTACAACACTCTGTGACACCCCTCTCAAGCCTATACGCGTCTATTGTGCCACGTGGGACCTTTGCCTCAGCACCATAGAAACATAGAAAAGTAACAGCAGAAAAAAAACTGAGTAGTCCATCAAGTCTGCCCAATTTTGTTGTCGTTTTTATGTTTTGTTTTGTTTTTTTTTACTTTTTTTTCTGAGAATTGATGTATGTTTGTCCCAAGCATGTTTGTAGCCATTTAATGTTCACTGGCTCACTACTTTGTCTGTTTTACTGAACTACCCTTTCAGTAAAATAATACTTTCTAAGATTAGTTTTGATCTTTCAGTTAGTTTGAGGCCATACCCCTGTGTTCTTGATTTTGGTTTCATATTGAAAATACTTCCCTCTGAACCTTACTTACCCCCTTGATGTATTTAAGCATTTCGATCATGTTTCCTCTTTCTCTTCTTTCTTCCAGACTGTATGTATTAAGTTCCTGAAATCACTCTTGATATGTTTTATTCCCCCAGACCTTTCACCATTTTTGTTATAGGTCTCTGGACTTGTTCTATCTTATCAGTATCTTTTTGTAAGTGAGGTCTTTAGAACGGGACACAGTATTTTAAATGAGTTATCACTAAAGATCTGTATAGAGGAATCAGGAACTCCTTCCTACTGCTGACGATCCCTCTAGTGATGCATCCTAGAGGGATCATCAGCTGGAGGAAGGAGGTCCTGATTCCTCTTTGATTCTACCACAGTATTGTCCTCTCTCTCAGGTTCCCTGCAGCCATAACCCATTCCCCAAACTCACCCTACTTTCTCTCCCTGTATCATGGGAAGGGTTAAATTCAACTGTCCATGTAGCTAGTCTCTTTGCTCCCTCCAACTGGTCTGTCCATCACCAGTCGGGAGAAATAGAATGTAATGATTGGGCTGCATGACTTAAAGGGGCATTCAGCAATAGCTACAGTGCTAATTAACCTTGTGCTATCAACAGGCCATTTATAAATGTGCTGAAACTCAAGTGGTTAAAACAAGCTCAGGGCTTACAGCAGCCAGGGAGCTCAGGACACTGATAAATGATGTCAGGATGGTGACCAAGAGCAGATCTGCTATGTGATCAATGGGCCTAGAAACTCTAAGCTCTGAGCATTTCAGGGTTCTGAGCTGTCAGGATACCATCTGAAATACCTGGTGCTGCAGTGGAGAGCAAGGGAGACATTAGAAGTCTAATAGAGAACCTGTGACTTGCCAATTATCACATATGGGACTTGGTAGCCCCCTTCTGATAGCAATAAAATTAAATAATAAAAAAAAAAGAATTAAAGGTATAAGGAAATGTAAATTATAATAATAAATTAAAACCATTACATGCAAATGTAAACATGCTTATAAACTATGCACATGTATGTTAACAGCAGTTGAGCCACATGTGAGGAATTGCAGACAACACCAGAGTGAGAGTAATAATTCTACAGCCTTTCATGGTTAACTCTGAACTGACAACTTGTAAGGACTTATAACGCATTGCCTATGAATAATTTTGGGGACCATAGGGGTTTATTTATTATATATGGAGAGTGCAAAATCAGACTCACTTCTTCAGAGAAGCCAATCAGCTTCCGGGTTTTATTGCCAAAGCTTAATAGAACAAGCTGAGGTTAGAAGCTGATTGGTTTCTATGAATAACTGAGCCTGATTTTGCATGCTCCAACTTTAGTAAACAAACACCATAGTCTTCACCATCTCAAGGACACACAAGTATAAGGCTTGACATGTTTGGTATCTGTAATCCTATCTTTTATATTTTACCAAAAACGGTATTATATTGTGTTTGATTACACTAAAATTAATTTCAGTTTATTTTTTTCCTGAAAAAAATCAATTTGATAAACAGCAAAATTGTGCTACATAAAATATTACAACAGCCCCCATGTTGTTCTACAGTGCCTCTGATTTCCAGAAATATATGATTTGTTGGGGTTAAGTAATTTTCTGCCAAAACAATGCAGATTTTAGCATGTATGTGAAAAAATAAAAAATTGCTCCAGCTGCAAAGGTGTTAAAGGCCATCCAGGTAAGCTATCATTTTAAGTAATGCCCAACGTGAACGAAAACTAGAATTAATTTCTGAAATTTGGGATGGGTTTTGTTGTCTTTTTTCTCCATTTGACAGATCGCCTTTGTAAAATTACTCCATATACTGACATACTTGGCAGAAACATGGTATTTTATCTAACTGGTAAAAGCTACTTGTACAAGCTCTCTTTGTAGGTGACAGATTCTTTTTCCAGTCTCTGTTCAGCATGCACCATAAGCTAACACACATCATTATTTAAAAGTGCTTCAGAAAATCTTTTTTTTGCTTTGTGCTTAGATTATAGCAGTTCAGTAGATACGCAAACAGACCTGACTTTTTCTCATTACATGGTTCTCCCAGCACACAAATTTTGGATCCCATTATTTGTTTCTCGCCCTACATGTATAAGCAAGGTAATCTCATTGTAGGTGAAATGAATTTCAGACTTTCAAAGTTTTGTACTATTTTTATTTATAATGTTACCTTTTTAGGGCTTAACATGCAAAATATATGGCTTATGTTATTTTCTATTTCTTTGCATATGCTTGAAAATTTTTTTTAAAATGGCTCCATTAAGCAACTATTTGTTTATATTTAAAAAAATATATATATATATTGTTATTTTATTGTAGGAAAAGGTTTGGTAAGCCCCCAATGCTGACAAACTATAAGATTATAAGTAGCGTTCACTATTTGTTATTCAAGTTTATATAAAGGCTGGAGAGATAGATAGGTAAATTGGAAGTATGTCCTGTCTAAGTATACACTAAGGCTGCCAATAGATAAGCAGACATTACACTTAAAATGATAGACAGAGAGATTATCTAAACTCTTTAGCAACCACATATCTGCCAGAGCTGTCAAGACTTTTCTATCAAATTTAGGTGATATTTGACTGCATGTACAATGAAAAAGTAGAATGGTCAGTTGTTAAGATTTTGTGATAATGTGGAAAATATAAGCAAGTGATAATGAGCACTTTTGAAGCTCATTATTACTACAGTAATGTTAAACCATGAACTGCCTGACCTGATTCTTAGATCAATTGCTTGCTTGTGTTTATTTGGCTATATTTATCCTGGCTAAATTATTTAATGGAATGCATTTAGTATAATAGCCTTTAATTAGGTGAATTAATTTGATTACTGAGGCTTTCTATTGTTTGATTAAGAAAAATATTATTGTAATTTAAATTTTTCATAGACAAGGAGGACAAGGAGGATTGTAAGCTCCAAGGAACAGGGCCCTCCTATCCCTCTTGTATTGAACTGTATTGTTGCTGTATTGCTGTGTTGTCTCCTGTTATATTGTAAAGCGCTGAGCAAACTGTTGGCGCTATATAAATCCTGTATAATAATAATAATAATAATAGCACACCTCCTTCCTAAATCTAACGGGTTATTATGTTCTGCAGTGGCACACTAGTAGGTAAGAGTCTATTACAGATAGAATGGATTCCAAACATGAAGATCCCAAATTCTGGATATTTACATTCAATAGTGAATATAATTTTTTTTACTGAAATTATAAACCTGTAAATTATGCAAATTATCTTATAAAACACTACTGCCTAAAATTTGCAGACAATTTTAAGTGAATGTAACTGTCTACTTGGTCCCCTGGAACTGTCAAGGAACCTTCAACAATTGTGGAACTGCACAATCGCCTCTTGGTTGAGATCTCATTGACCTGAGAAACAGAACACTTCCATGGAATCTATCTGCATTTTCTTGTACAAAGGATTTTATTGCAGAATAGATAACAGCAGAGAATCAGTCAAAGACAGACGCACTGACCAACAGGAATAAAACATACAAGTTTTCTGATGAATAATACAGAGTATGTACTGATGGAAAGACAAGAAAATAAACTTCGTACACAAGTGTCGTATATAAAAAAGGAAAACAAAACAATAGGTTGCAAAAATGGTAGACATTTAAAAACCAATGACATAATAAACTATAAGAAAAAGTTGTCACCATATCAGCATACAGAAGGCGGGGAAGATGAGAAACGGAGCCTCACTGAATGCAAATAGGTACTCCATATGCAGGGCCCTCGATGGAGTCCAGCATATGGATATAGTATTGCTGGTACGGCACTCAAAGCAGAAATCACAATCAGCACAAATAACTTAAAAACAGACTAAACAGAAGGAAAGAGAGGAATGAGGAGAAAATGAGACAAAAAAAAGAGATAAGGGCTCCAGGGGGAACGCAACAGGAAAAAAAAAAAATAATAATATGTAACTTTTATAATGACAAGAGGGACTGGTCCAATCTCGACGATTGGGCTATATCAAGCCAGGGACGCCAGGTCTGCAGGAACTTTGTATGGGTGTCTAACAGTATAGCCGTCAGCTTTTCGTTAACCATTATAAAGTTCATCCAATTTTTGACAGCCTTGAAGCTGAGGAGGGGAGTCTTCCAAGCCCTCGCGATCGTCAGCTTGGTAGCCATGAATAGATGTGATGCCAGCTGCCGTTCGGGACGAAGTAGGCCCACTAATGGTTTAAATAAGAGAAGTTCATACGGGTTGCGTTTAATGTCTGTGTGAAACATAGTGCGGAGAAGGGCATAAACTCTGATCCACAATCTGCAAACCTTGGGGCAAGTCCACCAAATATGGACCATGGTGCCTATTTGTTGACAACCCTGAAAGCAAGTCGGGGAGTATGTGGGGATAAAACGAGCCACACGAGCAGGAGTGTAATACCATCTATAAAGAACCTTATAGGCATTTTCTAGAATGATAACATTCCTAGAACATTTAGATAATGCTTGGGTCATGGTCCACCAATCCTGTTGATCCAGAGTGCCCCCCGAGTTCCGACTGCCAACGCTGATGATAAGAACGGACCGGAGACATTCTATAAGAAATAATGGAGGAGTAGATCAGAGAGATTAAGTCTGGAGCATGGGGTCTATGTCTGCATTGACTTTCAAAGGGGGTCAACCTGTAGGGTCCCGAATGCACCTGTATTAATGTATTGATAAAGTGGCGGAGTTGAAGGTAGCCAAAATGCTCCCGCAATGGGATATCATAAGAAGAGCTCAGTTTCAAAGGTGAGTATCCTAGTCGGAGAGAGCAAGGAATGTACATCGTGGAAGCCATTGGCTAGCCACCAAGCAAACTGTTCGGGATTGTCACGACCTGGGGGGAATAATGGATTATGTAGCAAATGTAGTAACGGCAGGTGGGCACAAATGAGGCCAGCGGAATATTTAATAGAATCCCAAAGACGAAGCATTAGCGTCAGCGTCGGACTAAGGGCGATGAATAGGAGGAAGCCACGGCAAAGAAGAGAGTGGTATCGGGTGGGAATCCATCAAGTCTACAGTAGCCCACAAGGGAATATTGCGAGATGCATGGAGATGGGCTAAGGGGGCAATATTGGCCGCCAGATAGTAAGACTGAAGATTTGGGACAGATAACCCACCCTCGGTCTTATGGGCAAATAAGATTTGTTTGCTAATTTTGGGTCGAGAGGAACCCCAAATGAAAGACAGGAGTTTTCGCTGATGGATACACAATATATGTGAGGGAACAGGAACACATACAATAATTTGGGAAGATAAGTCATGCGGATCGCATTGATTCTACCGAACCACGAAAGCGGATAGTGAGACCAGGAGGACAACATCTCTGTCAAATCATTAAAGACAGCGGGGAAATTAGCCCGGTAAAGTCCGTCATAACTTGGAGTGAGCTTGATTCCTCAATACGTCAGGGTCGAAAGCCATTGAAAAGGGAACGAATGTTTCAGAGTCGCCAACATTGATGGTGAGAGGGTAATCGACATAGCCTTAGATTTGGCAGGGTTGACATGGAGGCCTGAGAGAACTGCAAAGGAATCCAAAACCGCAAGTAGGTTTGGCAAAGTAACCCCCGGGTTCGTAACTGACAAAAATATATCGTCAGCAAACACAGATTACTTATGTTGAGAACTAGCTACATCCATTCCCTTAATATCAGGATGCATACGAATGGCTTCTAGTATGGGAGAAATTGGGCAACCTTGTCTAGTTCCCCTGCCAATCGGGAACGTTGAGGACTCAAAACCATAATATTTGAGTTTTGCTTGGGGGGATGTATATAGTGAAGAAATCCAATGCAAGAACGAGGAACCAAAGCCACAATGGTGAAGAACCGACATGAGATAAGGCCAGGACAAAGTGTCAAAGGCCTTGTTGATATCTAGAGATAGGAGCATCATATCAATTTTGCGAGTATGAGCCAGATGTTGTAACTGTAAAATGCGTCTGATGGGATCTCCCGCTTGTCTGTGGGGGACGAAACCCACCTGGTCCTTCTTAATCAGACGAGAAAGGAAAGAATTCAAACGAGTGGCTAAGATCTTGGTGAGGATTTTCTTGTCGATGTTAATAAGAGAAATTGGCCTGTAATTTGCCCTAGAGGAGTGATCTCGATCCGGTTTTGGGATCATAACCACATTAGCAATCAGAGAGTCAGGGGAAAAATTTGAACCTCCCTTCACCGCATTGTACATAGTGGCAAGCTGAGGAGCAAGCACATCAGCTAATTTCTTGTAATATAAAGCTGTGTATCCATCTGGACCTGGGCGTTTGCCCGTCTTCAGATCCGCAATGCATTGCAAAACTTCTGATATTTGAATATCACGATCCATCAGGTCTTTATGAGCCTGAGTCAAAGTAGGCAAAGACAAATGGGACAAGAATTTAGAGATAGACTGGGGATCAGCCCATGTGGGATCCGTATAAAGTCTGGCAAGTCGATGCTGGAATTCCTCCAACACCGCTACAGAATTACTTCTAAGAACATTCTGACAAGTGCGTAGAGAAATCGGTTTTAGGGTGATGCCTAAAAGAGCGCAATCTACGTGCTAACATGGAATCTGGTTTATTTGCTTTACTATACCACTCCTGGAGTGTCCAACGCAAAGAGCGCTCAGCCTCATCTGTCAAACAGAGATCCAGTTCCAGGCAGGCCTGATCTAGTAACCTACGGTTCGATGTGGTTGGTGCTTGCTTAAATTGAGCCGACGCAGAAGCTAGCTTTGCTTCCAACTGACGCTGTTTATGCTGTCTGTCCCTCCTCCGCCTCGAAGCTATCTGAATAATATGGCCCCTAAGAACAGCCTTGTAAGCTTCCCACAATGTCACCGAAGAACTTGAGTTTAGCTGAAAATATTCTTGGGATTTGCGCAGTAGTTCCGCCTGAGTCTCCTTCAGTGAAAGCAGGGAGTCGTTCATAATCCAAGAGGAGTAGGATGGCTTACAGAGCAGAGATCGACAAGCCACCAAAATGGGGTTGTGATCAGACCACGGAACCGTGCGGATAGAGACGGAACGCACCAAAGGGAGATGTTTACGTAATACAAAAGCATGGTCAATTCTAGAGTGAGAATGATGAGGGTGAGAGTAGTAAGTATAGTCCTACTGTGTCATGGGTATGTAACGTATGGGTAAAGGACTTAGCTGAACGGAAGAATTATTTATCTAGGGAAGGATTTAATACTAAATTGGAATCTCCCGCCATCAGAAGAGTACCCTGTTGATGGACAGCCAGGAGGGAGCAGATATGTGATAGAAAGGGTCCAGGGTTGACATTGGGAGCGTAATAGGTCAGTATTGTGACATCTATACCCTGAATTGTGCCCTGTAATAAAAGATACCTGCCGCTTGGATCAGCAATACGCTTCACACAAACAAATGGGGTTTTGCTGTGAAAAGCATCAAGAACTCCCCTTTGCTTAGTATGGCCAGTAGCCTGAAAAACCTGAGGGTAGCGTACATCAAAATATTTTGGGGTGGAGGTAGTTGAGAAATGAGTTTCCTGCAGACAAGCAATATCGACATGGCAAGCCCGGAGAAACCTAAATAGCTTTACCCATTTTTGCGAAGAGTTAATTCCCTGAACATTCAAAGATAACCAGTTCAACGACATGGCAATTGAAAAGGAAAAAGATCATCTCCGCTACGTTCCCTGGGAGCCCTGAAAAAAAATTGATAAAAACACAAAACACACATGACAAGAAACCAAGAAAAGAAAAAGGTGGAAAAGAAGGAAGAAAATGAGAAACCATCTGGTATACAAGCAATATTCATGTGAAACAGTAAGATTAGTACAAACATCGGAACAATCAACTGTGGGTGGTATACCCATAAAGAGGCTGAGTAGTGGGCAGGACACCAATCCAGACCACTAACCAGCTCGGAGGGGGACACAATAATCCATCGGAACTACTCGGCTTAGTTAAGACAGGAAAATACTAAGCAAACAACTTAGGCTAATAAACCCACTAACAAGTGATCTATAAGTGGCTAGTAAGGCAATAGGAATCACGGTTGGCTAGAACCTCAAAGATGAAGAAGCTCCAAGATTAACTGGAAGAGTGAGTCCACCCATGGGCCAGCCAGTAGACAGAGTCACACCTATGGCCTGAGATCCACCGCCAGTTCCGCCCATCAACAATAACATAAATAGAAGCATCTACACAGAACTAACATGGCTATTGAGGTGCAGGCCTCAGTGAAAAAAGTGCTACATGGCATATCTGCATAGGAACACCTGTGGGCAGTGGGCGCATCTCAAAAAGTAAAAAAAAATGTGAATACCCAACTGGACACAGAATGTCAACTCGCAGAAACTTCCTGAAAACGCTGAGCCGGTAAAGATCGAAGAGCCTAAGAGCTACTCTGGCTTGGAGGAGATGATTTACATGAAGACTGGGAACCCCCCGGGCGTGTGGAAACTGTAGCCTCCTTAGTCTGGGAGTTTGGCAATTTCAGTTTCAGTTCCTGAAAGTGATGGCGAAGATCCACAGGTGAAGAAGCTTGGAACTGACGACCTTGAAAGGAGAAAGAGAGCTTGAAAGGGAAACTCCATCTGTATTTGATGTCAGCTGATTGTAGAATCTGAAGGTAGGGTCTCAGGGTACGACGTTTTGCAATCGTAACTGAAGACAAATCCGCAAACAACTGAATGGAGTTACCCTGAAATTCCAAAGCCGGACGATTCCTAGCCGCCTGTAGTAGATGCTCTTTGGTGCGGTAAAAGTGGAATTTAATGATAATGTCCCTGGGAGGGCCCTCCTTGGGTTTAGGAGCTAAAACTCTGTGGATACCCACAGTTGCTCCAAGGGGATCTCAGGAGCCATTTCCTGGAATAGCGCGGTAGCAGTGCCCTGTAGATCAGTAATTACCTCAGGAACCCCACGGATGTGGAGGTTGTCCCTGCAAGCTCTATTCTCAACATCTTCCAAATTATCTTTTAAAGTGTCCAGCTCAGAATGCAGATCTTCCACCCTCCAAGACTGTAGTCGCTAGATACATACGCTGTTCTAGTTGATGGGCACGGTGACCCAATTCTTTTAGGCCTCTTAAAAGATCAGAAGACAATTTATGAGGGGCAACTGTAATCTCCTCTCGCACTATGGCGCGGAATTTGTGTAGCAAGGCTTCAGGGTTTTGTTCAAGGGGGCCGGTCAGTCCCGAGGGAATTGCTGCTGACTATCGCCATCTGACTCCGGATCCCCTGTAAGCTGCATGATGTCATCATGCTCTGGAGGGCTGGGCGTTATCTTGCCAGTGTGGCTATGCGGAGGAGATTGCTGCTGGGCCCAGTGTTTGGGTTTGGTGCGTGGGGTACGATGCATTTTTAGGTGAAGCCCAGGTATTTCACAAGCACCTTCAACCGGTTGTAATGATACACAGGTGCTTAGAGGCCCAATATACCGAGGTAGATGTTCCGGTGGCGCCGCGCAGGGAGATGAAATGGCCATCTTCCCTGGCTACGCGTGCATGCCCCCCAACATGGTTGCTTTTACATAAGATCCATCACTGCGGAACACTTCTTGCGTCCCGCCATTAAATTGTAGAAAACATTATCACCATGGAGGGGGAGGGGTAAATATAGGCTGAAATTGTAACTGTACCTTCCCTAGGGTGATGAAGTCCCAGGCAGAGGCGGCGTAAGCCCCAGGATCCCAGCAACAGGTGGGGCGCGAGGGTCCACGACTGCCAGGCCAGGCGGGCTGTAGTGACAGAGACCCGCAAGAGGGGACACAGGAGCCTCTGGGTCACCCCCTATGGAAAGGGAGCAGATGGGATAGGCCTCTAGACCTGCCGGGGGCCGCACATCCACTATGGTGGGCCTCCAGGCCCTGTTTATAAGTGTCTCAGCCTGGTGTGACCCCTGGAGCCGATAGAGAGGCCAGGGAGCCACATACAAACCGTCTCAGCAGAAGGTCCAGCAGCAGGGGGCAGGGGGATGGAGCGGTGACGTCCCGATCCGGCCGCAATTGCAGGAAAGACCGCGGCTTTGCAGGCTGCGGTAGGCCACAAAATCCCGGAGCTCCGGAGGGGGGACAAAAATGCCCAGCACCCCTCCTCAGGTGTCAGAAAGGGGCTGCAGGGTGTCCAATGCCTCGTTATTGCCCGCTGCTGCCTGGTTGGCAGCGGATTAAGCTATGGGGCGCCGGAGCTCCTAACTATGCAGCTGCTATGGTCGCCATCTTGGACACTCCTCCTATCTGCATTTTCTGTGTTGGTTGTATATATAGGGTTATATATTGGTTGTAATACCACCAGTAGGTACTTTTCCTTTCATTCATCCACTCGTCCTCCATTTGTAGAGTGTCTATCATTGCAGAAAACAATAGTAGTATTATTATTGTTATACAAGATTTATATAGTACCAACAGGGGCGGACTGACCATTTGGAAACTCGGGCACTGCCCGAGGGCCCGGGGTCAGTAGGGGGCCCCATGAGATGCCCCTGGTACCTTTTTCATAGGCTTTTTTGAGTTTGGGCAAGGACACAGGGGCCCCATGATCCCCTATTGCCCGTGGGACCCATGAGTTGTCAGCCCGCCCCTGAGTAACAACAGTATATGGAGCGCTTTACAACATAAGGGCAGACAGTACAATTACCCATGCAGCATCAGAAGATCACAGCTGCATGGGTATTCGTGGGGGGGCAAAGGAATGAAGATTTATAGCATAGCAGCCACCAGCGACACTTTTCGTTCAAAGCGAGTAACCTCCCTTGTCCTGATTTAAAAATATATATGTTTAACTAAACTACAGCTTTAATAAACAGTGAGCAACTTGTATGTGAGTTGGAAGTTAGTGACAATAATACTTGGCATTTGTGTCTTTCTTGTTTCAAGGAGGACAAATTTTAACTTACTTGGAATTAACAATGAGGTATAACGGAAAAAATTATTGGAAAAGTATTTCATACATGATGTTAAAAGAAAGCAAAGACACCTTTAATTTAAATTTTTTTTTCTACAGGTGCTATATTCATTTACACAAAGGGTAAAACACTAACCAAAGCTATGTGCTTAAACTAGGAGTAAGCTCACCTTTTTGTGAGTTTAGGTAAACAGTGGAGGCAATCTTGGCTGATTAAGCAGATGTATCAGTGCTGTAAAAATATTAAGCTAGCATTATGCCAAAATAGTTCTGCAGACTTGCACAAATATTAAATGAACAACTTTCAGACTGGGTGGTCCAATTGCCTCACTGCACAGTTTTTTGTATGATTTGAGCTGTTGTGGTCAAAAATGAAAAAAAAAGTTATTTATTTAATATTAGGGGTTTTATTTTATTTGAACTGCTGGCTCTTGCAGATGTTGAATAGAAATTTTTGGATTGCAGTAACACAGATGTATATAAATCTATTTAAAGCCAAAAAAATTGTGGAACGATTGCAATTGGATAGGATTCCAGGTGTGAGAAATGAGGCAACATTGCACTGCTAGGAGTCATTACACACTTGAACTATATAGAGTGCAGTACTATTTAAAGATGAATTCTACAAGAGTGAATCATGTGGAAATCAGTGTTAATTTCATCAACGAAAATATTTTCCTCGACTAAATTAACAGTATTTTAGTTGACTAAAATACGACTAAAATTCAAACAATTCAGATGATAAAAATATGGCTAAAACTAAAACTGCATTTTAGTCAAAAGAATAAAACTTGACTAAATCTAAAATGGTATTTTAGTCAAAAGACTATGACTAAAACTAATTTGAAATTTGATGTCATAATTAACACTGTACTACCACATAGGAATAAGTAGGAGGAATCCAGTAAGCTGCTAAAAAGAAAAAATTAAGAAAAAAGCTTTTCTTATTTTTTTCCTCAATATTTATTGGTGGCAATACATTCAGATAATATGTGTAATGTAATTTCAGTCAATAGAGTTTACAGTTTTTTTCCTTTTTTTTATATTTTAAAGTTGCACTTCTGTTTGTCATAAAGCAATAATTTTGTTTTGTTTATGAAACTTGTGTCTATAGTGCATGTTCAAACCTTGAAGTGGTTGTAAAGGCTGAAGGTTTTTTGCATTCTATGCATGACGGTAAACAACCTTCTGTGTGCAGCAGTGCCCCCAGCCATTTCAATCTTTACCTGAGCCTCACTGCGATCCAGCGATGTGAATGACAGCCTTGGCAGTCCCTGGTCTCTGCCTCCTCACTGGCTGAGTTAGCAAGCGAGAGCCATTGGCTCCCACTGCTGTCAATCACAGCCAGTCAGCCAATGACGAGGGAGAGGGGCTAGGGCCAAGCCATGGCTCCATGTGTGGATGGACACGTTATTCCCCCCCCCCAAAAAAAAAAATTAACCTTTAGAATCACTTTAATATAAAGTAGTATAAAATTAGTTTGTCAATTCTAGAGAAATGCTTAAATAATGCATTACAATTTAACTAACCCCATTAGATTTTAGTCATCTAAAATGTACTGGAGATTTTAGTCGACTAACATACAACTAACACTAAAACAATTAAGGCTAAAATATGACTGAAACTAAAATGGCATTTTAGTCAAAAGACTGACTGAAATTAAATTGAAATTTGATCTAAAAATTGACACTGGTGGAAAGCTTCAGCCTTAAAGGTTTGGTTGAGGGAACTTTCTTAAATTTCTTAAACTATGGGTGAGACCCTAGACTGGGTCATGGGCATGTTTGTGATGGGTTACCACTTCATTGTGTAGTTAAATAAGTCCATCAGTGGTGAGTGATATAGAACACTGACCATGACTGACAGCACAGACACATATTGCAAACTATTTAGTACAAGTATTGTACTTACTGTATATAGTGTTGTCAATTTACACCATGTTTTACAATTACCGTATTTTTCGCTCCATAAGACGCACTTTTTTCCCCCCAAAAAAGGGGGGGAAATGTTAGTGCGTCTTATGGAGCGAATATAAAGCGGCCGGTCCGGTATTTCTGCCGCCACCATGTCAGAATACCGGGCCGGCCAATCAGCTGTTCTCTCTTACAGGGCCTTACCTGTTCCTCGCTCCAGCACTGCACAGTCTTCCCGCGCTGGCTTCTGTGACAGCCGGGTGCCCACTGCGCATGCGCTTCGCTTTGTGAATGGTCCGGTGTCTTCTGGGACACATGACAGGTCCCAGAAGGCGCCGGGCCATTCACAAAGCGCAGCGCTTCTCGCACATGCGCAATGGGCACCCGGCTGTCACAGAAGCCGGCGCGGGAAGAAGAGAGAAGGACAACGCCGGGGAAGTGGGAGCGGGTACCTGTTAAATTCAGGTACCCGCTCCCCCTCCCTCCCCAAAGGTCTGCAGTATCTGGTAATCTCCTTTACTGTCTGCAGTCTGATTATTCCCTGCCCTGTCTGCAGTCTCTGGTCATCTGTACTGTGTCCCTGGTATTTTCCCTGTACTATGTCCGCAGTCTCTGGTCATCCCCTGTACTGTGTCCGCAGCCTCTGGTCATCTCCTGTACTGTGTCCGCAGTCTCTGGTCATCTCCTGTACTATGTCCGCAGTCTCTGGTCATCTCCTGTACTGTGTCCGCAGTCTCTGGTCATCTCCTGTAGTATGTCCGCAGTCTCTGGTCATCTCCTGTACTGTGTCCGCAGTCTCTGGTCATCTCCTGTACTGTGTCTGCAGTCTCTGGTCATCTCCTGTACTGTGTCCGCAGTCTCTGGTCATCTCCTGTAGTATGTCCGCAGTCTCTGGTCATCCCCTGTACTGTGTCCGCAGTCTCTGGTCATCTCCTGTACTGTGTCCTCAGTCTCTGGTTATCTCCTGTACTGTTTCCGCAGTCTCTGGTCATCTCCTGTACTGTGTCCGCAGTCTCTGGCCATATCCTGTACTATGTCCGCAGTCTCTGGCCATATCCTGTACTATGTCCGCAGTCTCTGGTCATCTCCTGTACTGTGTCCGCAGTCTCTGGCCATCTCCTGTACTATATCCGCAGTCTCTGGTCATCCCCTGTACTGTGTCCTCAGTCTCTGGTCATCTCCTGTACTGTGTCCGCAGTCTCTGGTCATCTCCTGTACTATGTCCGCAGTCCATTGGTTCAGAATTTTTTTTTCCTGTTTTTCACCTCTAAAACCTAGGTGCGTCTTATGGAGCGAAAAATACGGTATATTGTACATTCACATCAGTTCCTGCCCCCAAGAAACTTACAGTTAAGGTCCCTGTAAGGAAATATGTCTTATTAACTGGCATCCATTTCTAGATGTGTGAACAGTTAGTTTCGATTTGTAACTTCTCTCTCGTTTCCTTAGACTAGTTTAATTTCTCTAAAAGGAACTACCTTATATGGTATCCCTCAACTATTTGCAGTTTCTGTTCTTCACGTACATATTGATAAGAATGGAATGTTTCATTGGTCATCCTGAGATTAAGCAACGCCTACTGAGTTCTGTATAACCGTTCTTGTCATGCATTAAACTTTCAGAGATTTAGCTTGCACACTTCGGTGTCAGAGCTTTATTTCTCCCAGGTCTGAGGGTGAAAATAACGAGGACAAGGTGGCTACAGACATAGGTTGGATCCTTGCAGTTCCTAACTCACATTCATACATACACATGCTAGGGCCAATTAAAATATCAGCATATATAAATAGGCACAGCGCTTGAAAAAGATTGAATAAATGTAAAACAGTGTCACCACACAATATAAATATTGAACATATGAAATGACAAAAGTATAAGTAATACACAATGATATGTCCCAAAAGTAGGGAACTAAACCAAATAATAGTCCCAAAAATGTGATGTGATCAATTGAAGAATAGATATTAGTGACTTCTGTGACTTCCGTGTTATTCCTCCACCATTATGCACTCACCAGAAGCAAGTAGCAAACCAGCATAGAACGGACTACCACTTAAGGGCAAATCTGCTCAATTCCCATCTTCAGTCAGTGGTCTATCCAAGGGTGGGGTCCCTCCTAAAGTGGAAGCTCATAAACCACGCCTGGAGACAGCATATTATAGTGTGGTATTTTTATTAAAAGTTAGCAACCACGTGGAGCTATCTGACAAACATTAAAGTAAAAATCACTCACAAAGATGGCCGCCGGGCCATCACATGGATGTGGCGGTGTGATGTCAGCATGTAGGCTCCTCTCTGACGTGTTTCGTGCATATGCACGTTCTCAAAGGGATCTGCCCAGTCTGGGCAGATCCCTTTGAGAACATGCGTGTGCACAAAACGCGTCAGTGGGGATCCTACATGCTGATGTCAATACAATACCTGGAAGAAACCCACACAGGCATAGAGAGATCATACAAACTCTATGCAGCTAGTGCCAAGGTTGGGATTGAAACTAAGTACCCTAGTGCTGCTGGGCAGAAGTGCTAACTACTTAGCCACTGCACTGCCCAGAGTTCATTTGAGTTCCACTTTTCTACCTAAAATGTGTAAGTATGAGCATTTAATTTGGAATGTATATGTAATAAGTTTACTATATGTGTGTTTCTTTTTTATCATCTATATCCATGGTTGTATACCTGCACTTGTATGACTTTGGGTCCCAGTACGGTGACAATTTTCGTACTTGGATCATTGAATTAATAAATTGAAGAACTCCTGCTTGAGATGTTGGTAAATTTACAATAGACATCTGTAGGTCTTGTACTCTATACAAGGAGACCAAAAATGTTCAGTTCAGAGTAAAAGATACCGAGGTAGGTGAAATAATCAGGAAGGGGTTACATTTTCAAACCAAATCTACCCCAAAATTACATATGTCATCTTTGATTATTATTCATTAGTTACCAATTAACTTTGCCAAGCACCCATAATTACTGTTGATACCTTTTCTTTCCATTAACAATTTCGTTATATGGACCTGGCAGCTCAGGGGGAGGGGAGTTTACACACAATAATGGTGGCTGCAGCCACCAGGATTGTGTATAAATCTGGCAACACCCAGTAATGACGCCCCCCGGGCTTCCCTTGCCCATCTGTGGACCCAGGACGAGCATAGTGCCACCAGGCAGGGGGGAGTAAGCTGAGTGGACACATCTGCTCTCCTCCCCTTCTTGTCGGTGACCTGGAAGCAACATGTTTGATGTCACTTCTGGGTCCCCCTCTCATCGCATTACATTCAGTGGAGCTCAGGGAAGACATCCAGGATCTTTTTGACCCTGGATGTCTCTTTAAAGAGAACCTGTCACCAAAAAATCATCACTTGTATGATGAAAAAAAAGTTAAGTAAAAAAAAAATTTTTATAAAATCTGAAGTTTGTCACTATTTCGCAGGCGCACACAAATTTAAAGTTTGTCATGTTGGGTATGTATTTACTTGGCGTAACCTCATCTTTTATAATTTACAAAAAAAAGTGTTACATTTGTGTGCCCTAAAATTAACTTTAATGTATTTTTTACTGACATTTTGTGTTTCTTAAACACACTAAGAACAATTTCTTGAAAAATATATTACAGGGTCACTTTGTAGTGGATGCATATGAATTATTTTTGGAGAAACTAAGGAGATTGTTTAGTGTAACTTTAACTGCTTCCCACCCACTGTACATATATAAAGTTCCTCAACGGAAAGCTGTGCTGCACATAAAAAATTCAGAATATAGGACATTTTATATTTTTTTTCAGTCTTGCAATCCCAGCTTATTATCAAATGCTTATTACAACAACTGGCCTTTGTATGGACTCCTCAAATGACCCAATAAATTGTATTGATGTGATGTTGATAATGATGATTATGTTTCTAATTTTATTTTACTAATGGGTCACTTTTGGATTAGTGGTATAAACTAATACAAAAGTGACCCATTATTGAAATAAAATTAGAAGCATAATCATCATTATCAACATCTCATCAATACAATCAATTTAGCTTTCATCCAAGGAAGACAAATTTGTGAAGTAAATAAGATTTATAGTATTAATCATACATAAGTGTCATCATATAACACACAAGTATTGGGCTACATTTTTCAGACATAGCAATCATAAAAGGATAATATGATATAAGAAAAAAAGACCAGAATATTATTCATGCATGTCTCATTGTGGTTCAGGTGGATAAATCAAGAACATGTCTAGGCAGATGCTGATTAGAATATTCTGAAAAGACATTACACCTAGGCTGAGGGAAAGAATGTTTGAGTTTTACACAACTTAGAACAATGGTGTGTATTGTTTCCTTACTTGCTGCTAGCTAGAATCTTATGTGCTTTTCCTAGTTCCCACACTAAAGAATACTTTTTATACCAGCCAATATATATAATATACATAATACTGGTTTCCTTCAGTGGCAGCAGACTTTGTACAGTTATGTTGTAAGGAAAAGAAAAAAATGATTAAGGACTGGTAATAAATCTATTAAAAAAGGATTAGTAATACATGCCAGCAAGTTATTTTGTTTGCCTATTTTTCATTACTCTTTGGCTTTACTGGCTGTTTATTAGTAGAGTATTTCACTGGAGGTAGAAGAACTAACCCTCCCGCCCTCAGCACAAGTTTCACCTCAGGAGAAGCAACAGTGGTTGTTCAAAAATATTCAACCTGAAACACTGTTTTCCTCAAGATCAGTCTACTATATTCTCATGCTTCCTGTATGCATGAGGATCAGTGCTTGAAGTAGTTACAGAAATTTGACTTGGCAAAGATATTTTCTTGTCTTTGTACCTTATCATGATTAATTAATAACTGCAAACTTCCTTCATTGTAGTTCCTCACTCCATCCTGGTAATCATGTTTGTTAAGGATTGCATCCTCAATCCACTTTTTCTTTTAAGACGGCCATAGACGGTTTAAATCTTGGCCGGTTCAGAAGGAGATTCGAACCATGTATGGGCTGGCTAAATGTACCCAAGTTGATCAATTGAGCTTTCACTAATTACTGACCCTATTGCTTCTATTGGCATATATGCCATTTAGTCTCAGTGTTTGAGAAAGGGGGATAAAAAAACACAGTGCAACTTCAATATTCACTGCTAGAGACAGGCAAAGTATGTGTTTAATCATCGATGGGCAAACTCAATCATTGCAGCAAGGAATGTTGCTATTGTTTCCTACTAATCAATCAATCAATCATGTTGAATAGAAAGGACTTTAATAGACTTACAGGATCTCTAGCAATGCTAATTGATTTTCTGGGAGATTCATTCACCCTCCAACTGGAAGTTGACTTACCAGGTATGCAGTAGTGGTTAACAGAATGCTTCAGTTTGCCCTGGCGAACAGGTAAGTGTGCCTTGTGTATTCTTTACCCATTCATCACAATGCATTGTATGTACAAATTCCCCATTTGTGGAATGTCTCCCTCACATTAAAGGACTCTGTCTATGGTTAATGTTTTATTCTGCATCATACAGCTTTCTTCATGCACTCCAACAACTGCCGCACTTCATTCCTCAGTATGAATTTCCTGATAGTGACACAGGTGGACCATGCCTGCACAATTTGTTAGCATGGCCACTTGTTGACTCCACTGGTATAGCTTGTGAAAGGGTAGAAGCATAAGGAAACAACTGGGAGAGAGGGACAGAGCACTGTATCCTATAACAGAAACTGCCTGAGCAAGGATAGCAAGACCCCACGTATTATTTTAATGAACACTGAGGATTTTAAAATATTGAAAACTATTTGAAATTAAAGTGTTTGTAAATGCTCATAAAAAAAAAACCAAACGATTTCTACTTACCTGCTTTGTGCAATACATTTGCACAGAGCGACCTCAAACCTCCTCTTCCCTGCTGGCGCTCCTGGCTCCTCCCTATAGTAAGCTGATTATTTTGGGGGGCACTCACGTAAGCTCATGCTTGAGCCTTGCTGCCTGTGTCTATTGACACAGACAATAGGACTTGGCCCCACCCTGTTCCTTCATCACTGGCTGTGATTGACAATAGAGGGAGCCAATGGCTCCTGCTGCCTCAACAAAGCCCGAGAGACCAAGAAGTGAGGGTAGAGAACAGCTGCAGACGTGCACAGCGCTGGTTCGAATGAGCGCTTAGATAAGTAAAAGCGGGGGGCGGGTGGTGGGGGTGAGGGAGAAATACTGATGCCTAAACATTTTTTACCCTAATGCAAGGAATGACTGAAGTTCAGGTAGGTATACAAAGCACACATTAAAACGGCTCTCCTTTAATACAATATTAAAAGTATTTTATAAATGAAAGCAGTGTAAATACATGAATTTGACTTGGTATGAGCCTGTTGGAGTCATGGTACAACACAGCTCAAACTGTAGGAGGATTAACCAACATAAGGCATCAATACGTTGTGCTGTAGTGCAAGTGGTATGCTTATAGGAGAAGAGAGCAGGGTGACAGAGATTGGAACGCTTCAGTCACAGGCTGGGGGAGGGACAAGACCTGCAAGTTACTGAACTGCATCAGAGAAAATTCAAGTCTCCTTCCCTGCCAGACAGAACTGTGCTATCTGTCAGAGCTATGAAAATTTCAGAACTGGATGAACAGAAATACAACTCCTTTGGCCGGTAAAACAGTTCCAATATACGTATTTATCTGTATGTCTAGCTTTTAACCTAAAGTTCAGTCTTAAACATGTTAAAGCTTTTATAAGGTTTTATTGATTGGATTTACATCTACTTTAACTCCTTCCCTCCTGCTGTATGTAAATATGGCCCATAACACTGAGAGGCCACATCTATGCGTACCTAAAGATAAGCAAAGCTGTGCCGAGAGTGAGCGTTGTGTTTGCCCCCAGCACAGTTACCGGTGGCTAATGGAAAGCTCCCAATCTCTACTTGTGACAGGGAGCTTTTCGATCATGTGACCTCTGTGACAGGCAGTTACGGAAGTCACATGATCAGAAACCCCGCCCCACCTCTCTGCATCTGAAACCCCTTAAAGGATCGGGAGGCACCAATGCCAAGGGGTTAAACTAAGAACAATTACAGAATATGTACAAAAAAATACCATGTGAACAGTTCATATAGTGATTCACTTATAATTTTTTCCCCACAATATATTAACATCTAACATGGGAAAACAAATGGTACACCTGAAAAGCATTTCAATTCTGTTTGGCATTTCGAAAATCTTTTTACCAACCTATGTGAGTTTCATTCTTTACTTTGTGACCCATTGTCATTAATCTCTCATTTTATGTCAGTCAATTTTATTTATCAGAATAAAGCAGGTGTGTGATTATGATGAAACACGTGCAGTATCTAATAAGTGTAGTGACTGAAAGATTTTGATTGATGACACTTTTCTAAATTTTTAGCATAATTTTCAGCAAATTCCCCTAATTACCAATGCTCCTCGCTATAACTATATGATATTTCTTTAGCTAGCCATGATATTAATGCAAAAATATGCAGGCTTGTATTATCAAGCATGCAGAACTATGCACTGTGAAGACACACCTGCCAATGGCCTTTTTTTGGTAATATAGTACTGACTGACTGGAAAAATACAACTTGGCCAAGTAATTATTTTGCCGAGATTGGTTGACCATCATGTGTCTGCACAGATCATACAGTGGGCAATGACGTGTGCACTTTGCACATAGCTATTCATCTAAGGTCATCGAAAAACATTTTTAAGGCATGCAGTAGTCCATTACTATTTTTCATTCCTTTGATATGCAAATATTTAGGTGATTACCTTCCATTTGAGATATACAAGTTGTTTTCACAAGTGTCTTAATCACATTTTTCATTACTTTATCTGGTAATTCCTATGCAACAGTTATAAATATTCAAGCATATATATGGTCAAAAGTTTATATCATTATAATACTTTCCACATTGAATTTCAATTACTTTTCGCCTACTCCTAATAATAGGAATGCATAGTTACTTTGTGAAGATCCCCAGACATTTACTTCCTTGAATTCTGTGACACATATTTACTGTGCCCTGTGAGTAGGCACTGCTGTGTCACACATTTCACAGAGTCTGCCTTCTGAATTACAGAGGTGATGAGAGGAGTTTCAGGAGGTGGAGTCAGTACAGGAATCGCAGCTTGCAGATAGCAATGTGGCATGGGATATATAGAAATTGAAAGTACACAGCAAAGGAGAAGCTGCACACATGCAGGGAATACAGGAACATGTGGAAAGAGATGGTTAGCAGACAGGCAGCACTCACGACATGAAAAAATTTTTTTGAAGTAGGCCCATATTGGATTTTGAAAATTAACTATTGCTCGTATTGTTCTTACAATGCTGAAGTTACAAAATAAAAATGTTAGTTCTGACCATATAAGTTCCTTTAGCTGTTGGAATGACAAAATACGGCATCTAATAATAAGATTATTTGTATAAGTTTATAAACTATTTACTTTAGTCTCACACAATGTGTATATATATATATATATATATATATATATATATATATATATATATATATATATACAGTTGTGTTCAAAATAATA
This sequence comes from Staurois parvus, assembly GCF_062004578.1. Lineage (NCBI taxonomy): Eukaryota > Metazoa > Chordata > Amphibia > Anura > Ranidae > Staurois > Staurois parvus. The sequence continues at coordinate 10,692,253 of NW_028317943.1, forward strand.
GCAGTCAGACATCACTAACCTGATCAATCACTGTTTTTGGTAGAAATTATATTTCTACATGGCAAGTAATTTACTAGCAGGTGTAGTAGAGTAATAGAAATCCAACAGTCATGACATGCATGCTGCTGATTCTGTGTAATTGAATCACTAATTGAAAGGGGCATGTTCAAAATAATAGCAGTGTGGAGTTCTATTAGTGAGGTCATTCATTCTTTGAAAAACAGGTGGCAATTATTGCCCCTATTTAAGGAAGGAAGGCAGCAAATGTTGTACATGCTGGTTACAGTACATTTCTCTCTGAAATTCTGAGGAAAATGGGTTGTTCCAGACATTGTTCAGAAGAACAGCATACCTTAATTAAAAAGTTGATTGGAGAGGGGAAAACATATAAAGAAGTGCAGAAAATGATAGGCTGCTCAGCTAAAATGATCGCAAATGGTTTAAAATGGTAACCAAAACCTGAAAGATGTGGAAAGCGAAAAACTACCATTCGAATGGATAGAAGAATAGCTAAAATGGCAAGGACTCAGCCAACAATCAGCTCCAGGAAGATGAAAGAAGGTCTAAAGTTACCTGTGAGTACTGTTACAATTAGAAGACGTCTATGTGAAGCCAAGCTATCTGCAAGAAGCCCCCGCAAAGTCCCACTGTTGAAAAAAAGACGTGCTGAAGAGGTTACAATATGCCAAAGAGCAAATTGACTGGCCTAAAGAGAAATGGCACAACATTTTGTGGACTGATGAAAGTAAGATTGTTCTTTTTGGGTCTAGTGGCCAGAGACAGTTTGTCAGACGACCCCCAAACACTGAATTCAAGCCACAGTACACTGTGAAGACAGTGAAGCATGGTTGTGCAAGCATCATGATATGGGATGTTTCTCATACTACGGTGTTGGGCCTATTTATCGCATATCAGGGATCATGAATCAGTTTGAATACATCAGAATACTTGACGAGGTCATGCTGCCTTATGCTGAAGAGGAAATTCCCTTGAAATGGGTGTTTCAACAAGACAACGACCCCAAACACACCAGTAAACGTGCAACATCTTGGTTCCAGACCAACAAGATTGACGTTATGGAGTGGCCAGCCCAATCCCCGGATCGTAATCCAATAGAAATCTTGTGGGGCGACATCAAAAATGCAGTTTCTGAGGCAAAACCAAGAAATAGAGAAGAACTGTGGAATGTAGTCCACTCATCCTGGGCTGGAATACCTGTTCACAGGTGCCAGAAGTTGGTTGACTCCATGCAACACAGATGTACAGCAGTTCTCAGAAACAGTGCTTATACAACTAAATATTAATTAAGTGATTCAAAGGAAAGCAAAATCTTCAAACATTTTTCAGTTTATATAGTGAATGTTTGAGTTTGTAAAGAAGAATACAAACACTGCTATTTTTTTTTGAACAGTCTAATATTCACTTTTCTTAAATTTTTTTAGAGGAACAACACAAATTTGATATATTTTTATTTTCCTTATTTAAGGAAGGAAGGCAGCAAATGTTGTACATGCTGGTTACAGTACATTTCTCTCTGAAATTCTGAGGAAAATGGGTTGTTCCAGACATTGTTCAGAAGAACAGCGTACCTTAATTAAAAAGTTGATTGGAGAGGGGAAAACATATAAAGAAGTGCAGAAAATGATAGGCTGCTCAGCTAAAATGATCGAAAATGGTTTAAAATGGCAACCAAAACCTGAAAGACGTGGAAGAAAATGAAAAACTACCATTCGAATGGATAGAAGAATAGCCAAAATGGCAAGGACTTAGCCAACAATCAACTCCAGGAAGATCAAAGAAGGTCTAAAGTTACCTGTGAGTACTGTTACAATTAGAAGACGCCTATGTGAAGCCAAGCTATCTGCAAGAAGCCCCCACAAAGTCCCACTGTTGAAAAAAAGACATTGCTGAAGAGGTTACAATTTGCCAAAGAGCCCATTGACTGGCCTAAAGAGAAATGGTGCAACATTTTGTGGACTGATGAAAGTAATATTGTTCTTTTTGGGTCTAGTGGCCAGAGACAGTTTGTCAGACGACCCCCAAACACTGAATTCAAGCCACAGTACACTGTGAAGACAGTGAAGCTTGGTTGTGCAAGCATCATGATATGGGGATGTTTCTCATACTACGGTGTTGGGCCTATTTATCGCATACCAGGGATCATGGATCAGTTTGAATACATCAGAATACTTTAAGAGGTCATGCTGCCTTATGCTGAAGAGGAAATGCCCTTGAAATGGGTGTTCCAACAAGACAACGACCCCAAACACACCAGTAAACATGCAACATCTTGGTTCCAGACCAACAAGATTGACGTTATGGAGTGGGGTGACATTTACATGCCCAAAGTATGTGATGAAGTGATCCTGTTTCTCCAACATGCGGATGGGCGTTGAGGGTAATACAGTGAAAGTTTGGTTGGTGTTAGGTACCATTGGTGTAGGATTTTCATGTACAGTCATGGCCGAAATTGTTGGCACCCTTGATATTTTTCCTGAAAATCAAGTATTTCACACAAAAAAGGTATTGCATTAACACATGTTTTGCTATACACATGTTTATTCCCTTTGTATGTATTGGAACAAATATAAAACAGAGGCAGAAAAGCAAATATGACATAATGTCACACAAAACCCCAAAAATGGGCTGGACAAAAGTATTGGCACCCTTAACTTAATATTTGGTTGCACACCCTTTGGAAAACATAACTGAAATCAGTCGCTTCCTATAACCATCAATAAGCTTCTGACACCTCTCACCCGGAATTTTGGACCACTCTTCCTTTGCAAACAGCTCCAGGTCTCTCTTATTGGAAGGACACCTTTTCCCAACAGCAATTTTAAGATCTCTCCACAGGTGTTCAATGGGATTTAGATCTGGGCTCATTGCTGGCCACTTCAGAACTCTCCAGCGCTTCTTTGCCATCCATTTCTGAGTGCTTTTTGACGTATGTTTGGGGTCATTGTCCTGCTGGAAGACCCAGGATCTTGGACGCAAACCCAGCTTTCTGACACTGGGCCCTACAGTGCGACCCAAAATCCTTTGGTAATCCTCAGATTTCATGATGCCTTGCACACAGTCAAGGCACCCAGTGCCAGAGGCAGCAAAACAACCCCAAAACATCATTGAACCTCCACCATATTTTACCGTAGGTACTGTGTTTTGTTCTTTGTAGGCCTCATTCCGTTTTCGGTAAACAGTAGAATGATGTGCTTTACCGAAAAGCTCTATCTTGGTCTCATCTGTCCACAAGACGTTTTCCCAGAAGGCTTTTGGCTTACTCAAGTACATTTTGGCAAACTGTAGTCTTGCTTTTTTATGTCTCTGTGTCAGCAGTGGGGTCCTCCTGGGTCTCCTGCCATAGCGTTTCATTTCATTTAAATGTCGACGGATAGTTCGCGCTGACACTGATGCTCCCTGAGCCTGCAGGACAGCTTGAATGTCTTTGGAACATGTTTGGGGCTGCTTATCCACCATCCGGACTATTCTGCGTTGCAATCTTTCATCAATTTTCCTCATCCGTCCACGACCAGGGAGATTAGCTACAGTGCCATGGGTTGCAAACTTCTTGATAATGTTGCGCACTGTGGACAAAGGCAAATCTAGTTCTCTGGAGATGGACTTGTAACCTTGAGATTGTTGATATTTTGCCACAATTTTGGTTCTCAGGTCCTCAGACAGTTCTCGTCTCCTCTTTCTGTTGTCCATGCTTAGTGTGGCACAGACAGACACACAATGCAAAGGTTAAGTGAACGTCTCTCCTTTTTATCTGCTTTCAGGTGTGATTTCTATATTGCCCACACCTGTTACTTGCCCCAGGTGAGTTTACAGGAGCATCACATGCTTGTAACATTCTTATTTATCCGCAGTTGTGAAAGGGTGCCAATACTTTTGTCCAGCCCATTTTTGGAGGTTTGTGTGACATTATGTCGAATTTGCTTTCTTTCCTCCCTTTTTTTGTTTTGTCCCAATACACACAAAGGGAATAAACATGTGTATAGCAAAACATGTGTTAATGCAATACGTTTCGTGAGAAATACATGATTTCCTGGAGAAATATCAAGGGTGCCAACAATTTCGGCCATGACTGTAAGACTCCCAATGGGAGCTGCAACAGGATGCTGTATGGGTAATGTTGAAGGTCCTCTCTCATATGTGTGGTAGGATTGGTTGAGAAAGGAGTTTCTCCCAGTTGGAGAGAGAGGTAGTTTGAAGGGGGAATCGAGAGTTGGTTATATATGCGTAGAATGCTGTAGTGGTAAGATTTAATTCAATGTTTTCCAAGGCAGAAGCTCATCTTTATCAGGTTCTCTCTTCTACTGAAGCTAGTGATGCACAGATCGTGCTCCATTAGCTTCTTCCATAGCCACAGAGGTGGAACTGAGAGTCGAACCTAGAAGTGACATAAAACATGTTGTTTCTATGTTCATTCTAGCTAGGAAAAATCAGCCAATGCCATGGGGGTCTTGGGCCTGCAGGTGGGAGAGCAGAGCCAGAGTTCCAGAAACATGGCAGGGGAGTTACACAGGTGAGGTACTACTGGATATGTGGAAGAGAAAGTCAGCTTGTTAGATTTACAAGCACTCTGGCCTGCTGTAGCAGCCAGAAGGGTATAAAAAAAACCCTGCTCCTGTCAATGTATGACATACATTGGTGGCAGCAAAAGGGTTAATGGTGTATTGGTATGTACATGCAACAGTGATTTTTGTATTTGGGGGGTAAAGATTAAATTTAAGAACTTTGGCATGAGCAACAATTTGCTGGCAGAAAGTGTCCATAGGAGAAGCACTCCTGGGCTCCATATTGTTAAAAAAGTACTGTCATGTAACTCAGAGAGAAGCCAGAGATGAAAGGGCACAAGTGCCTAGGTTCAGGAACTGGTGACTGATGTCAGATATGCAGGAGTATGATTGGTAATGCATTGAGGATGCACCAGATTCAGGTAATGGGAAAGTCAAATCACAGATGAGCAAAATCAGGGATGGGAGTAAGGAGAGGTCAGTAACCTGCAGACAGTAAGATACAAAGTCAACAAGTAAAATGTTGGTCAGAAATCTAGGCTGAAATTGGTAAAAAAGGTAATCAGCAACCATTGGCAGATACAGTGAGAAAAATTCAAGCACAGGTCTGACAGAAGATTGGGGACTAAAAAAGGAATTAATATATGTAAAAATTGAAGTGCAAGTTCTTAATTAACAGCAGAGAAAGCCTAAAAGGATCTGTCTCTGGAGATAATCTGCTCATGCATGATAATAGAGAGCCACATTTTATCCAAGGGAGCTTCAATGAATGTAAGTAGCAATGGGACAGTAGGTCAAGGTAAACCTGAAAAAATGTCGAGACATTATTAAAAATATTATTATTTGTTCGCAAATGATCACCTTCAAACAATTTTTTTGTATAATCTACACATCCAAAGTTCTGTTGGAGATCTTCACCAGAGAAGAAAGTGAAACTTACATTTCACAACTGTAAACATCTTTAATATGCAATGTCAGTCACTGCATGCTGTCTACAACTTTCTTTGAACACATAGGTTTGTCACACAGTTGCAGCAATTACTAATTTGGTTAAATATATGTTGATAAAAACTCATTTTCTACTTTTGCTGACTTGATTGTATAACAGGCCATCCACTTGGCTATGAAGGAATTAGGCTGATCAATAAAATGTATCAAAAACACATAGGAATACAACAGAAGATCAAACATTTTTTTCTCTTTAACCTTTTCAGATGTTTTTCATTTATATCTAAACCCAATCACTAATATCTCATCTAGGCTTTAACATTTGATACAGTATATTTACAAATGTAATTTTCATTATTGTTAAAATTGCAAATTGCATTAATATAATACCTAGTGATCCTGCCGGGAAAGTCCTTTGTCACACCTTGTAGAACAACATACACAAAGTGGTGCTGGGACATTTTAGACTTGCAAATGTCGCCAGATAAAAGAAAACTTCAAACAAGCTCAATAGCTCTAGTGAGGAAGCTCCCACAACAGGGGTGGACTGACCATTTGGAAACTCGGGCACTGCCCGAGGGCCCAGGGTCAGTAGGGGGCCCCATGAGATGCCCCTGGTACATTTTTCATAGGCTTTTTGAGTTTGGGCAAGGACACAGGGCCCCATGATCCCCTATTGCCCAGGGGCCCCATGAGTTGTCAGTCCGTCCCTGTCCCACGCATCTAGGCTTCCCTCCATTGGCACCCAACAGTAGCTTGTAGAAATACAGAAAAAAACAGCAGATCATAATTAGGTAAAAGAGTTCAAGATCATTTTAATTGTTGATAAAAAAAAAGTCATAAAGATGGCCAATGTGCTTCAGGGACAACACCGCTCTCCCAGGGCTCAACACAGGATAAAACATGGAGAAATCAGTGACTTCAGAGATCTGCAGTATATTAGACATTCTTCAACGCCCCTCATGAGGGAACAACTTGACAGCAGTTTCTAAGCAGCAATTGAGGTCTCTGAATAAACGGAGCTCACATATTGATATATGAATGTTGCCTCATTCAGTAGTACTGTGAGCCCCATGCTGCATGATGATGCTCCTTCAGGAGGCGTATCCACAGTCTAGTCCCACAGGGATTGATGATGCTGGCCACCATTCGACATGCAAGATAAGCAGACCTTGGAGTGGTAAGTCCACGGGGTACTGTTTTGGGGATAAAGTAGGTATTGCAGCAAAAGCTGTATTTTTTACAAGGCAGAAATTAAAAAAAAATAATTAAAATGGAACTACACTGTATCTAAGCACCACAAATCAAAAACGCTATTTAATTAATTTTTAGTATTCAAAGCAAACTCACCCATCCATCCATGTCTCCGCTTCTGTTCTGTCTTTTGCTTTAATTTAATTAACAAATTGCACAATAAATTCTTTAGAATTTAGATTTAAAGTGTATGGTTTTTATTATTATTATTATTATAATACAGTATTTATATAGCACCAACAGTTTGCGCAGCACTTTACAACATGAGGGCAGACAGTACTATTAAAATACAATTCAATACAAGAGGAAACAGAGGGCTGTGCTCCTTAGAGCTTACAATCTAAAAGGGGAGGGTCAAGTGATGCAAAAGGTAGTAACTGTGGGGGATGAGCTGATGGAGAAAATACATGTGCAGTTGTTAGGTGAAGTCAGGATAAGCTTCTCTGCAGAGAAAAGTTTTCAGGGATAGCCTAAAAGTGGACAGAGTAGGAGATAGTTGGACAGATTGGGGTAGGAAATTCCATAGGATGGGAGAGGCTTGGAAGAAGTTCTGTAGGCAAGCATATTCCTGATATGTGTCTGTGTTTTCATGTACTTGTATAAAAGAAATATCCTGTTCTCTTTACATTGCTTCTTTTGTGTGAAATACATAATGATCCTGCCAGTCCCCCTCCTTTTCTATTTCAAACTGACCACGCTAGGCATTGAAGTACATTCATCCCACCGTAGTCAGTTTTCTGGCTGTGTTGGGAGCACAGCCTGCTGTCAGGCCAGGAACATAGATGACAGAAAAACAGTTCAGAAGTGCTACATATGCAGACAATTCAATCACAGATAGCAAATACCAAGATAGGCAGAGCTGGATGCTAATTGTGGTGCACCACTGCAGATATCAGCAGAGTAGCCAGACTGGTGCATAGATGGAGCAGGTCAGAGCATTCTAAGAAGTAACAGAGAGTCTGATAACACAGGAGGGGCAGGAAGAAGCATCATCCAGATGAGCTGGATCACACATGAATAGATCAAAAATGCTACAGAATCAAAGTAGGGAGAGCAAGGTTTCAGGGTTTTGCTCAGTCTTAAAGGGGCAGCCCAAGTCCTGGCCCATCCTTCAATGACGAAGACTTGTGCCTCTCCCCGACAGCTCTTCACTGGAAAGATCAGTGTGCTGCATTTAACTGCCTCCTGCTGACATGGTCCCCTGCAGATTTCACCCCCAGTTCATTAAACCTATGTAGCTGAGAACATAGGTCATGTGATCACTTATAAAAAAAGAAAAAAAAGTGTGTATATATATATATATATATATATATATATATATACACAGTGGGGCAAAAAAGTATTTAGTCAGCCACCAATTGTGCAAGTTCTCCCACTTAAAAAGATGAGAGAGGCCTGTAATTGGAATCATAGGTAGACCTCAACTACAGTTGCAAGAAAAAGTATGTGAACCCCTTGGGATTACGTGGGGTTTTGCATGAATTGGGCATAAAATGTGCTCTGAACGTCATCTAAGTCACAACAATAGAAGAACACAGTCTGCTGAACATAATACTACACAAACATTAGATGTTGCCATGGTTTAATTGCACATAACATGTAAACATTCACAGTGCAGGGAGGAAAAAGTTTGTGAGGCCCTAGCTTAATGACTTCTCCCAGAGCTATTTGGAGCCAGGAATGAGCCAACCTTGACTCCAATCAGTGTGATGATATTGGATGTGTTGCTGACAGCTGTCCTGCCCTTAAAAAACACACACCTGTTTTGGGTTTACTGGTTTCAAGAAGCACTGTCTGATGTGAACCATGCCTCGCAGAAAAGAGCTCTCAGAAGACCTACGATCAAGAATTGTTGACTTGCATGAAGCTGGAAAGGGTTACAAAAGTATCTCCAAAAGCCTTGATGTTCATGTGTCCACGGTAAGACAGACTGTCTACAAATGGAGAAAGTTTAGCACTGTTGCTACTCTCCCTAGGCATGGGCATCCTGTAAAAACAAGAAAAAAAGAACCACAGCGCCCAGGACCACCTTCCCAACACACTCTTTACGTGAAATGCCGCTGTACACAGGTATAGAACCACAAAATTTCTTCAAAAAAACAGCGCAAAACACAAAAACAATCAGTATTTTGTTTTTGTTCTTTTTGTTTTTGTATGTGTCACTGGACTTTTTGTTTTTGTATGTGTCACTCATTTTTTGTTTTTTGTATGTGTCATTGGATTTTTTTGTTTTTTTGACACTTATATAAAATTGTAATATTTGTATTAACATTATTTATAGGATAAGGTATTTCACATATACTGATTGTTTTTGTGTTTTGCGCTGTTTTTTTGAAGAAATCCTGTAAAAACGATTGCAAGAGCACAGTGCATGAAGTAAAGAAGAATCCCAGAGTGTCAGCTAAAGACCTACAGAAATCTCTAGCACATGCTAACATTTTTGTTGACACATCTACAATAAGGAAAACATTAAACAAGAATGGAGTACATGGGAGGACACATCGGAGGAAGCCATTGCTGTCCGAAAAAAATATTGCAGCACGTTTGAAGTTTGCATAAGAGCACCTGGATGTTCCACAGCACTACTGGCAAAATATACTGTGGACAGATGAAACCAAGATTGAGTTGTTTGGGAAGAACACACAACACTATGTGTGGAGAAAAAAAGGCACAGCATACCAACATCAAAACCTCATCCCCACTGTAAAACATGGCGGAGGGAGCATCATGGTTTGGGGCTGCTTTGCTGCCTCAGGGCCTGGACGGATTGTTGTCATTGATGGGAAAATGAATTCCAGAGTTTATCAAGACATTTTTCAGGAAAACGTACAACCATCTGTCCGCCAACTGAAGCTCCGCAGAGGATGGGTGATGCAACAGGACAATGACCCAAAGCATACAAGTAATTCAACAAAACAATGGCTGCAACAGCACAGAATACGCCTTCTTGAGTGGCCCAGTCAGAGTCCTGACCTCAACCCGATTGAAATGCTGTGGCATGACCTTAAGAGAGCGATTCACACCAGACATCCCAAGAATATTGCTACACTGAAACAGTTTTGTGAAGAGGAGTGTTCCAAAATTACTCCAGATCATTGTGCAGGTCTGATCTGCAACTACAGGAAACATTTGGTTGAGGTTATTGCTGCCAAAGGAGGGTCAACCAGTTATTAAGTCCAAAGGTTTACATACTTTTTCCTCCCTGCACTGTGAATGTTTACATGTTATGTGCAATTAAACCATGGCAACATCTAATGTTTGTGTAGTATTATGTTCAGCAGACTGTGTTCTTCTATTGTTGTGACTTAGATGATGTTCAGAGCACATTTTATGCCCAATTCATGCAAAACTCCACGTAATCCCAAGGGGTTCACATACTTTTTCTTGCAACTGTATGAGAAACAAAATGAGAAAAAAATCCAGACAATCACATTGGCTGATTTGGAAAGAATTTATTTGCAAATTATGGTGGAAAATAAGAATTTGGTCAATATCAAAATTTCATCTCAATACTTGGTTATATATCCTTTGTTGGCAATGACAGAGGTCAAATGTTTCCTGTAAGTCTTCACAAGGTTGGCACACACTGTTGCTGGTATGTTGGCCCATTCCTCCATGCAGATCTCCTCTAGAGTAGTGATGTTTTGGGGCTGTCGCTGGGCAACACGGACTTTCAACTCCCTCCAAAGGTTTTCTATGGGGTTGAGATCTGGAGATTGGCTAGGCCACTCCAGGACCTTGAAATGCTTCTTACGAAGCCACTCCTTTGTTGCCCGGGGGGGGGGGGGTATGTTTGGGATCATTGTCATGTTGGGAGACCCAGCCACGTTTCATCTTCAATGCCCTTGCTGATGCAAGGAGGTTTGCACTCAAAATCTCACGATACATGGCCCCATTCATTCTGTCCTGTACATGGATCAGTCGTCCTGGTCCCTTTGCGGAGAAACAGCCCCAAAGCATGATGTTGCCACCCCCATGCTTCACAGTAGGTATAGTGTTCTTTGGATGCAACTCAGCATTCTCTCTCCTCCAAACACGACGAGTTGTGTTTCTACCAAACAGTTCTATTTTGGTTTCATCTGACCATATGACATTCTCCCAAACCTCTTCTGGATCATCCAAATGCTCTCTAGCAAACTTCAGACTGGCCTGGACATGTACTGGCTTAAGCAGGGGGACACGTCTGGCACTGCAGGATCTGAGTCCCTGGCGGCGTAGTGTGTTACTGATGGTAGCCTTTGTTATGTTGGTCCCAGCTTTCTGCAGGTCATTCACTAGGTCCCCCCGTGTGGTCCTGGGATTTTTGCTCACCGTTCTTGTGGTCATTTTGACCCCACGGGGTGAGATCTTGCGTGGAGCCCCAGATCGAGGGAGATTATCAGTGGTCTTGTATGTCTTCCATTTTCTAATTATTGCTCCCACAGTTGATTTGTTCACACCAAGCTGCTTGCCTATTGCAGATTCAGTCTTCCCAGCCTGGTGCAGGTCTACAATTTTGTTTCTGGTGTCCTTCGACAGCTCTTTAGTCTTCACCATAGTGGAGTTTGGAGTGTGACTGTTTGAGGTTGTGGACAGGTGTCTTTTATACTGATAACAAGTTCAAACAGGTGCCATTGATAGAGGTAATGAGTGCAGGACAGAGGAGCTTCTTAAAGAAGAAGGTACAGGTCTGTGAGAGCCAGAAATCTTGCTTGTTTGTAGGTGACCAAATACTTATTTTCCACCATAATTTGCAAATAAATTCTTTCCAAATCAGCCAATGTGATTGTCTGGATTGTTTTTCTCATTTTGTCTCTCATAGTGGAGGTCTACCTATGATGCCAATTACAGGCCTCTCTCATCTTTTTAAGTGGGAGAACTTTCACAATTGGTGGCTGACTAAATACTTTTTTTGCCCCACTGTATATATATATATATATATATATATATATATATATACACACACACACACAAATGTTTTGACTTCCATTTCTGTTTTTAACTGAATAAGATGTTTAAAAGGTAAGGTTCACATGTACCTTCAGAGCTAAATTAAAGGAGTTTTTATTAGGCATCTCCTACAAACTGGGGATTTATGCCTGCCCTCTGACCAAGTTTAATGCAGGAATGGCCACTAACCCAGCTAATTATAAGATTTCTCAAACCAGACTATGCTTTTCTGCACAGTTTTTTTTATAATTAAGAATGAGATGCAAAAGCGATGACAGCCTGCCTTTACTTTGCAAGTGTTAACAAGTATGTGAAAGAAAACAGACCTTTGATTTCATCTTTCAGATGGTTAATCCGAGGAATTATGTAACAAACTAGACAGTGCTGACCATTTTCAACTGGGCTATGAGCCTTTAATCTGTGTTGATGGCGATTAATATTTAATGTATAGGCCTGTCTGACAGCTACCAGGGTCAGTGACTGTTCATCTGACTTGCGGATAAAGTTCATTGAGTCTTACTAAAATATAGCCTGGTTTATTCAATAACAAATTGCAAGGAGCAAAGTGTATTACCCATAGCACCCAATCAGAATAAATAGTATACTGATCTAAAATTGGTAATAATAATACTGGTTAGTTGCTGCAGGAAACTGCTTTTCGCTCTTAGTGCTTTGTTCCTTGCAAAAGCTTCTGTTCACAAGACTACCGGTATTGTACAAGAAAATTAATACCTGTTCTATGGTTTCTGAACAGATCCCAGCACTGATATCTCATCGTTAAGATTTTAAATCTAAATCTAGACATTTTATTGCTGATGGCATAAACCTTAAAAGCCAAATTTGTAGGTTATACTGTTATAATCATCATGATTGAATTTGGTGTATGCTACACCACTTTTTGAGTGAATGTGAGAAATTTTTACAAAATCTGTCTCTGTACATCAAAATAAAGTTGATATTAGTTCCAATTTTGTAAGATACAAGTATTTTATTTTGAATGCAGGTGTTGCACCATAATGTAGAGGTGGAGCAAATTAAAACTACCTGAATTTGGTGCAAGAATTGTTATCAGAACCAAAACTGTTGCAGATGTTTTTAATAAGAACAATTAGCACCAGAAAAGATGCACAGCAGCTTTATTTAAATCCCCCCATTGTTTAAAAAGCACCAGGGCTTTGCATAGTATTGCACATTTCCTAAAAAGATTTACAGACATAAAAAGACAATCAAGGCACAAAGCTAAAGACTTTGCTTACAATCTACATAATTTTTTTATCATTCAGAATGGGTCAAATGCCTCAGCTCTTTACACAGAACCTTGAACCAGCTAAATCAATCTCTGGTTTACTAGAGCGGCAAATGCTATTTCTCTACCTCAATTAAAAAAAAAGTAGACAAATGCTACAAAGATAGCATGGTCACTAGCCTGTCTACCCATGAGAATTTATTTGGATTTTTAATTTTATTCACTAATGATAACAAACACTAAAGCTTTTACAGCTGAAAGGGCTACTCATGTAGATCCAAACAAATTTTATATTTTAATGTGTAATTCCTATTATATTTCTTGCAAAAGTGCTCATAAATAAATGGGCTACAACTAAAGGATGTTGGATACAATATTACCTTAAAGCCCCAAACATTATGTCGGAAAACTTACGAATTTTGAGTCCCTTTGTAGAAGATACAGCACACTAGATATTATGCAAAATTTCAGTAAATGTCCCCGACAACTGCTGAAGATGTAAAAAAAAAAGGAGAACCTTTGAGAATTTAGAAAATATATCTCCATGCTTTGCCTTTCTACCCCACACCCTTCCTACTACACCATACCGCCATGAGACCTTAACGTTGCTAAAACTGTAATTTGAAGACACTAGAAATCTTTGAGCATGCCTCATGTGAAATCCTGGTTTTATTATTATTATTATTATTATTATTATAATACAGGATTTATATAGCGCCAACAGTTTGCTCAGCGCTTTACAATATAACGGGAGACAATACAATTCAATACAAGAGAGTTAGGAGGGCCCTGCTCATTGAAGCTTATATACTATGCAGCACAAATGGAAGAATTGGCCAGCAATTTTAATATAGGACTACTTACATTCATACGTGGTTGGGTAAGTACGTATGAATGTAACGCAGTATATGCCCGGCTGCAATTGCAGTCCCACAACTTGAAGTGAGACTTGAGCTGAATGACTCCCAACTCTCCCAAAAGACATGGCTCTTCACACCTTCCTAAATAGCTCATAATTATGCTATCTAATCAAAGTCTTACTCTTTGGATCACTTGCTGGTGACCCCATTTCCACCATACTCCTCATCCTTGCCCCCTCCTTCTGTACCTCCCCCCAACCCCATGACCCTTTCTCTTACATTGCTACTAAAATCCCTAGCCCACACAGAATGATCCACTCCTTGGCAACCAAGCCCATACTACTCATGCCCTGCTTCATTCTCTGACCAACTAAAAACTCCTGGTCTCCTTTCTCACCCTCCTATACTTACTTTAGAAAGATTATCCATGCGCTAATGAAGCCACCCAACTGTAGTCCTTATGCTATGTTTCTATATAACATATCTGCTATTCTCAGGCATGCCTGCTGCACACTTGTATATAGCTATTATAGCTGTCCTCAAATGTAAAATACCATTTCTGTAATTCATGATTATAATAATATAATATAATTATAATATCAATTCCAATTTAAAGCGAGCTGTTACACAAAAGTTTGAATTTTTAATTTTGGGGGGGTGGGATGCTTTCCTAATTGTCTCTATTTTTAATCAAGCCCATTGCCTGCTTCCATTCCTAGGCAAGTAAACAATGCTAGATTCACTGGGCATGTGAGTATGTTTATGAAGAATTACCCAGCAAAAAAAAGTAAGGATGGGTAAAAAAAATGTTCATGGAGGTGAAGTTCCTATTTAAACACAAAGAAAATCCATGTACACATTGCATAACTTGGTAAATACTGCTTTAGAAAGCAAGCAGAGACACTGCTTTGAGTGTATTATGTTGAAATTGCTTTTGAATAATTTAGATTACATTAGTGGAAAAAGGAAACTGCCTCTAAACAATCCCTGCTGTTTTTTGCTAGGTTAAGCCCACCCATCACAGAAAAATTAGATCTGCAGACAAACTAGTAACAAGGGGAAGAAAGAAAGGCAGCTGTTAAAACATTTAGGCTAGTTTAACTGGCACACGTGATATTCTGATCTCATGGTTTAATGCTGACATCTGAGAGGGAGACATGGATCATTTTGAGCTTTCCCTTGATCATGCACTAACTCTTTTCTCTATTGTCTCCCCTGCTCCTTTTCTGTCTCAACATTCTTTGCAGATGCTTTAGAGATTTATGTATAATTTGGTTGGCAGATGTTGAGCATGGAGCCACATCACAGTTTCATTTGTAGATCTGACTATTTCATAGATGAGGCCACATACGTTTTTAATTTAGATTCACAGAATCCCATAAGAGTTATTTATTTTGGTGTGCAGGGTGAAATCTCAAATTCTTTTTCAAAAGTGACAAGACTAATAGTATACTTTATTTTATACTTGTTAGAAAGTATTTTAGAATTCCAGGAAAAATCATAAACAAATACAGAGTTTGGGTGTTGCTTTTTGAAGTGCTAACATTCAGGTTTAATGCGTTTCCTTTGATTCGTCTCAATTTGTTCAATTTCCTGTCCCTAAGCTACATTCATCACGTGAACAAATCTGTTTTCTCTTGCAAATTCTCAGGTCTCCAACCTCTAATTGTGTATTTCTGGCAGTGATGGCATCCCAATGGACCATTGCATACTTCAACAAAGCTTTCTGTGTTTATTCAAATAAAGCAAACTTTAGCATTTCAAAAAATGAATGGGCCTAAAATATAGAAAAGGTACATATCCATGTGTCCAGCTTGTACTAAAGGAAATTAAGCAAATTTTCAGTAAGTATACATTTCAGTTGTTATAACATATGAATGCAGTAACAGGGGTGGACTGACAACTCATGGGGCAATAGGGGATCATGGGGCTCCAGTGTCCTTGCCCACACTCAAAAAAGCCAATAAAAAAGTAAAAAAGGTACCAGGGGCATCTCATGGGGCCCCCTACTGACCCCGGGCCCTCGGGCAGTGCCCGAGTGCTCGAATGGTCAGTCTGCCCCTGTGCAGTAATGAGTTGCACATTTTTACTTGCTTGGTATGACATATATTTGACAATTTAAAAATGCTCCCTCTAATAGCCATCTACATTTTATTATTTTACTTATTATTATGCAGGATTTATATAGCGCCACATTTGCACAAAACTTTACAACATGAGGGCAGGCAGTACAGTTAAAATACAATTCAACACAGGCTGAATCAGAAGGCCCTGCTCATTAGAACAATCTAAGAGGAACGGTCAAGAGATACAAAAAGGTAATAACTGTAGGGGACAAGCTGATGGAGAAAATAACAGTACAGTTCTTAGTTGGGGGTAGGATAGGCCTCAGCAAATGTAAACAGTCAAAGTAGATATAAACCCTTAATGGATTTAATTTAGTTTACTAAAGCACCCTGTATCATACGCAATTGCCAAGTTTATCCATTTATTTATTTTGTTTTATTTATAACATATTGCTTTCACCTTTTTTACATTTTTCTTTTTTTGCTTTTTCAGGGCTGCTGGTCGATTCCAGATTCTTTCCAGCGTTAGCTGAATATAATTTTCCCAAGCTGGTCTTCTGATAGTTGCAACATTGGATCATGGCTGCTTATGGGATGTCAGCATGTCCGCCTATAGTCAAAATGAAGGAACAAAACTAGAAAAAAAGCTGCCAAACCAGACTGAATATCTCTGCCTTTGTTCATCTCCATTACGTGGAAGTTCATGAGATTAGTTGTTTATGCAAGAAAGATAAGATTTTATTCTGCTTCCAGTTCATCTCACAGGAAGTGGCAAGGATGCTGCATTTCTGACAAGATTTGGATTTTCAGTACTTGCAAAATAAACATTCTTAGTAAAAAAAAATCCACAAAAAACCCTGAATGCAGCCAGTACTGGTAGACTAAGGACTGGTAAGATGCAATACATTACATTTTGTTCTTGAATTTAGACGTATTTTAAAGAGACTCTATTGTGTTTCTTACTGAAATCTCTTCAGAAGCTGAAACTTCTGGGACAGTTGATTTCCTAGTAGTCCACAGTGCTCAGTGATTCCACTCTCAGTCCCCTATATCATTACTGTGTTCTGTAGTAATACAGATGTAAATGAGAGGAACTACTGAGCACAGCCACATTAGACTAAATAACTTTATTATCAGAGAGGCAATAGCTACAAATCTTGTTTAGTGGTTGGAGAGTATGTAAACAACTTTGTAAGGGCACAATATAAGAGGAAAGACAAAAAAGGTTTTATTTTGAAATAAACATTAGAATGTATTGTCTGAGAGACAAAGCTACAAAATATTGTACAGTGGCTGACCAATATGTAAGCAGCTTGGTAAGAGGGATGGACAAGGCAAGTTTTAGCTTGAAATATAGTATATTATTTGAAAACCAATATTTGCCACAAATATTGCACAGTGGCTGAATATAAGCTACCTGGTTAAACCGCAATTTAAGAAGCACAAACTAGGCAGGTTTTATTTTGAAATAAACAATGGAATGTAAGTTCTGAGAGACAATAGCCAAACATATTGTAAATGGTTATACAGTATGCAACC
Organism: Staurois parvus; assembly: GCF_062004578.1. Taxonomy (NCBI): domain Eukaryota; kingdom Metazoa; phylum Chordata; class Amphibia; order Anura; family Ranidae; genus Staurois; species Staurois parvus. The sequence continues at coordinate 10,709,615 of NW_028317943.1, forward strand.
AGCTTGCTTAAGCTGCAATATAGGAGTCAGAGATAAATTATATTTTACTTGAAATAAACATTAGAGTGTATTGTCTGAAAGACAAAGCTGCAAAATATTGTACAGTAGCTGACCAATATGTAAGCAGCTTAGTAAGAGGGATGGATGAGGCAAGTTATATCTTAAAATATAATATATTATTTGAAAAGCAGTAGCCACAAATATTGTACAGTGGCTGGATATAAGTTACCTGGTTAAACCGCAATTTAAGAGGCACAAACTAGGCTGGTTTTATATTGAAATAAAAATGAATTGTAAGTTCAGAGAGACAATAGCCTAATTTATTGTAAATGCCTACATAGTATGCAACCAGCTTGCTTAAGCTGCACTATAAGAGGCAGAGAGAAATTCAATTTTATCTTGAAATAAATCTCACAGTATATCATCTGAGAGACAATAGCTACAAATATTGTTGAGTGCCATAACTCTGGGATAGCCTGAGAACTTCATGCACAGGATTTTCTCTGCAGCATCCAATGGGAATTTGGCATTTTTACAGTTTTACAGTGATGGAGCACTGGAATAGGACACAAACCCTGAAGACATAAAGCAGGATTTACCCTGCAGAAAACCTTTGAATTTTGCCACCTTTGACTCAACTGCAGAAACATTGTGTGGCACCTTTACAGTGCTGGATCACTGGAATAGGCTGCAAACAATAAGGCAGCCCATAGATGATTTGAGTTTCTTCCCTTCCACCAGGGCTTGAAGGAAAGAAAATTGCTCGATTTCGGCATCAACACAGTCAGTGGGCATGGGAAGCACAAGGATTAGCTGTTAGCGGTTATAACCACCAGCAGTAATCGTAAAAAATCTGACAGGTTGGTTGTACTCAAGTCAAACGATCTATCGACTTGAGTGGAATCAGCCAGCCTATACATGGATCGAATCCCAGCTGGTCTCTGCTGAACTTCAGTGCTTGTATGACTGGCTTAAGACACAAAGCAGAATTTGCAGAAAACATTGGAAATTTGACAGCTGAGGACCAGTTGCAATAAACATTGTGTGGCAGAGCACTGGAAAAATCTGCAAATTTTGAGATACAAAGCCGGATTTATCTTTCAAAACAGCAGAGCAGCATTTAGCTTGAGATGTTGTGTAAGCACTGGGACACTTGGAGGAGACTGGTGGTTCTGAGGAGTTGGAAGATGAAGCCAGTAAGAGGGTACAGGTAACTGCTATCACCAATGTTCAAAACATAGAGCAAGACCACATGCTCCAGTGGTGTGCCCTGTCCTTCATACTTCTCAGTCACCAACAGTGCCATGAAGGATATGTAACATACTTGCCCATGCTAGCTGGATCACGTGTCTGTAGGGATGTATGTCCTGCCACTGACACAGATACATTTCATTCTACATACTGGTGGAGAGCAAAGATGACCTACACAAAATCAGCTGCTGAAATCCCTGCCACTGGGTTATAGTACAGACCATATGTTCCCAGAAGGGAGCTGATCACACAAGCTGGCATTAAGACACTGTGCATGGGAGTGATTTAGGGACATTTTTATAACTCCAGTAGCAATCTTGCCTTGGAAGGATGTTGCTATAAATTACAGGAATGGTGCACAGGAATTCTCAGTGGTTCAAGCCCTCATGTAACCTTCTTCAGTGTGGCCCCATGGCCCTCTTCCCTTTTTGATACTAGAGGCTACAGATGCTGTGGTTAATGCAGCAGGATAATCTTGTGGAGGTGAGGGAAGAGGAAAATAAGGAACAAGGAGTACTCCATTCCATTTTCTGCTGACCTGTCTCATTTAGGTGCTACTTCTAAAGAATTTTCTTGTGCAGAGTCATGTGTACCCAAGTGGCTGGTACTTTTTCCACAGATGACATGCTGCAGGTAGAGGCTGCAGATCACAACAGTGCTGATGGCAATAGATATATTAAAAATAGGCCCACACTACAGAGCTCTTTGGACTGACTCTGTGGATAGCAGCAGCCTGTACCCATGGGGAAGTGCTGCCAGATAGACTGGAATGTCTGCTGTCCCCAATTCTCTGCAAGCTGACTCAATGATCAAAATCTTCCCTCACTGCTGTTCTGCCTCTCCCTCTGAAATTCCCTCCTCTCCAAGCGGTGGCATCCACAAACTGTCTGACACCTCATCATCCACCCCCTCCCCATTGCTGGAGCCAACTTGGCAATAAGTTCCAGCTGCTGGAACATCACTGGATCTTTCTGTTTAGTGCCTGATGCGCACAATCTCTATGATTCTGGTGCTATATTTATCAACTTTGATATTTTAGAATGAAAAATACTTGCACATGACCAGGAACATCCTTCTACAGCAAGTCAGTGATTGTGTGATGAAGAGATTCTGCTGACTTCTCATTGACAGATAACTGGCTGTTCTGCACTTGGGAGGAGGAATAAAAGGAAGGCTTTGTCAACTACTCAACTAAACTGCGCTGCATGCTGTGGGTGTAAAACACATCCACTTTGAGATAGAAAAGGAAAATGTGCCCACTGCTAGATGGTGTGTCACAACCACCACATTGTTCTATAGAACTTGCTTGACTGCTACTACCAATGCATGCAGAACCTATGCCTCTCAATTTAGGCCTGTCTGAGATTTTTATGGGAATGAAAACATTTAATGTCAGTTATAGCAATAGGGGGAATAAATATGTGGTGCTTTGATGCACCATACTTTACTGCACAAGTGCACCCCACAGAGCCCAAAATATAAAAGTATGGCCCTAGCAAAACAAAATAAAATATACAAAGCCAGCCCCCCAACCCCCCCAAAAAATAATCAGGAAAATCAATAAGTTTTGCTGACACACACAAGAAGGTAGTCCATAAATGCAATCTTCAGTAATTTAGCACAATATAGCACAATGTAGAGAAACTATATATTCTTACACAGAGGCTGTCAACTCTCCTTAAACTACTCCAACACACACTGACAGATTGTTTTTATAGTGATGGGGCTGATACATAATAAAGCCCATTTATTGGACCTGTTAAGTGAGTTAACTGACGTCCAAAAAACAAGCATAGAATCTCCAAACATTAGCATTTAATGCTATTCTAAATGTAAATTACTACTATAATATAAATTAAAAAACATGTATCATATTATTTGTGAAAATGACTACAGTGGAGAAGCCTAAAAGGTAATCATTCCTACTTTCCTACAAGTACCAGGGCACTATTTTTTGTTAAAACTTATATCTTGGGAACAAACCTCATGTAAAACCAATTATACTTTGACAGATGAAAGTTTGATTAAATTTGTATTCCTCTCCACAGTTTTGTACATTAAATCATATTCTTAACTTTCATATGAAAGAATGACTACTTTTGAAGGTCATGATTTAGCGTCTTATTATAACTGCCGGGTGTTAGATGCTTATGAAACATCCATCTTGTACATTGTGTTTTGAAGATTTGATAGTATTACTCTGTCAAACCAGAGACTGGCTAACTTAATGAAACTATAACTACCAAAAATCCTGGATATAAAATGTAAAAATATAAATATAAATACGGGTATGTGATAATCAAAAAAATTACAAAATTAATATAAATGGAAAGATACCTCCTGGAAATTAAATGACTGACACCTGATCATGGTGCCTTTAGTGAGATGGTGCAATGATTGAATCATTTGTGTAAATCTTTAGACATCTCCATCAAAAACCTTAGCTTTTTGGTCTCAGATGGAGGGGAAAAATCTGTTGGTCAAATTCATGTTTGCAGTGATTTGTACTTTGAAGTTCAAGGGTTCTTCCTGTAGCACTCAGCTCTCCTCAGATCCAGCATCAGCGTCTTTTCTCTGAGGCATGGCTGTGGATGATTCTGGATGCCAGTGGAGTGTTGGTTCTGTAGCTGTCAGGAGATCAGCATGTGGCTCAAATTTGGGAGATGTGGCGCTACATCTAAGCTGAGCTCCCTGTGCTAACAGTCTTTTCCCTATTACCTATGATGTTGGCTTTTCCATAGCTCATGTGTTCATGCCTTTCCAGAACCAATGTATCTCCTTTGTACCTCCTGTGGCTCAGTCATCTCCAGTGCCATTGTACTTCCACCTTGCATCTCAGCCTGTTTCCACAAGTTCCTCACAAGTATCTCCGACCCTATATGCTCCAGAGTTTCCAATGTGCCTCTGTGTCTCTAGTTTGCCCTCATGCATTACCATGGCTCCAACTGCACCCCAGATATCCAGCATGCCTCTAAGCACCCCTGTGCCTCCAACATGTCTTTGTGTGCTTCTGTGACTCCTGTGCACCAACTTTCTTTAGAGAATAAATGGGCCAAGACCAGCATAGTAGGGAGGGTGTTCAAACAGTTCATACCAATTTTATGGATGCTAGCCATGACAACAATTCAAATGTGACTTGAAGCATTACCTTGGTAAAACAACAGCCCTTTGTCTAATGTAAGCTGTGGTTGTGTTGAGATTACAGCACAGTATGCTTTTGGCTTCTATACTATTGGCACAGAGGTTTCCTGCTTAGGATGTAGTTAGTATATAGCAGAAAAATAATTTATTGATGTTAGGGTTTAGGTTAAGGGTAAGGATTAGGAGTGCAGCATTTTAGGAATTGAGGAGAAGAAAAATAGACCTAAATCCCTCTATCCTCCTATCCTTCAAAGAACAATATTATGCTCTATTTTGGTCTGCTATAGGCATGGTGCTGCACACATGACCAGCTGTGGCACCAGTCATTTTAGGGTACTTAAAGCTAATTGTCATGTTTAATTCAACTTTAAATAGTTGGTCGGCCAAGCTGGTCCAAATCAGCTATTTACTTCATTAACAGTTGCAGCAGCTGCTTGCACGATATAAACTGTATGTAGCCTCAGCTACATACAGTATACAGCACTGTGTTCTGGCAGAGGGACAAGCAATTGCTTTCCTGCTCCCAAAAAAAAACATGAAAATTGAATTGGGCTGAGCATTATGAATGAATACAAAACTTCCTCTAAATGGCTGAGGCAATGTTCATGGCATCATCAGCCCATCTTTTTGCCTCAGCCATTTAGAGGAAGTTTTGTATTCATTCATAGAATACAAAGCTTCCTCTGAATAGCTGAGCAGTGCCCAGCCCAACTAACTTTTGTTCTGGGAGTCAAAGGGGAAGTTCTCATCCACCTGCTGGAATACAGCATTGTACTGTATACTGGATGTAACTGAGGCTTTCTTGACTTGCTAATGGTGACCCACCCTACACCCAACAAAATACCAACCCACCAATAGCAGACTACATTACCTTCAATCTTCTTTTTGCAATTTTATTGGTTCTATTGTCTTGGGAAAAGAAGGTTAGATGTAAAGGATACCCAAAAACAGCAGCAAAGATCTTTCCACACAGCAGATTTTTCCAAGAATTCTTTAGGCTCAAATAGGTAGCTGTCATCTAGTTTCTTTAGGTCACTGCCACAGGCCAGCTTTGGATTCTTTAGGCCCAAATTGTCATCTGTTGTTTTATTGCTTATGCATCTGCCACAGGCCAGCCTAAATTCTGTAAGCCCAGGTGGACAGCTAACTTTATGTTTCTTAGTCCTCTGCCATAGGTCAGTTTAGATTATTTAGGTCTCTACCAAATGCCAGCTTGGAATATTTAGGGCAAGACAGGCAGCTTCAGAGAACAAATCCGAGAACAAAACCCTTCCTCTTTCTGGCTTCCTTCCCGGTCAAAGGTCTGGAAAACAAGGAACCTCTCACAACTACATTCTCTTCAAGCAAAGGCCAGGGAATGAAGGATCTTTCTAGAAGGTCACGACAAATGTTTATTCTCTTCTCCAGTCCACATCACTCTAATAAACCTCGTAGTCACTGGCTAAGGCAGAATAAATATTCATAACCTAATACAATTGTAACATTTCGCTCTAACTACTGGAGAACACTGTACAGCAGCAGGCAGAAGCAATCAATAAACAGCAAACACAAATGCTCCTGCGCTAGGGGATGGACTCGATGCAGGTTACAACCACATTAAGAATGTCCTGGAACATGCACACCTTGCTGCCCTCAATAGACTGGGGAAATCCAAATATACTGAATGAGGAAAGAGCAAACAGCATTACCATTAAAAATATTTAATAAGAAATAAAGTAGGTGTTGTACTTACAAACAACAATAAAGTCGAACAAATGTCTGCTCCTTCTTTTATATGCTCACTACTAGTTGAACCAAAGGTCACATGGGCCATCCTGGACACTCCCCTATGCAGGTGGAGGAGTCACAGGGGCAATTGACATAGTATAAGTAAACACAAAAGATCTATAAAAATATATAAATATATATGTATAAATAAAACCATTGAAACTAGTGACAATCATGAAATCATAAGAACCATAAGAAGTGTGCAAATAAAAAATAAATAAGTAAACAATTTTTACACATATATATATATAATAATCCTTCACTGGTGATGCACCGCACTGCTCGCATTTAAATAAATGGATGGATGGAAGAACGACACTACGATGCTGCCTAGTGCACTGCTTGCCATAGACAACCATGGGACATGGATATAATGAAGAAAGTAGATCTGGAACCCAGTAGTGACACTTATTAATTCATAGAAATGCAGCCTACAGGGTGTGTACTATTATTCTAGTATAGTCATACGTGATGAAACTAAAGCATGTGTGGCAATGCAGTGCACCAAGGATGGATGTACATATGCGACACTATACACAGGGATAAAGGAGATAAATCACTAGTATAAACATAAATATTACTATAAAATGTTGCAAAAAACTTCTTAATATGGTTTACAAAATTTAAATAAAATGAAATAAGTGTTGTTACAATATAATATAATATCTGGTAAAATTGGAATAATGTATGGTATACGTGTTTATGCATAAACATGGAAGCATGAGAAATATAAAATATATAAGAAATTAATAAATAATAATTCAAAAAAAAAAATGTATATATAAAAAAATGTGTAAAAGATATGAATGTGTGTTATATATAAGAATGATATATGGATGTCAAAGGTGTTATGGAACAAGCACCTGCATGACAAGAAAGCAGTGCCCTGAGAGAGCTCCCTGGACCACATGCATGTGCACATGTGTGTGTGTGTAACATGTCCATATGAGTAACTGCTCTTTTGTTAAAAAAAATGTATGTACATAAACATACACACACATAAATGGAAACTGAATGAAAAAATGGGTGACCAATGAATGACCCATAGGCACAAGCGTCCGGGAATGCGGTCGAGCAAATGCGCCTAAGGGTGACACAATGAATGTGAAGTGAACAATCTAGTGTTTAAGGATGCAGGGTAATGGTAGATTATACTGATGATAATATAATAGTCATAGCTGATGAAAATGAATATATCTAAAGCATACATCTGTAATGGATGGTGTACCCACTATAGGTCACAAGGGAAATTATGGAACTAGCAAAAAGGATGAGAGTAGAACTATAAGGAACATGTACAGCTCAGCAGAAGGTACCTATGCATAATGGGGGGGTCAGTGAATGACCCCATGTATCTCAAGATCTTCATTAAGCCCAGTGGGTGAGAGGGAACCCTGAGTAAAGCTCCAATAGGTCTCCCTCTTGCATAGTCTCTGGAATTTTCTTCCACCATCTGAATCTCCTGTGATGGATTCAATCCCAAAGACTTTCATGCCTGATGGATCTCCACTGTGTGCTTCCCGAAAGTGCCGTGGTACAGAATATTTGTATATGCCTTTATTGCTGTCCTTGTGATTAATAATGTTACATTTGTGTTCGCCAAACCTGACCCTCAAGGGACGCAGGGTTCTGCCAACATATAGGAGGCCACAGGGGCAGATGAGCCCATAGATCACAAAGGAAGTGCCACAGTTGATAAGCTGTTTAATCTTATATGTATGGCCATTGGTGCCTGCCACCTCTTTCTTTCTGTGGCACATGTATTTGCAGGTTCCACAATTTCTCACACCACTTTTATGACGTGCTTTGACTTTATTGTCATTTGTGAGTACAACACCTACTTTATTTCTTATTAAACATTTTTTATGGTAATGCACTAGGCCTGTGCGCCCTCTGTTTGTTCTTTCTTCATTCAGAAGCAATCAATGTCCCGGACATAGGAGAAACCCAAGGAAAGTAGATGACATGTACAGCTCACTCACATGTAGATGAGAACTTCTGACACAGACAGAAGTGTAGAGCTACTTCTCATTACCACAAGACAATTTTTCCGGATTGCAGTCCTGAATTACTTATTTGTACCAGGTTAATTAGTGCAGTCTTTCTCAACCAGGGTGCCACCTTGATTCATCAGAGATATAATCAAATGAAAGTATCCCAGACGATGGCATCACTCATATACACTATATTGCTAAGTATTGGGATCCCCCTCTCAATCATTGCTTTCAAGTGTTCCAATCACCTCCATGGCCACATGTGTATAAAATCAAGCACCTAGGCATGCAGACTGCTTCTACAAACATTTGTGAAAGAATGGGTCGCTCTCAGGAGCTCAGTGAATTCAAGTGTGGTACCCTGATAGGTTGTCACCTGTGCAATAAGTCCATTCTTGAAATTTCCTTGCTACTAAATTTTCCACGGTCAACTGTTAGTGGTATTTTAACAAAGTGGAAGCAACTGGGAACAACAGCAACTCAGCCATGAAGTGGTAGGCCACGTAAAATGACAATGCAGGGTCAGCGCATGCTGAAGCCACAGTGTGCAGAAGTCGGCAACTGTCTGCTGAGTCAATACAGTAGCTAAAGACCTCCAAACTTCATGTAGCTTTCAGATTAGCACAACAACAGTGCGTAGAGAGCTTCATGGAATGTTTTTCCATGGCCGAGCAGTTGCATCCAAGCCTTACATCATCAACTGCAATGCAAAGAGTCGGATGCAGTGGTGTAAAGCATGCCTCCACTGGACTATAGAGCATGTGTTCTCTGAAGTAACGAATCACGCTCTGTCTGGAAATCCAACGGATGTGTCTGGGTTTGGCGGATGCCAGGAGAACGGTATTTGTCTGACTGCATTGTGCCAAGTGTAAAGTTTGGTGGAGGGGGGATTATAGTGTGGGGTTGTTTTTCAGGGGTTGGGCTTGGCCCTAGTTCCAGTGAAGGCAACTCTTAAGGCGTCAGCATACCAAGACATTTTGGACAATTTCATGCTCTCAGCTTTGTGGGAACAGTTTGGGAATAGCCCCTTCCTGTTCCAACATGACTGCGCACCAGTGCATAAAGCAAGGTCCATAAAGACATGGATGAGTGAGTTTGGGGTGGAGGAACTTGACTGGCCTGCACAGAGTCCTGACTTCAACCTGACAGAACACCTTTAGGATGCATTAGAGCAGAGACTGCAAGCCAGGCCATAGACCCACTTCTAAACCTTGTGGACAGCCTTTCCAGAAGAGTTGAAGCTGTCATAGCTGCAAATAGTAGGTCAACTCAATACCTGAACCCTGTGGACTAAGACTGGGAGGCCATTAAAGTTCATGTGCATGTAAAGGTAGGCGTCCCAATACGTTTGGCAGTATAGTGTATGAGGCATCACAGGAGTGGGCTTTCTTCCATGGCACCACATACTGTATATGCAGAATATGTTTCTGTTTGATTGTGTGTTTCCAGCACGCAGACTGAGTTTCAGTTTAGTCTCAGAGTAATAAACAAGTGTCAGTAAGACTGCCTCCTGATCATGTGAGTGCTGTAACAGCCAATTGCAGTGATCACTGCTGTTAGAACCCATCCCTGCACTGTTCCTTCTTTGTGAGATACATTACATTTTTTACAGTGTGCTTAGGTAGGATAAAAAAAGCAAAATATGCACTACTGTTTCTTGGCCCTACAAACAACATATAATGCACAAATATGTGATATCCTCATGCATGGCTTGTCTTGGTAACCGCTGTTATCAAGAGATAAAATAATGGGAAGTCCAAAATGTTACCGTTGTCATTAGAACAAGTATGGGGGGGGGGGAATCTTTCATGTGGACAACTGTTCTTGTGACAGCTGTTTAAGAGGGAAATCCCTTCTATATTGTACAGATCACCTCTCAATGCCTGTCCTTTAGGCTGTATTCACATAGGAGTACCAATCTGTATTCCACTGTGAAGGGCTGTCTTCAGCCATCTGGGATTCATGTGGAGACACTAGTTCTGGTGACCCTGGGGACCCACCAATTTTTCCTCATTTTGGAGGGATTTACTCTCACTTCCTGTTTTGGCTCTGGAACAGGAAGTGAAGCTAACTCTCCCAAATGGGACACAGATGGCAAAAAAGCTGACAGGGGTTATAACCCATCCTTACTAAAAAAAAAATTGCCTTTAGTTACACTTTAATGATTTCAACAGGCTGGCTGCATGCCCCTGCGTGGAATACCTGTGAATCCCAGGTGGCTGAAGATGGCCCTTCGAAAGGGCGTACCGACCGGTACACTCGTGTGACTGAGACCTATAGAGCAGGAAGTGAAATGAAATCTCTTGGACACAGAGTGCAAAAAAAATAATCTGCTAGGGGTTTAAACCCTTCCCTACTCGATCCAAAACAAAAATAAAAGTTTTGGCTAAACATACACGTGACTCTGCTTGTCTGGTAATGTTGTATTTCCTATTTATATTCAGCAATAACATCTATATATGGATGCATCAGGAAGTTAGCAGAATTGAAGATATTAAATAAAAAAATTTGAATCGGAAGAAAGACTTGCTTTCGAATGCTTAAAGTGGAGTTCCAGTCTCCTAGCCAACATTGCATTAATAGCATTTCAGAGATTGTTGTAATTCCTCATAAGCATAATGGATAATGTTGCCCATGTACACATTGTAACTACTTACAAAGTGCTTATTTTCTTTTGTCACTCCAGCTGCGGCCATGCAGGATTTGGGTTCTGGCTTAATCTCTTGGATTTCATGCAGCTGGCTACCCAGCATGCACTTCCGGATCTCGCACCTGTGCAGTAATGACACTGCGAGGCTCACATTGTGTACCCGCACTAGATGCCCAAAGACTCCTGGGATCAATGACATAGATATCCCAGGAGTCAACAGACCGGGCCGATGACATAATTGCCTAGTCAGCCTACGACCTGAGGTCGCGGGGAACACTAATAAGAAAAAGGTACTTTCTGCAGAAATTTCAACATATCAGTATCCAAATCTTAATTCGCTAGCTTTGTACGTTACAGTTATGTGGGTAATTCTAAAATTGACTGGAAATCCACTGTAAGTACCCATTGAAGGATTATACAGGTGCCACTCCTTAGATGGAAATGGCCAATAGCATATACATATTGCGTTACTTTCATGATGTGTGCAGGTGTGAAAAATTTTGAAAACGCAAATATGAGCTTTTAAAGAATACTTGTAGTTATTATTTATTGTTGCGCAGCACAGTGGCTAAATGGTTAGCACTTCTGCTTGGCAGTACTAGGGTTTAAATTCCAACCACGGCACCATCTGCCTGGAGTTTGCATGTTCTCCCTGTGCCTGCGTGGGTTACTCCGGTTTCCTCCCACACTCCAAAGACATGCTGGTAGATTAATTGGCTCAAAGCTGAGCTGTAACCAAGTGAGCAGCCACTCACACTTTCTACCTCTGAAGTGTGTGCAATATTGGGCAGGGTGAATGCATGGAAAGCAGCCGGCTTTGATGGCATCCCTGGCCGTGCACTCAGAGCATGTGCAGTGCAGCTGGCTGAGGTCTTTACAGATATTTTCAATCTGTCTTTGGCCCAGTCAATTGTTCCCATTAACTTCAAGTCTGCTACCATTGTGCCAGTGCCAAAGCATTCCATTGCAACAGATTTGGGTGATTTTCGTCCTTTTGCACTCACTCCTGTCATTACAAAGTGCTTTGAAAGATTGGTCCTTATCCATCTTAAAGCCTGTCTGCCACTTAGTCATACCAATTTGCTTATCGGCCGAATAGGTCTACTGAGGATGCCATTTCTACAGTACTTCATTCTGCTCTGGCTCACCTGGAAAACCCCGACACTCATGTAAGGATGTTGTTTGTTGATATCAGCTTAGCTTTTAATACAGTTAGTCCTTCAAAGCTAATCTTGAAGCTGAAACAGCTTGGCATCAGCATGCATCTTTGTAATTGTATCCTGGACTTCCTTACAAACAGACCACAGTCTGTAGGACTGAACGCCTTCATCTATTCCAGTCTTAACATCAGCACTGGGGTTCCTCAAGGATGTGTATTGTCCCCTCTTCTATACTCCCTTTTCACCTATGATTGCATACCTGTCTATGCATCAAACAGCATTGTTAAGTTTGCTGAGGACACCATGGTGGTAGGCCTGATCAGAGGTAACAATGAGAGGGCTTACAGGGAGGAGATCTGACACCTAGTCACATGGTGTGAGGACAATAATTTGAAATTTACCACCAACAAGACAAAGGAGATTATTGTGGATTCAAGAGGAGCTGGTAATCACACCCACGCTCCCATTAACATCAATGGAGCTGTTGTAGAGTGTGTTTACAGCTTTAAGTTTCTTGGAATCCACATTTCTAAGGATCTCACCTGGTCTCTGAATTCTTCCTTCCTAATGAGGAAGGCACAACAGCACCTATATTTTCTGAGGAAACTTAAAAAATCCCTTCTGTGCTACAAGATATTGGAGAATTTTTATTGTTGTACTATTGAGAGCATCCTCACAAGTTGCATCTTAGTGTGGTACAGCAGCTGCACTGCTTCAGACCGCAAAACCCTTCAGAGGGTGGTGAAAACCGCCCAACGAATTATTGATGTTCAGCTTTCCACCTTGGAAGCCATTTACAAAAAACACTGTACAAAGGGCTAGGGGCATCATTAATGATGCCTCTCACCCTAACCCTGGACTGTTCACACACCTTCCATGGGGCAAACGATACAGGTGTCTCACAGCCCGTACACAGTTTTTTCACTGTGGCTGTTAAAGCATTGAACAGCTAATCATTAGACAATATTGCATTACTGTATATTTTATTCACCATTGCATTACTGAATATTTCATCCCTTAATGCACTATTCATTGCACCAATTATGGTATTACTGTATATTCCATACCCAAATTTTTGTTATATTGTTATTTATTGTAAATGGGCCATGTATGCACTTCTGGCTGGATGCTAACTGCATTTCATTGGCTCTGTACATGTACGTTGCACAATGACAATAAAGTTAAATCTAATCTAATCTAAATTGGCCATAGTATGTGTACTGTATGTATGAATATAAGTTAGGGACCTTAGATATATATGCAAAGCACTGCATAAATTGATGGCACTATATAAGTACTTGTAATAAATAAATAAAAATAAATATTGGTCCTTCAAAACTTTGAGGGAATTAACATTATAGGAATCATTAAGGAGTGTACCTTTTTATTAAATAATGCTGCACATATTGTATATTTGATCAGTGTAAATAACAGTTTCTAAAGAAATTTGGCTCAAAAAAGTTATTTTTTTTATTGTTTCTTTTGTCAAAGACAAAACAATTTTCTTACTTTGAGTGATAAAACAGATTCACTTGTCTTCAGTTGCAAGAAAAGACATGAAAGATTTTGTGCATTTGGATTCAGAAGAAGCTTGAAATAACAATAGAATATAAAAAATATACAAGCACTGCAGTAAACATCTCATTTTGAAACAAGCTGGCATGCCTTCAAATAACAGAATACTGTGAGTTTATTCTTCTGTAGTTACAAAATGTTATGTTACCCTTATTACATTTTTAATGTACTTGTCAGGTTTTTTTGTTTATGCTATTGAATATTCCTCTAGGTTTGACATATTGGAAGAGAAAAACTTTCAAAGGGACCATTTAACCATTTCAAGCTTTCCGTAAAAAGCAGGTTATTTATTGAAAAAAATATCAAATTCACAGATTGCAATTTTTTGGCATCCTCTTATTGTACAATGCCAATAACATACAGTATATAATAAGTAACCTGTTGCATGCAAATTCTTTATACCTTAAATGTTATGTTTCACTGTTTTTTCTTGTTTGTTCACTATTGCTGTGTGATTCTAACGTACTTTAGCATTAAATACAGAAAAATCAACACATGATACACTCTGAATCCACTTTATTTCCTATACTGCTCATTAAATGTCCAGAAACTTTGGATAGAGTTTAGAAAAGTTAGAACCATCTTTTTTTTCTTCCATGTGGGGCTATTTTGTTTCCCTCATTTTCTGTATTGGGTGTAATGGGTTTATTAGATAGGAAGCGAAAGAAAATCTGTAACAGACAGTAATTAAAAGGTGCCAAGGGTTCAAACCTTCCCTCATTCTACTTACAGTAACTCTGCCACAGGGTTAAAAATCTCCAAAAGTACTTTCCTATTTACCTGTCCATCAGACAGATCTACTGTATTTATCTATTTCAGGTAGTTCTATAGTGCCGTCAATTTACGCATCGCTTTACATACATAATACTTTGGTGTGTATCAGAGCTCCCATCACTAATCATATTCTGCACTTCTGGGTGTGTACAGTAGCTGTTTTATTCACAGGATACTACTTTTGGACTTTTTCTAACCCCCTAACAGGGTGACTTTTAACCCCTTTGTGCTGACGTTACATAAATATGTCGCCTCACAAAACTGGGCTTTTTTTCTTGGGGCCGCATATTTGCATGCCGGTCTTTGTGCTGGGAGCACTCAGCACAAAGACAGGGGTGTCACTGAGAGCCCCGAATCCCGTTCTAACAATCGTGATCTGGGAATCTCGATTCCGGGTCACATGATCGCTGTGATAGCCTCCGATTGGCTATCACAGCGATCAGTCACTGTGAAGCCTGCACACCTTGTTTTTTTTTCTCTATGAAAGGAGGAGAGAGATACATTGTATCTCTCTCTCTCCTTGCGGAGAGAAAAATAAAACAACTGTTTGTAAAAAAAAGAAAAAAAAGAAAAGATAAATAAATATTAAAAAATAAAATAGAAAATAAATAAAAAAATACCTAGATCAAGGTTTGATCTAGTTCAGTGTATGGGTTAGTGTTTGGGTCAAGGTCAGGGTCAAAGGTGAAGGTCAAAGGTCAGGATTTTTTTTTTTAATTGGTATCAGTGTCAGTGTGTTTTAGTTAAAAAAACGAAAAACAAAATGTGCACTATTGTTTCTGGGCTATAGTATAGGTACAAACAACAAAAAACATACACATATATGTTATCACTGTAATCGTAAAGAGCTGGAGAATTTATTTTGGGTTGTTCTTTGGTGGTAGGTTATGGTAGTAACAAGAAACACACAGCTAAATTAAAAAAAATATTTTTTTTTTTACTATTTTGTGCCAGTTTAACTTTGATATTAAAACAAAACAGGAGATATCCATTACCATTTACCACCAAATGAAAGCCCAATTTGTCCTGAAAAAAAAACAAGAAGGTATAAGTCACCTAGATATACATATTAATTATATATATGGTTATACTAACACATGTCAAAGTTGTAAAATTCTACTTAGGCTTTAAGATTTGCTTTACTCTTAGGCATGAAGGGGTTAAAAAAGGAACCTTTTTTTTTTTGGTCTGTGTTGTTGAAGAAACTATTGTCACCAGCACAGAAAACATGTGAAACTCTGTATAAGGGAGCCCACTATATCAGTTAAACTGGAAAGCGGTTTTAACCCTCTCGATTCTATCCAAAACTGTATGGCTCACTTAACAGACCAACAGAATATAAAATGATTGTAACTTGGTGCATAAATCATGAAGAAACAAATCATGTTGAATAATCAAAGGTAAAAAAGAGAAAGATACAGTACTTGTTCTTTGCACCGTTACTTGGTAATAATTGTTGGTGCCAAACATGGTGATTGTATCATTTTGGAAACTGTTCTCCTCTTCTAATGGATTACAGTTGGTAAGAATGATGCACAAAAAAAAAAAACATACAGTGAGATTTAGTTTCGTAACTGAAAATACCTAATGATAAAGGTCAAAGAAAAATTGTCAGACTTGCTCAAATTGACCAGAAGCTTGCAACTGCGAAAATATCATTTGAGCAGAATAAGTAATCTGTGGATGGACAATACATTGATTCATGAAGAGAATGGGTTATAGCATGGAAGACTGCTTTCTGCTACAGGCAGAAAAATAAAGATGCAGTGGGCACAGTAGCAACAAAACTAGGAACTGAAGACTAGAAAAATGTTACCCATCTTGTGTTAAGTTTTTGGTAGTGGTGGTGTAACAGTATAGATAACATGTTCTTTGCAGACCGTAGTTGTGTTAATACCAAATTGATATCTGTCCCTTTTTGCCAGGACAGTCCTCATTTTGAGGGGTTTGTCCCAAACAAACATACCTAATGATGTTCCCAGCAGCAGTGGAGTACCTGAGAGGGGGGGGGGGGGGGCAGTCTGCATCAGGTGCCATCACTTACGTGGCAGTAGTATGTCAGGTAGTGGAATGCTCTCTGCTTCCAGCAGCCTCTGTCCAGTATTCAGGGTACAGGCAGCTATGTGTTGTGAGGCATTCTATAAGATGTCTTACATCTCAATTATGGGAGCTGCTATGTTCTCTCTCTGAAACCTGGAAAAGGCTTCCAGGTATCAGAGGGCAAGGAGTACTGGCTCTACACAGTGCTCTGTAGCTGTGTGGAGCTGGTGCTATTACCATAGTCATGGCATACTCTGGCATGTACTCCCCCTTTGTTACACTAAGAGAGAGTTTCCGGACCAGTAAGTGGAGGATTTTTTTTCACAGAGTGCTCTAGTGGCCCAACAGGGAATATAAAAGACATGTTTACCAGTTCACCATTAAACCACTAGGGAAATCTGTGGGGAGAGTACAGGGTCCAAGATTTTGGATGGCAACCCTGGTTACAGCCAGTCATTTACTACCAATGAATTTTGGGGGGGGGGGTAATTGTTCCATCAGTGCTTCGTAGCATGGTAGCAAGCCAGCCAGCCCACCAATGATCAATGCTGGGGAAAGGGAAACTGTTCCATCAATGCCCAGTAGCATGGTTTATTGTGCCAGCCAGCCAGCCAGCCTGCCCATGAGGACCAATGCTGAGGAGAGGGTTTATTGTCCCAGCCATTTGTTTACTAGAATAGGGTGTAAGGAGGGGTTATTGTTCCAGCCACCACTGATTGCCTATGCTGAGGCAATGATTTATTGTTCCAGCCATCCACTGACCACCAATGCTGGGGGGGGGGTTATTGTTACAGACAGCCATTGAGCACCAATTCTGTTCCTGGGGGGTTAACATCATAGCCCTTGACCATCAATTCAGGGGGTATCATTATTGTGGCCACTTACACCAGTGCTGGTGGTTGTTATTGTTGCCTAGGATACAAATGCTGGGGATTACCATTTCTGCTAATAACACCAATACTAGGCTTATTTAACTCCTCACACTTCAAGGCATACACAGTGAAGTGATACCCGTTGTATTGGCCAAACCTCCATGTATCTGACAAGTGATGTACTAGGTGCACCACATTTTTTTCCTCATACCTTCAGAGTGCTCCTCCTAATGCAAGTGTTGGTTTCTATGAATTGAAATTTTGTATTTTTACCTAGAATGTCTAGCTCTTGTTACAAGGATGACCAATAGCTTGAGAGGGTGTTAAAAATTGCTACCAATGATTGTGTAATTGTGTGGGTGTGGTTAAAAGTGAACATGATCGTAGGGTGTCCCTGGATTTCACTTGAAAATGTAGTAACCATTAAATAGGCATAATTTCAATGCCTCAGCATATAGATGACAATAAAGTGGTCATTAGTTGTATACCTAAGTGCAGACCTCAAAATTTCCACTTGACTGCTCGTATTTGGAGGGTGGAAAGAAGGTGGGGGTGAGTGTGTCCCCCAGGTACATTCAGCTCTGTGAGTGAAGGAAATGTACTGTAACCTTTTATAGGGCTGTGTACATGTGTTTGTATGTGTGTGTGTGTCTGTGTGTGTACATGTATCTGTGTGTGTATGTGTCTGTATGTGTGTCTGTGTGTGTACATGTGTCTGCATGTATGTGTGTGTTTACATGTGTCTTTGTGTGTGTATACGTGTCTGTATGTATGTGTGTGTACGTGTGTGTGCATGTTTCTGTATGTGTGTGTATATGTATGTGTATGTACATGTGTCTGTGTGTGTGTATGTACATGTGTATGTACATGTGTCTGTATGTGTGTGTATACATGAGTCCGTATGTGTACATGCATCTACACATGTGTGTGTGTGCATGTGTCTGTATGTGTACATGTGTCTGTGTGTATGTATATATGTCTGTATGTGTGTGTGTGTGTAAGCATAGGTTTTCAGCTGTGCTAGATGAGAAAGTGATAACAGTGACACAGAAGTGACCTCACATACGTCGCCTTCCAGGTCACATAAAGAAGGGGAGGAGAGCGGACGTTCTTTCCCCTCCATTCAGGGCACCTGCCATGGCACTCCCTGGGCCCACAGATGGGAAAGTAGGGCTTGGACACATGGCAGCAGCAGGCAGGGGGGGCGGTACTGGCGGCTGTGGAAGTGATCGGGCAGCAGCGAAGCCACCTGTCGATGTATGGACGGGTTAAAAATATTTGACTAATTTTAGACTTTTGCGTAGATCTAGCCCATTTTGTTGTTAACTATATTTTCTATCACAAGAAAATAAATAAATACATTGAGTAAAATATCAGCAACAGCATGATGTATCCCTTTTATGAAAAGCTGATGCCTTAGATGTTATGCAGTGTACATACAAGGGAGTCTAAGCACAGGAGAGTTCATAAATTAACTTTCTGATCTTTGAGAAATATGATGTGTTGAAATGTGGCCAAGTGACATACAAATTGATGTTGTATGCCTAATTTCAATATCTATGAATCCGAATGAATATGCATCTTTGAACATCCTTTACAAATACTGACCTGATGTTGCACAGGTGGGTTGTGTCGCATGTGCCTTTATTGTATTGCTCCTGTCCTGCTTTTTGTTTTGTATTATATCAAAACTATAAATAAAGAATGCAAAAGAAAAAAATCTATAAACCCATAATGTCCATGATCGGTGGGGATGAGCTGAATAAACCTGGGTTTGGTTCGATGCAGGTTTAGTAAGCATTACTAAAGTTCGAATGCCGAATCTGTACCCCATTTAGGGCAATAGAAGCTGATTGCTAAAAACAGTAATAGCCATTTTCTAAGACCACCAACACTATAAATTAACATTACAGTATCAAAGGATTGTCAAAAAAAAGCATGCAGTTTACATTGGCAAATGAAAGTTTCCACTGCCTACCTCTGTTTCTAAAAAAACTGACGGGGATGTTTTCATCTATACCAGACCCTTATTCTAGGTTAGGATCTGTTATAGATATTAATGGGAGACAATGGGTTCCCCTTAAAAATACATACCAGACCATTATCCTTGAAGGGGATCTGGTATGGATGTAAAAAAATTGGTACGCGGTCCTCACAAATTCCATACCAGACTCTTATATGAGCATGCAAACTGGCAGGCCATTAAAGGGGGAGAGGAACCCAGTGTACAGCTTCCTTCTCCTCTTGAGCCATGCCAAGCCACATGCCATCAACACCTGACCTGGTACTGGTGGGGGTTTGCAGATGAAGGGGTTTATTAGAATCTCGAAGCCTCCTTTGACAATAGAGGGGCCCCCAGATTCTGCCCCCTATGTGAATGAGTAACAATGTACCCCTACTCATTCCCAAAAAAGTGTAAATAAAGGCAAATGGGTTTGCATAAGTCCTTGACCAAGCCTTTTCTGACACTTTTGTTTACATGAATAATAATTTTTTTTGCTAGAAAATTACTTTGAACTCTCAAACATATATATATTTTTTAAAGCAATGGCCCTAGAGAATAAAACGGTGGGTGCTGCAATTGTTTATGTCACACAGTATTTGCCCTGAGATTTTTTCAAATGCTAATTTTTGGAAAAAAACACACTTTTTTAATCTTATTGCATAAAAACACAATAGATTGCTCAATTGTTTGATAAAATATAAAATATGATGTTACGCCTAGTAAATAGATACGAAACACGACATGCTTTAAAATTGCGCATGCCCGTGCAATGGCGACAAACTACTTACATTTTTAATTTCAAGCCTATTCAGGTCACCACTTTATATTTACACAGGAGGTCTAGTGCTAGAATTACTACCTTCGATCTGATGTTCGTGCTGATAAATGGTGCAATCTCTGTTTCCATAACGACATGGGACCGATGCTTGTGTTCGCCTTTGCGCATGGGAAGGGGGTGGCGGGGGTGATTTTTTCTTTTTAAAATTTTATATTGTCTTTTTTTTTTATCACTTTTATTGCTAGCACAGTAAATATAAATATCCCCTGTGATAGCAATTGGCGATGACAGGTACTCTTTTCTGAGAAATCTGGGGTCTATTAGACTCTAGATCTCTCCTCTGCCCTTAAAGCATCTGATCACACCAAGATCGGTGTGATCAGATGCTTTCCCAATTTAAAAATGGCACTGTTAATATCCGGCGGAAAGGATGAAATACTTGTAGCTTCCAGTTTCTTAGACCATAGAGATGATTGAAGGCATTCTAGTCTCTGATCAGCTCTATGGTCAGCCGGCAGAAAAGTGTGGAAGGAGGCAAAAGGGAGACATCCGTTCCCACTGCTTGTAAAAACGATGCAACAGCTAATTAACCGCTAGGACTGCTTTTACATGAAAGCTAATCACCAGCTGAACAAACGATAGCAGGATGATGGCTGTAGCTGTAGGCATCATCCCAGTATAACCACTCAAAGTCCAGCGATGTACGTGTATACATTGCTAGTCCTTTTCGGGCATGTATGTAACAGCAGAGAACATTGGCATATAATATTTCGGGTCTGTGGACCAATATGACCGCAAGTCATTATTATTATTATTATACAGTATTTATAAAGCGCCAATAGTTCGCTCAGCGCTGTACATTACAAAGGGAGACAGAACATGTGACAGAACAGTACCAATACAATGCAAAACATGAGGGGATCAAGGGCCCTGCTCTTTCGAGCTTACAATTCTTTTTTTTGTAATGTCCATGTTGAGAGTCAGGCCCAAAAAAGTTTTAAATTCAAAAAACGTGATAGGTTTCCATGCGAACTGTCTGGGTGGGCAGTATTGTTTTGCATATAAATTGCTTTGGCCCACAATCAGTTGATACAAATCTG
Source organism: Staurois parvus (assembly GCF_062004578.1). Taxonomy (NCBI): domain Eukaryota; kingdom Metazoa; phylum Chordata; class Amphibia; order Anura; family Ranidae; genus Staurois; species Staurois parvus. Next base: position 10,730,722 of record NW_028317943.1, read on the forward strand.
TGAAAAACAGCAGAGGGGCTTAACGCTAGTGCTGGCAGCAAACGAGGCTGATCCTGCTAACACTTCCTTTTTGGGGACACTATACAAAGGAGGCAATAGTATAGTTCTGTTCGTGATCAATATATTGATCTGTACTTATACTATACTAGTAATGGCTCTGATCAGCGATCTATAGCGTAGTATGATAGTGTGCAGGCGATCTAATGCTAGCTGACCCAGGCAGGGAGGGAAGTTTACAGACCCTGAAGCTATCTGATGTCACTAGTGGCAGTAATACAGTGATCAGTAAAAAATTCTATATACTGACACTGTACTAATGGCACTGGCTGGGTGATGGGGTGATCAAAGGGTTAATAGGGGTGATCAAAGGGTTCAATGTGCTAATCTACTGTGTGTATGCAAAATGTAGTGCTTTTACTCATAGTGCGGTGTTCTTTCTTCTCTCCCTGGACAAACAGGGCGAGCAGCAGGGGGCACAGGTGTGTTCACACCCCAAAATAGCGATGTAAGGGTACGGCGCTTTGCCCAGAGCTGCCACTTGCCTGCACAAGGTGGGCAGGCGGTCAGCAAGTGGTTAAAAAAAAACCCTTAAAAAGATTCTCAATACAGTATTTTTTATTTTATTTTGTTAACATTTTTTACTCTTATCACAGTAGTACTATGTTACCATAGTTATGACCAGGGATTTTTTTTTTTTACACTTTGCTTAAAAGGACTAAGTGGGTGACAATTAAAAATAATAGTGATCTGTAATTGGCTAGAGCGTGTCACATGGTACAGGGTGCTGTGATTGGCCCCATGTGTCATGCAAGAGCTGTGGTCCAATCACAGCTCACAAGGAAAAGAAGCAGAGCTGTTATATATCATATGTATTCATAACAGCTTTGACAACATTGTGATCATGTGATTGCATAGCAATTAAATGATCGCCAGGTCCTGTTCACCAAGATCTTCATTCCATTCTGTCCGGTGGACACAGCGGTCGTGGGTGGGAAGTGCTGTATGTCCGCTCAGGCATGCAGTGCCCCAGTTATTTGGTACAGCCAGAGCTATGTACCCGTACCTCACTTTGCCTGTAGCTGCCGCCCGTCCGCAGTACATTGCGGTCAGGTGGGCGGGCGGCAAGTGGTTAAAAAAAATTAAAAAACAGAAAAAGTCCTATGTTGTCCAGCGACAATCCATGTATATCACGAAGAAAGACGCCTGACACCCACCAAAAGAATAAAATCTTGCTGCCCACCGTAAAGTAACGATCTTGGTGAATGGCACCTACCTGTCACTGCCACTAAAAGTAAACAAAAGGATATAGATCTCCCATTGATGTTATTGATGAAATATGGACATGGCTATATTTAGTCATTGTCAGTGCCCAAAAATTGGCTATGTTGACAGAAATGGACAATGATGTCAACGCTATCCCCACCCTTTTGTTTGTATTGTAGAGAAATTCCAATCAGTAAATGAATGGGGCTGAGTGATGTCCCTGCTTGTTAAAAAGTGATGGGTACAGGCACTCACTGCTTCCTTAGCAACCATTGACAGAAAGCCATCATAGATAGTAGAAAGTCCACCAATATATATTGATGTTTGACCCTCCTGAATGGGTAGCAAATCTGGTGATTGAATAAATGCCCAAACAGCCAAAGTTTTTGAGATCATCTCTAATGATCAGCATCTGGTTCAAAAGAGTACTATTTAAAAACGCTCAATTTTAAGAGAGCTAATTTTCCAAGGCTTAGAGTTGGTCTCCAAGACTTAGACTGGGAGGGAATATTGGCATTGATAAACACAACACAGAAATGGGAGTTCTTCAAAAAGACTGTATGTTAACACAATACAAAATATATTCCCATGGGCAACAAGTTTAAAAGGCTAAAAATCAAACCTATGTGACTTATGGCCAAAGTTAAAAAAGCTATAGATAATAAGAAAAGAGCTTTTATTAAGTATAAAAATTAAGGCATGCTATCATCATTTAAACATTACAAAGAATATAACAGAATATGCAAAAAGGAAATAAAGGCCGCAAAATTTTAAAACGAACGACAGATTGCAAAAGATAGCAGGACAAACTCCAAAAAATTCTTTAAATATATTAATAGTAAAAAGGTCAGGTCCGAGCATGTAGACCCTTTACAAAATAATCTAGATTGGGTGACTGGGGAAAAAGAGAAGGCAAATTTATTAAATACCTTCTTTAGCTCTGTGCATACAAAGGAACATGGGGAGAGCTCTTGTCCATAACGGGCATGGTATTGACACAGCTCCAGATGATCCACTTTAGCTCACAATTGATATGATCCAAAAATATTTGAACAGAATAAAGGTGAATAAAGCACCTGGACCGGATGGCATACACCCATGGGTCCTTAAAGAATTGAGCTCTGTCATTTCAAAGCCATTGTTTCTAATTTTTAGGGATTCTTTAATGACTGGCATAGTACCACTGGATTGGCATAAGGCCAATGTGGTTCCTATATTTAAAAAGGGGTCAAAATCTTTACCAAATAATTATAGTCCTGTTAGTTTAACTTCTATAGTTGGGAAAATCCTGGAGAGTTTAGTAAAAGAACACATAGATCAGTTCTTGCTGGAAAAAAATATTTGAAGCAACAGACAGCATGGATTCATGAAAGAGACGTTGTCAAACAAATCTGATTTCTCTTTATGAGGAGGTGAGCAAAACCTTGGACAGAGGGGTGGTGATGAACGTGGTATACTTGGATTTTGCAAAAGCGTTTGACACCGTTCCCCACACATGGCTAATGTGTAAGGTAATGTCTACAGGCTTGGAAAAATCCATATGTAAATGAATAGAAAACTGGCTAAAAGATCATGTTCAGAGAGTAATAATTAATGTGCAGTGGAATAACGTCCTTACAGGATGTCTCCAACTTACAAGCCGACCTCAATGCACTGTTTCATTGGGTAACTATGTAGCAAATGAGGTTTATTGTTGATAAATGTAAGGTTATGCAGTTGGGGGCTAAGAATATGCATGCATCATACATACTAGGGGGAGTACAACTGGGGGAATCAATGGTGGAGAAGGATCTAGTAGATCACAAGCTTAATAATGACATGCAATGCCAAGCTGCGGTTTCTAAAACAAGCAAAATCCTCTCTTGTATTAAAAGAGGTATAGACTCCAGAGAGGGAGATATTATTCTACCCCTGTACAAATCATTCGTAAGACCTCATCTGGAACATGCAGTTCAGTTTTGGGCACCAATTCACAAAAAGAACATGGAGAAAGTACAGAGAAGGGCAACCAAACTGATAAGAGGCATGGAGGAGCTCAGCTATGAGGAAAGATTAGAGGAACTGAATTTATTCTCTCTTGAGAAGAGGAGATTAAGGAGGATATGATCAACATGTATAAATACATCAGTGGTTCATATAGTGAACTCGGTGTAGCGTTATTCACCCTGAGGTCATCACAGAGGACAAGGGGGCACTCTTTATGTCTGGAGTAAAAGAAATTTAATCTCCAAATATGGACAGGTTTCTTCATTGTAAGAGCTGTGAAAATGTGGAATAGACTCCCTCAAGAGTTGGTTCTGGCCAGCTCAGTGGCTTGCTTTAAAAAAGGCCTGGATTCTTTCTTGGAAACACAGAATATATCCGGTTACTAAGATTTAGGTAGTTTATCCAGGAAATATCCGATTGCCTCTTGGGGGATCAAAAAGGAATATTTTCCCTTGCAGGAGCAAATTGGATCATGTTTTGCTGGGTTTTTTGCCTTCCTCTGGAACAACTGTGGGTGTAGGATTATAACTTTTTTTTTTAACTGGATGGACTTTTGTTTTTTTTTTTTGTGATTAACTTTATTATTGATTTTCAAACATATTACAACAAGCAGTCGCAAAGGTAAATGAAAATGAGGGAGAGAAAGCCAAAAAACAAGCTCATCGATGACAGGTTCATAAGTGCATACAATGTCAATACAGAACAGTGAAATGGCAATCAATCACAAACAATCTGAGCAGACAAATCAGTGTTATAGGTGTCCCATGGGTCCCAAACTGCCTCAAATGCAGAGACAGTACCAGCGTGTAAAGCAGTTAGGTACTCCATTTTTCTAATCTCTGCTATGACCTTCATCAGTTCCGGTAACATGGAGGAAATAGAAGAGAGACAATGCATGGTAATGGTTCTCCTGTTAAAATGTGGTGGAAAGTTTCCGTGCACATTTAAAAAGACCCGAAAAAGGTAGACCCAGCAGAAAGTAAATTGGCTCAAAAGGAACAGGAGCCCGCAAAAGTAACCACAATAGGGTAAGGACCTCCCTCCAAAAGGGCGCAATGGACCGGCAATCCCAAAACATCTGGAAAAGAGTGCCAGTTTTTGTCCCACAGTGCCAGCAAACAGAAGAAACATTCGGGTTACGAGCATGGAGAACCTCAGGAGTCCTATACCAAAACATTAAGATCTTATAAGTATTTTCTTTATACACTCCACACATAGAAGATTTAGAGGCGACCTCCCAAATCCTATTCCATTGATCAAAACCAATATTGAAGGAAACGGGACCATTTATGCATATAAAGGTGAGTATCAATAGAAAAATGGCAGGCATCTAAAAGTAATTTATACATAGCAGATATTGTGCCCCCGACGTTTGTCTTTTTTCAGCCAGACTAAGTATGTAACTATGTAATCGCAGCACTCATTATACAAGGTGGTATCAAAAAGTTTCTAGACTAGTTTTGTAACACGCCAACAGATGGCAGAACAAAGCTGCCTGCACAGTCACAGGGAGCACCAACATTCATAAGTCAGTGTGCCAAAAGACATCCTGTGTACATTGGGAGCTGTGAAACTGGTGCTATTCTGACCACATGCATTACCACGTCTGCTATTTCATCATGGACAGCACGTTACATTCTAACATATGGTGACAAATTTAGTTTGACATGTAATAAATGGTTTAATAATGTATTGTTTAAGGGTTTGAAGTGACATAAGCATAGTGGGGTTTTTTTGGTAATTTTTTGGTGTGTCTACATGGACCACATCTACTACACCTGAAAAAACCCGCCTCCTTAAACAGGGAGAGTTTTTCTTAGTGGGGTCCAGGATGTTGTGAACTAGTTTGGTTCTCAAACCTAGAGCTCTTCTATCGATAAAGGATGTTTTTTTGGAGAATGGTTTTCAATACAGGATCTTTGCACAGAATCGGCCAATGTCTTTTAAAACAGTTTTCTAATTCTTTATATTGTTTGTTAAAGCCAGTAATGAAGGTGGCATCCTGGAACTTATTTTCTTTTTTCTTCTTTCCCTACAGTAGATCTTCCCTATTTAAAAGTCTTATTTCCTCTCTAACTTTGCTTTGTTCTTCCAATTTGTACCCTTAGGTTCCACAGTGAGTATAATAAGCATGCTGTACTGCATATATAGACTGATTTTACAGTTGTGGGTTTAGGAACACTGTAAGCATACCCTTGTACCAATGAATAAAAATACAAAAACCTGCGCCAAAGAAAAATTATATATATACTACAATCAAACTCTAAATGCTGCTGTTCATGTAAGGAGAAAAAACAAGCAATTATAAATATAAACACTCCACAGCGCAAAAAAAAAATTACAAATATATAAATGTGTAAAAATTCCAAAAAAAGTCCCAAAAATATATAAATTGTGCTCCAATATCAAAAATTGTGCTCAACAAAATCTTCAACCAAAATGTGCTCACACCATCCGTGATTAATGATCCAATCCCCACTCACCAGATGGAAAGACCTTGGATAACGCCAGGATGACTTCCTGTTTTTCTTAAGGGAAATTCATATTATTCACTGCCAGTTCACTTCTGCAAAGAAAGATTTATGCATTTGTGTCATAAGTATGAGCCTCTGAGCCTATTATAAAAGCATGAACATATCTTTTATCATTAAGGGAAGCTTTTTTAGAATAAAGAGTTTTATACAGTATTGCACTATTTGTGTCTTTTATTTGTTTTTCATTGCCATCCAATTGTGGGAATCATTTTTGGAGGATATCAAGTACAGATGTATCTGGGGAGGATATACTCAGTCTTTAAAGCTTGTTTGACTCTTTAGCCATACTAGCAAAGAGTCCATTCCATCTGGTGGGTGGGGATTGGATCATTAATCACGGATGTTGTGATCACATTTGAAGATTTTGTTGAGCACTATTTTATTTATTTATTTATCGAGTTTATATAGCGCCAAAGGGTTTGCTCAGCGCTGTACAATAGAGGGGGGACAATACATGAAACAGAACAGTAACATCAAACAGTACACAAGGGGTAAGAGGGCCCTACTCTTTTGAGCTTACAATCTAGGAGGGAGGGGGTAGAGGCACAGGAGGAAACGGCTGTGGGGGATGGAGTGGTAGGAGGAGGGAAGGGCAGCGGCTGTTAGGTGAGGGTGGGGTAGGCTTCCCTGAAGAGGTGGGTTTTCAGGGAGCGCCTGAAGGTGAGGAGGGAAGGTGACAGTCTGATGGATTGGGGTAGTGAGTTCCAGAGGATGGGGGAGGACCTGGAGAAGTCTTGCAGTCGTGCGTGGGAGGAGAAGACCAGGGAGCAAGATAGAAGGAGGTCCTGTGAAGAGCGAAGGGTATGGGTAGGGTGGTACCTGGGAATCAGGTCGGTGAGGTAGTTAGGGGCAGTGTTGTGAATGGCCTTATAGGTCAGGGTGAGCAATTTGAATTTAATGCGTTGGGCAATGGGGAGCCAGTGGAGGGAGAGGCAGAGGGGGGTGGCAGAGGTGGAGCGGCTGGTGAGGTGGATGAGTCTGGCCGCTGAGTTCAGGATGGTCTGAAGCGGGGAGAGCCTGCACTGGGGTAGGCCGGTGAGGAGGGAGTTGCAGTAGTCCAGGCGTGAGATAATCAGGGTGTGTACTAGTAGTTTAGTGGTGTCTGGGGTAAGGGAGGAGCGTATCTTGGAGATGTTCTGGAGGTGGAACCTGCATGTGTTTGTGAGAGATTTGATATGAGGTTGAAAGGAAAGGTTTGAGTCCAGAATGACGCCAAGGACCTTGGCTTGCTGGGCGGGATTGATGGTGGTGTTGTTGGTAGTGATGGAAAGGATGGGGGGGGGGGGCGCGGGCTGGGGGGAAGATGAGAAGCTCGGTTTTGGAGAGGTTGAGTTTGAGGAAATGGAGCGACATCCAGTCAGAGATGTCGTTTAGGAGGTGAGTGATGCGGGCGGAGAATGTGGGGGTGAGGTGAGGGGTGGATAGGTAGATTTGAGTATCATCAGCATAGAGGTGGTAATTGAAGCCGTGGGAGTGTATGAGTTTGCCAAGGGAGGAGGTGTAGATGGAGAAGAGAAGGGGTCCAAGGACAGAGCCCTGGGGGACCCCAACAGAGAGGGGGAGTGAGGAGGAGGTGGCACCGTTGTAGGAAACGCTGAAGGAGCGTTGGGATAGATAGGACGAGAACCAGGAGAGAGCGGTGTCTCTGATGCCAAGGGAGAGTAGTTTGTTAAGGAGGAGGGGGTGGTCGACTGTGTCAAAGGCTGCGGAGAGGTCTAGGAGGAGGAGGACAGAGTAGTCGCCTTTGGCTTTGGTGGTTAGTAGATCGTTGGTGATTTTGAGGAGGGCAGTTTCGGTGGAGTGAAGGGGACGGAAGCCGGACTGTAGTGGGTCAAGGAGGTTGCTGTCAGTCAGGTGGGCGCTTAGGCGATCGAAGACCAAGCGCTCAAGGAGCTTGGAAGTGAGTGGCAGCAGGGAAATTGGTCTGAGGTTGTTGAGGTCAGTGGGGTCCAGGGAGGGCTTTTTGAGTATGGGGGTGATGTGCGCATGTTTTAGGGGGGAGGGGAAGACGCCAGTAGAGAGGGAGAGATTAAAGATGTGGGTAAGGGAGCGGGTGAGGGAAGAGGGGGATGACCGGAGGAGTTGAGAGGGGATAGGGTCCAGGGGGCAGGTAGTAAGGCGGGCTTCTGAGAAGACTCTGCTGACTTCCTCAGTGGTAGTAGGGCTGAAGGAGTGCAGTGATGGGGGGGTTACGGTAGGCAGGGCCTTGGGTGTGGTGGGGGGCAGTGCCGTTGCGAGGTCAGAGGAGGGGAGAGATGAGGGGGTGATGGAAGGGGGGAGGCTAGATGGGGAGGTAGATTGCAAGTTGACTATGTCCTTGCGGATTGCGTCAATCTTGTTGTGGAGATGAGTGGCAATCTCGTGGGCGGTAAGTGAGGTACTGAGTGGAGGAGGGGGGGGAGAGAGCAGGGAGTTGAAGGTGGAGAAGAGTCGGCGAGGGCAGGTGGAGAGGGTGTTAATCAGGTTAACAAAGTAGGCCTGCTTGGCGGCGTGGAGGGAGGAGGTGTAGGTGAGGAAGGCAGATTTGTAGAGGGAGAATGCATGAGGGGACCTGGTTTTGCGCCATAGTCTCTCCAGCGCACGACTGCGACGTTTGAGGCATTTAGTGTGGTCGTTCTGCCATGGTTGGAGCGGTCTGGGTTTGATGTTGCGTGTGGTTAGGGGTGCCAGAGAGTCTAGGGTAGCTGATAGTGAGTCGTTGTACGTGGAGGTGGCTAGGTCAGGACATGACAGTGGAAGGATGCTGTCGTGTAAGCGGTCGGCAGCCGAGTGGAGGGGGGCCGGGTGCAGGTTGCGGAGGTTGTGGCTGGTGATGGTTTGGCGCACTGGGGGGGGGAGTTAGGGGAAGGGGAGGTGGAGAACGTGAGGAGGTGGTGGTCGGAGAGAGGGAAGGGGGTGTTAGTGAAGTGGTTGAGGGTACAGAGGTGGGAGAAGACGAGATCCAGGGTGTTCCCATTGATGTGGGTGGAGGATTGAGTGTATTGTGTGAGTGTGAAGGAGGAGGTTAGGTGGAGGAGTTGGGAGGTAGCTGGGGTGTTGTCATTGATGGGGATGTTGATGATGGTCGGTAGCTCAGAGGAGAGGAAGAAGGGAAGCCAGGCGGCGAAGTCATCCAGGAAGCGGGCTATGGATCCGGGGGGCCTGTAGATCACTGCGATCCTTAGGGGGGTGGGTGAGAAGAGCCGGATGCAGTGAGCCTCGAAGGAGGAGAAGGTTAGGGAGGGGGGGTTAGGGAGGACCTGGAAGGTGCTCAGCGGTGATAGGAGCAGGCCGACACCATCACCTTTGTGACCGCTCAGTCTTGGTGAATGGGACCAGACGAGACCTCCATGGGAGAGTGCCGCAGGGGAGGTAGTGTCAGTGGCCTGCACCCAGGTTTCGGTGATGGCTAGGAGGTTGAGGGAGCGGGAGATAAAGAGGTCATGGATGGCAGTTAGTTTGTTGCAAACCGAACGGGAGTTCAGAAGTGCAACCGAGAGAGGGGGGATGGATGCGGGGAGGAGGTGCACAGGTATGAGGTTGAGGGGGTTGCGGCGGCTGGCGGGGGCAGGGGGGTCCCTGGAGGGGGGAGAGGTGGTGAGGGGCCAGGGTTCGGGAAGATGTCCCCAGCGGATAGGAGAAGGAGAAGGGTGAGGAGGGTGGCATGGGAATGGGAGGTGCAGGAGCGTGTGGGTCTGGTAGTGGTGGCACGTGGGTCGACCGGGGAGTGGAGTACCAGGAGGAGGTGGTGAGTGCCGTAGTGGGGAGAGGGCAGAAGTGAAGGGGCAATGTAGAGCTGTTTTGGGGGGGTGGGCGGGTAGAGGGAGGCGATTTTTGGGATGGAGGAGAGGAAGACGAGGAGGAGAAGTGCAGGTGGCATGCTGGGGTGAGTGCAGTGCTGTTCCCACTATTTTTGGGATTATTATTATACAGGATTTATATGGCGCCAACAGTTTGCTCAGCACTACATTATGGTGGGAGACAGTACACGAGGCAGTACAGTAACAATACAATTCAATACACGAGGGGTTCAAGAGCCCTGCTCCTTGGAGCTTACAATCTAGGAGGGAGGGGATAGTGGTACAGGAGGAAATAGCTGTGGGGGATGGAGTGGTAGGAAGAGTGGAGGAGTTTAGTAATTAGCTGAGGGCGAGTAGGCTTCCCTGAAGAGGTAGGTTTTCAGAGTGTGCCTAAAGGTGAGGAGAGTAGGTGACAGTCTGATGGATTGGGGTAGGGAGTTCCAGAGAATGGGGGATACCAGATCGGTTTGATGTAGTTTGGGGAAGTATTATGAACAGCTTTATAATACTGCCCCAAACTACATCATCGACCTGATATCCATCTACCACCCAAAACGCACTCTCCGCTCCTCACAAGACCTCCTACTCTCCAGCTCCCTGGTCTCCTCCTCCCATGCCCGTCTCCAGGACTTCTCTAGGGCTTCCCCATCCTCTGGAACTCACTACCCCAATCCATGAGACTGTCACCTACCCTCCTCACCTTTAGGCGCACCCTGAAAACCCATCTCTTCAGAGAAGCCTACCCCACCCTCACCTAACTGCCGATCTCCTCTGTTCTCTCCACCACTTCATCCCCCACAGCTATTTCCTCCTGTACCACTCTCCCCTCCCTCCTAGATTGTACGCTCCAAGGAGCAGGGCCCTTGAACCTCTCGTGTATTTTATTGTAATGTTTACTGTACTGTCTCATGTATTGTCTCCCATTGTAATGTACAGCGCTGAGCAAACTGTTGGCGCTATATAAATGCTGTGTAATAATATTAAAGTCAATGTTAGCATTTAGAATTTTATCCGTTGGGCAATCGGAAGCCAGTGATTGGAGCACAATTTATATACTTTTGGGACTTTTTACACATTTATATATATGTAATTTTTTTTTTGCGCTGTGGAGTATTTATACCCTTGTACCACCTATCCTAGCCTGCAAAACTCTAGCATGTATTTATAATCTGACTGCAGTGCAAATTGTCCAACACACTGGTGATTGAAGGGGAATCTACCCCCAACTCCATCAGGGTACAAATATCTTCCTTCCAATCTGTGGGAAAGGTGTGCAATGGCTCCTACAGGAGTAAAGCACAAACTTTAGCTTCTTCTTGTCTTCTTAGAAACTGATAGTATACAGTAGAGGAGAAGATGCAAAGCATGTGGGGAATCCATGAAGTTGTGAAATGAGATGGCCAGCTGACAGGCTCCACTCACAACATAAAATGAGATTGTTCAGATAAGTTTATATTGAATTGTCAAAAATAATTATTGTTTGGATTGCTATTACAATGGTGATGTTATGAAATGAAACTGCTTACTGTGACCATATCTTTCCTTTAAAACACCTGCCAAAATACCTGTCTGCATTGTCTTAATTGAAAAAGTGAAAGCATAATGTGAGAACATAAAGCTGTGCCATATTGCAAATTCTGACTGATTAGCAGTTATAATTGGATTTCAATGAGAGTGTGAGGTTTTCAACAAACATCTATTTCTACCTTTCCACGATAGCTGTCATTCAACAGTCTTTTTTGTCAACACAAGAATAGAGTTGCAAGAAAGGAAATGGCTAGAGAAAACAGCATCTCCTCACCCTTTTGGAAACATTTTTTTTTTCCTTACACAACAGCTGCAGAAGAAAAAGCAGCCCTTAATTTCCCAAACAACACCTGTGAAAATAGAACTCCGCCACTACTGAAGTTCTCATACCCCTGACAAGCACTCAGCAGTCTTTTGTTCAGCTGCCCTGAGACATTGGCTTTGTTCATCTGTCCTTTTTGGTCACCTCAACTGTGACAGTTTGAAATTAAACCATTATCTGCTTTTAAGGTAAGGTGCGAACAACAAACAGAGTTGAACAAAATGGGGGAAGGGAAGTTCAGAGCAGGACAAAATGTTTTCCTGTGGATACTTAAGTGTCTTGTCCCTACCTGAATGTTTTCATCAGGTACAAGTATAAAGAAAGCTTGATTACCTCTTTTGGCCCCCATTGATTAGCTAAATGTATCAGCTGATGAGCCTATTCATGTGAATATGAGACTTGAGTGCACACCTTTCTATTCATCATTATCTCCTCATTTACAAATGAAAATACCTTATGAAAGGTTGAGAACATTTCAGGGAATATATAAAGGCTCAGCAGTGGCACAAAGGCTTAAACCTTGGGTTCTTGTTGTGACATTGTAATGGATTGTCTCTTCTGTCTTTGAAATGAAAATAGGCAATCAGTAAATGCAACTTCTCACAAAAGTGGAATTCACAAGCTGTGGTAGTTAGAAAGTAATGTAAAACGTGTGAAAGATTTTTATTTGGTAATGGAAACTTTGCATACTCACTCACAGAGACACACAAACAAATTACAAATGCCATCCAGTCAGTATATTTTTTGCAATCAGATATTATTTATGAAAGTTTTTTTTAATGGAGTTTACATAAAGATGAGACAAATCAAGGAAAACAGAGTACTGCTCAGTATTCAAACTTTTCCTCCAATAGAGGACCTTAACTGATGCGGGAAAAGCCAGGTAATCAGGCTTCAGCCAATGTCTGGGCTCAAAAATTCTGCCCAGCAGGACCAAATGGAGTTGTAGAAATGCATAAGAAATAGGTATGTTGTTCAAATGAAAAACACTTATTAAGTTGGACCAAGTGAGGGTGGGTTAGGTGTCCTTATTAATTTTTTAGCATAAAAAAAAACTAATAAAAACTACTGTAGAGATGAAGCCCAAGCCCCATGCCAAACCCAGCTTGGACGTTGCCTTGTACAGCCATGCTTTCCCTTGTGAAAGAAAATGAAGCATACTAATTTGGTATTTTACAGTATAATTATTGGATTCCATTAAAAGAAAAATAAATCCCACTCACAAAACCTTGGGCGCTGTGAGCTTATAAAAAAACAATGATGAGAAGCGAGAATGGCTGAGCTATCAGCTGGGCTTATACGAAGACTGCTGTGGTCCCATCTGGCAGGTGTGCACTGCGCAAATGCATCTTTTGCTCTTTTTTGTAAGTGTGTAATCATATTTTGGCATTTTATTTAAATGTAATTCCCACTGAACTATTCTAAAACATTAGGTCCTTCTTAAACCAGAAGATAATTGCTGGACTCACTTTCTTCACAGTTCCAAAAAGATACAAGGATTATCTCTCATGGGCATAAAGAAAATTATTTGCATGGCTCTGTTAGTATACTAAAATGAGGGATAACCCTCTTATTATTTAAATTTGTGATGTATGTGAGACAAGCAAATACCTTCTCTTTTAAGAAGGACACACTGTGTTTCCTGTTTAATAAGTGGCAGGTGTTTGGTTCCTTTCATCCAGCCTCACACAAACCTGTTCGGTTGTATTGTTACTACTCTGGTTTTTGGGGCAGAGGAGATATTGAAAAATTGAAGATAACTTTTTATTCACAAGACAGCTTAAACAGCATGCTACAGAAGATCATGTATGAAGCTATTTAGCAGACACTAAGAATTATAATGCAACATTTTAGACCATAGATATAGAGCTGTCTGAGTTTAAAGTGTCAGTTTAGTGTGTTATTAATCAGGATTTATACAGTATAGCGCCAGCACTCCAGTATAAAGGGAGACACTACAACAACATACAATTCAATACAAGAGGGTTAGGAGAGCCCTGCTCCCGAGAGCATCCAATCTAATAAGAAGGGTAAGTAGAACAAAAGGTAATAACTGTGAGGGATGAGCTAATGCGAGAAATAATAGATAGAGTTGTTAGCTGAAGGCAGGATAGGCATTCCTGAAGACATGCGTTTTCAGGGATCACCTAAAGGCGGCTAGAGTAGGAGATAGCCGGACAGACTGGGGTAGAGAATTCCAGAGGATGGGAGTGATTCTGGAGAAGTCCTGGAGACCAGCTTGGGAGGATGAGACAAACGAACTAGAGAGTAGGAGGTCTTGGGAGGAGCAGAGAGGAAGGTTTGGGTGATATATTGAGACAAAATTGGTGATGTAGCTGGGGACAGTACAAGCAGTAAACACGTTTTAACTGTCTTACACAGGCCATATGTTTTGGGAAAATTTCTCTTGTTGGAAGTGTGAAATATTATTTATATATGTAGTTGCCCACTAGTACTGTTGTATATATACTTTGAACTTATAGAACTGGGCAGCACAGTGGGTAAATGGTTAGCACTTCCGCATTACAGCACTAGGGTCATTGGTTTGAATCCCAACCATGGCCCCACCTCCCTGGAGTTTGCATGTTCTTCCTGTGCCTGCGTGGGTTTCCTCCCACACTCCAAAGACATGCTGGTAGGTTAATTGGCTCCTGTCTAAATTGGTCCTAGTATGTGTATGCATGAATGTGAGTTGGGGACCTTAGATTGTACACTCCTTGAGGGTGAGGGATTGATGTGAATGTACAATATATGTAAATAGCTGCATACATTTACAGAGCTAAGTAAGTGTCTGTAATAAATAAATATTAACTATATATATTACAAAGGCGCCTACAGCAACATTTTTGCAAAGTCTTCCTCCCTCCTCTCCCTGTGGTATCCAGCACAGGGGCAGACTGACCATTTGGAAACTCGGGCACTGCCCGAGTGCCTGGGGTCAGTAGGGGGCCCCATGAGATGCCCCTAGTACCTTTTTCGTAGGCTTTTTTGAGTTTGGGCAAGGACACAGGAGCCCCATGATCCCCTATTGCCCGGGGGCCCCATGAGTTGTCAATCCGCCCCTGATCCAGCACTTTGCATTGGTGGACAAAGGCCTATATACTGTACTAATTTTATCATTTAATTGATATTATTTTATTTATGGTCAGTGCCCTATATTGCTTTGGTGCATTTCACCCTGTGATAATGTCTATATTAATAATAATGTCTATAATTGGTGTTCAGTGGTGCAGATAAAGAGCACCCTTTAAAATAGGGTCAGTAATACAGGATACCCATCCCATCCTTGTTAGTAAATTGGTGGAGAGTAAAAAATTATCCCTTTACAGTCCAAATGTAACAATTTTTTTTATTTTCTTGCATTTTAGCACTGCTGGTCTCCTGCAGCTTCTCTACAGCCACTACCTGTTAACAGGCATGTACCCCAGCATTGGCTGCATGGCATGTCTTAAGACAGGTTTTCTGTTGGGGACAACATTAAACAATGCCATTGCATTTGCAATTGGCAGGGCCACTTATAGTCTCTACTGGGAGAGAGAGTGATAGGGTGACAATGAAACAGCACATGATTAAGCTCTGGGGGGGGCAGGGTGAAACGCGTTGAGAGTGTGGCCTGGCTGGAGCCCGGGCTGAGGGTGTTACACTTGCTTACCTGGGGTTTGCAGAGATGTGAGGCTCATATGGACATTTTCTTCCCTGCACATTGCTGTCTGGACTCAGGATGAGCTCCATCCTAGCCTGTACTCACAGTGCTTGGCTTTATTGATTTGGATCCTTAACTTGAGCAGCATCCACAATTTCAGTTTGGAGTCACAATAAAGCAGCACAATTTGGTGACAGGGAAGAGTGATGTTAACCTAAAACAGTGACTGAACAAAGATTTTTGTGACAACATTGCTATGTATTTATTTATTTAATGAATGCTGAAGATTAAAAAATATTAAGGCTGACCTTTGAAATAACATTACCATGCTACAGATTATAGGAGATTTTATTGGTTGAGTTCAGCTATTCCAAAATTACACAAAAATTTACAAAACTCCTGAAAATTGACAGATCTCAAGCCGGTCATATGAAATCACTGCACTGTGTCAACCACATACATCAAAACTAGTTTTTCGGTGGGTAAGTGATCTAGAGCTGTCAAGGTCCTACCTTTCCTCAGGGCTTGTCCTGCTCCATGTGCTGGCATCCATCTTTGGTGTCTGCAAAGCATTGAGGGATCCTTTATGCTTTCAGCCTCTGCGGCTCCTCCCCGAGGAGGTGGCGGCTTATCACATATAAGTCTGCTGTTTGTAGCTGTCCATTGCATTCGTGTCCTGTCTGTTTCACAGCAGCAAGCTCCTTTTTAGTTTCTCATTGCTCTCCTGGATACCGACTCGGCTTTGGCAAGACTCCTTCCTGGCTTCTGACCCCAGCTTTGGCGACCATCCTTCCTGGCTTCTGACACTGGCTCTGGCGACCATCCTTCCTGGCTGCTGACCCCGGCTCTGGCGACCATCCTTCCTGGCTTCTGACCCCGGCTCTGGCGACCATCCTTCCTGGCTTCTGACCCCGGCTCTGGCGACCATCCTTCCTGGCTTCTGACCCCGACTCTGGCGACCATCCTTCCTGGCTACTGTTCTACCAAGTCATCCGCTGTTGCTGTTGGACTTGCATAGACTCTGTCTTGCTTTGTATAATAAACCTACCTTTAATTGCATCTCCTTGTCTGTCTGGTTCCTCGCTCCCTGACAAGAGCAGAGTGAGTTGATGTTAAATATAATCTCAGCCCGTAAACTCTATGATCCCTGTACTGGGCCCTATAGCAACTTTATGGACTGGAATAGTGGGAGTTTGGTCACTGGTCTCAGATATTGGTTGGTGGCAGGGGCGGACTGACAACTCAATGGGCCCTCGGGCAATAGGGGATCATGGGCCCCTGTGTCCTTGCCCAAACTAAAAAAAGCCTATGAAAAAGGTACCAGGGCCATCTCATGGGGACCGACCCCGGGCCCTCGGGCAGTGCCCGAGTTTCCAAATGGTCAGTCTGCCCCTGGTTGGTGGTATCTAAGTCTACTTTTTATGGAGGTTTCAAAATAAAAATAAGCACTTGAAATTATGCATTTTTTCCATTTTTTAAGATGTTCATATTTTGAAATATAGATGTGAAGGACAGAAAACACTTCCAATGAACAACAGCACTGTTTCGTCTGTCTAATATTTTCTTTTTAATCTATGAACAGACTTTAGGAGGCACTTACTACTCAAGGTAGCCTTACCCATCAAGGTTTGTGTATAATGATTAGTAGGAGTTAGCTCCCTCATTAATAATGGCTTCTTGTTCTTTTTAATAGAGGCATTCATATGACTGGAACGTATACTGTAAATAAGGACAAGAGGTTTACACAGCTGAGAGGTAGTTGTATGCCTTTATCTGTCTCTGTGCTGCCATCTAGTGCATGGTCTTGTTTTATAAAAGAATAATTGCTGATGACCTATGATGCAAATTAATTGGTGGGTATAAAAGGTAAAGCGATGTTATGTAAAATCTATACATGCTAAATAATTATAGTTGTATGATGTATAATGTACTTTGCAAAAAATATTACAGTTCTATAATTTAGTATCAACATGGAAACATTTGCTACTATTTGCATAATTTTACTACAGTTTATTTTATTTATTACAGGTACTTATATATCGCTGTCAATTCATGCAGTGCTTTACATATACATTGTTCATTGACATCAGTCCCTAACCCTCAAGGGGCGTACAATCTATTGTCCCTAACTCACATTCATATATACATATACTAAGGTCAATTTAAACAGGATCCAATTCACCTGCCACCATGTCTTTAAAGTGTGGGAGGAAACCCATGCAGGCACAGGGAGAACATGCAAACTCCAGGCAGGTGGTGCTGTGGTTGGGATTTGAGCTGATGACCCTAGTACTGCCAGGTGGAAGTGCTAACCATTTAGCCACTGTGCTGCCACCTATAGTAACAATAAACCATTCCAGTGGCAGGACAGATGCCACCTTGGCAGCAAATCTTTGTGACTGTGAATCTTTGTGACTGTGAATCTTTGTGACTGTGAATCTTTGTGACTGCACTGCTGCCTACACTTCTAACAGTTATCATTACTGCTTAATATTAATAGCAGCTTTGTGAATATGTACCATCTGTTCAATGAAGACAGAAGAGACAGACACTGCATCGACCTCCCCAGTATGAATAGCGGTGCTGGCCTCAGCTACCGCTCCAGCTACGCCTCCTGACGTGTTTCGCCCCGCCCACCAGGTCTTGGTCACAGAGTCTATGTACCAACAGTTACTATTTTCCCCCTGTTTGACCTACAGTGGCCAAGTCATACTTCAGGCTTCCCACCCTCCCCATGTCCTTGCCATTGATGCTACTTGACTGAACTGTGCTGTGCCTGACATTGAGCCCAGGTTTATACCAATGTGGTGAGGAAACGCTGCAAATCCTGTGTGTTTCCCACACCTCACTGCAATTGCATCGCATTTATGCGATCTGGTGCTGGTGTCAATGATAAATTAATGACACCCCGAAACAGATCGCAAAACGCAATGCAATCGAACACCCATGCAAAGCGATTCAGGTGCGGTTTTAAAAAAGGATCCTGTGATTTGAGCCATACAAAATGTATGGCTCAAATCACACCGCACAGACATTTGCATGTAATTTGCACAGGAATGCAGTGCAATTCCAGTGCGAATTACATGTGGTGTCTCGCACCGCATGGTGTGAACCAGGGCTGAGCTTACCCTTTCCACTCACTTTGCAACTTGCTTTATTTAATAACTGCTGTATACCTTCAATCTTTGTAATATGCCTCAGACTCACAGTTTTTGAGGGTGCCTTATGGTGGAGAAGCAGGGGCGGACTGACCATTTGGAAACTCGGGCACTGCCCGGGGGCCCGGGCTCAGTAGGGTGCCCCATGAGATGCATATATATTATAGATAGTTATTAAGAGGTTGTTAATTAAGTTATCGTGTCACCCAATATTTGGTTTCCATTCAGTAGCCAAAAAAGGCATTCAAAAAAAGAGGGTTTGTGAAAAGAGATTCACAGAAAAGCGGCTACATTATGAACAGACCGTGACACTCAGAAAATTTTCCAAAAATTATGCTTTATTACACAGATATAAATATGACATATGGGCGTTCGCCCTGGTTTACCATCACCTCAGTATGAGACAATAACACACAGACCTAAAACCATATAAAATGACATCAAGACCGGTCTAAATGTATGTACAACAGAAAAAGTGACTGCAAGAGTCTAATATCTCTGTAGTACAAACACACAGGTAAACACTTCCCTAAAGAGGTGTATCCAAAAATTATACCATAGGTATACCATAATATTAAATAATGAATTTACACCAATATCATAATGGTGAATCCCGAACAGGGAATCCAAAAATTATACTATGGATATACGTATATCACATGTATGAAATGCGGTAAGCACAATAAGCACAAAGAGGGGAACAGTAAGCCTCAGGCCTGTTTGGAAAAAGACATAAATGTCACATATATGATGCAATACATTCCTGTGCCGGCACACGTGGTTGGGGCCCGTTCATCTGTTATGTGAACAGCTGTATCATAAAGCTCTTGAATGGAAATAAGCCCCATTTATTCCCATGATGGGAGAGAAGGTGCAGACTGCAGCACTCTGCTTGAAATGGTGTCTTCACCACTGTATGTGGACTACACACCACCCTTTGTAGGAAAAACAAAACATATCCCAAGGAATCTTCTGCCTGTTGAGCTATATGCGGTATGTCCTGTATCCTATACAAAGCACCATAATGTCCCCATCCTGTAGTGAAACAAATAATGTGGGAAGTCACTGACAGAGCTTGCACTCAATAAGATATGTAGGTCATATTGATCACAGAGGACCGTATATCTAATGTCCTGTAACAATCCACTCACCACCTGTGCCGTGGATAAAGGGAATGAAAGGAAAGTCCTTCATGGATATTGCCAAACACGGCCACAGAGGCCCAGGAACCACCGCTGACATCCGCCGATATACCGCGGGTTCCAGCCCCCTCTCAGCGCCTGTACTGCTCACGCTTGCCTCATGGCATGTGAAGATGGCTTCCTCCTTATGGGTCAGCGTGCGTTCCACCTAGTGCGCATGACCGGAAGTGACGTATCTGACGTATGACGTCATACGTCAGATACGTCACTTCCGGTCATGCGCACTAGGTGGAACGCACGCTGACCCATAAGGAGGAAGCCATCTTCACATGCCATGAGGCAAGCGTGAGCAGTACAGGCGCTGAGAGGGGGCTGGAACCCGCGGTATATCGGCGGATGTCAGCGGTGGTTCCTGGGCCTCTGTGGCCGTGTTTGGCAATATCCATGAAGGACTTTCCTTTCATTCCCTTTATCCACGGCACAGGTGGTGAGTGGATTGTTACAGGACATTAGATATACGGTCCTCTGTGATCAATATGACCTACATATCTTATTGAGTGCAAGCTCTGTCAGTGACTTCCCACATTATTTGTTTCACTACAGGATGGGGACATTATGGTGCTTTGTATAGGATACAGGACATACCGCATATAGCTCAACAGGCAGAAGATTCCTTGGGATATGTTTTGTTTTTCCTACAAAGGGTGGTGTGTAGTCCACATACAGTGGTGAAGACACCATTTCAAGCAGAGTGCTGCAGTCTGCACCTTCTCTCCCATCATGGGAATAAATGGGGCTTATTTCCATTCAAGAGCTTTATGATACAGCTGTTCACATAACAGATGAACGGGCCCCAACCACGTGTGCCGGCACAGGAATGTATTGCATCATATATGTGACATTTATGTCTTTTTCCAAACAGGCCTGAGGCTTACTGTTCCCCTCTTTGCGCTTATTGTGCTTACCGCATTTCATACATGTGATATACGTATATCCATAGTATAATTTTTGGATTCCCTGTTCGGGATTCACCATTATGATATTGGTGTAATTTCATTATTTAATATTATGGTATACCTATGGTATAATTTTTGGATACACCTCTTTAGGGAAGTGTTTACCTGTGTGTTTGTACTACAGAGATATTAGACTCTTGCAGTCACTTTTTCTGTTGTACATACATTTAGACCGGTCTTGATGTCATTTTATATGGTTTTAGGTCTGTGTGTTATTGTCTCATACTGAGGTGATGGTAAACCAGGGCGAACGCCCATATGTCATATTTATATCTGTGTAATAAAGCATAATTTTTGGAAAATTTTCTGAGTGTCACGGTCTGTTCATAATGTAGCCGCTTTTCTGTGAATCTCTTTTCACAAACCCTCTTTTTTTGAATGCCCCATGAGATGCCCCTTGTACCTTTCACTGGCTTTTTCATAGGCTTTTTTGGGTGTGGGCGAGGACACAGGGGCCCCATGATCCCCTACTGCCCGGGGGCCCCATGAGTTGTCAGTCCACCCCTGTGGAGAAAAGAGCAAAGAGCTGTTCCCTAGTGGAACTGTGGAACCAGAATAACTATACATTTTGACAAAACTGGGAATTTACAAGCACCAAATGTGCAACAAAAAAGATATGTAAAAACACAAATTTTTTCAGCCAATTTTAAAAACAGAAGGAAAAGTACATTATACATGGCATAGTACAGAAACAGCGATGGTCTGGCTGCATATCACCAAAGAGCAAAGAGAGAAATCCCAACGCATTTAAATTAATAGAATTAATCCTTTGAATCTTCTTCAGGGGAAAACAGTAGAATGCAGCAAAAACACTCTATAAAATAATGAACCGTTAATCATAACATCATACAAATATGTTTGTTGGGAAGAAAAAAAAAAGGAAAAGGCACATATTATGTATATATATATATACTGTATGTATTATCAACTCACATCGCACTCGTGTATCAAAAACTTTTTCTCCAGTTGCTTGTGTATGCAGATCACCTATCCTACTATACAATGTTTTATGTATTTTCTAGTGGTGCACCGAAACAAAGATTCTTGGACTGAAACCAAAAATTCAGGATGCATTTGGCCAAAAACCAAAACCGAAATGGACAGTTTTTAAAAAATATATATATTTTTTTAAACAATTGTATTATGTTTGACTTTTTAATTAATATCATTCATTTAAATTAATATGAATTTATTTTCAGCACCTTTTCGGCCAATAGGCTACACTGATCAGTGTTTGCAGTGCTTTTGCGGGGAAAAAAAAAAAAGGCACAAGAAAAACTCAAGAAAAATGCATCCCTTTAAATTCAATGTAAGTCTTCACACTGCTCCATTGCGCTTCCCTTCTGGTGTTAAAAATCCTGATTGCCACATTTTCGGTGCATATTTGGCAAGTTAAAAAAAAAACGCACCTCCCCATTGAGGTCTGATTCACACCAATGCGTTTTTTAGGGCTTTTTGCAGCAACGCACCACAGTCCATTTAACATGGTTTCCTATTGGGAACATTCACATTTATGCTTTTTTTGATCTGATGCGTTTTTGGAAAAGGTCAGGGACTTTCTTCTAATGCAAAATGTTGCGTTTTTGGTTCAACAGACAATGGAGATGCTGCAGAAAACACATGTAGTGCATTTTTGACGTGTTTTAACACGTTTTGCACATTTGATCTGCCCAGCAAGAAAATGGTATGGACAAAACACAAACTGCATTGGTGTGAATTGGGCCTGAAATGCATTGAAAAAGCAGAAAAATGCATCAAAAACGCACACATGTTGCGTTTTTGATACATTTTGCGTTTTTAATCTGCTTAGCAAAAAGTTGGGCAAAAAACTATTTTTAAAAACTCAAACCACATTAAAAAATGCGTCAAAATGCATGTGCCAAAAAGCACTGCAAAACAAACAAAACGTAAACTGCATTGGTGTGAAACAAGCCTGAAATGCATTGAAAACCAATCAAAAATGCACACGTATTGTGTTTTGATGCATTATTTGATTCTATGAAGAATGCACCCTAAATGTGATAAAATCGCAACAAAATTGTGGGTAAAATCTCAGGTAAAATCGTGGCAAAATCAGGGGTAAAATCGCAGCAAAATTGCACATTATTATCAGCAGCTATTATCAGCACCTTGTTTCCTATTGGCAAAATGCCGATAACATTATTTTCAACCGATACATTTCGGCCGCTGGTATATTGGTGCACCCTCGTATTTTCCTCTTCTTTTTGCCTACCACATTATATCCATAGACCCTTTTATGTAATAAAGAAACTTGGTTCGCTTCTTTTATGCATTTTACCTGCTTGTACCTATCATGCATTCAGTGGATGGTCACCTTTCTCCTTCTGGTGAAGCACAGCAGTGTAACACCTACCTGTGTACCTACTCTGTGAAGGGTTTCTCTGTGATATACTGTATCATTGCCCTAGTTCCAGTTACAATCTTACTTTATGGATACCCTAGGTTTTCTTCAGGCACTGCACAAGTTGTACTGTGCTGTTGGAGATAGTTTGTTTAGTTTTACATTCTGAGAATGTCTTTCTCGTACTTTAAGCTCACACGAGTTCCCATGTGGATATCCAGATGGGTTAGGGGGTGAGCATATTATATCAGTGTTGTGGATGAATGTCTTTGACTGCTCTGTTGTTCACAGTATACTTGGCCTATATATCATTATGTACCATGTTATGTGCTACTGTGGGTCAAGGGGGCTGACATTGTCTGTCCAGCCATGTTCCTACTGTTCAATTACTTTATCTCTCAAGCTCCCCAACCATATGTACTATCAGAGGTCTACAGAACAAGGTCAAGAGCTCACTGGTGTTTTCTTATCTTATGAAAGAGAAGGCAGACCCAACTGACATTTTCAAAACCCTTTTGATAAGCCAACAGCTTACCCTATTCATTCTCATTCCAAAATCAGCCCACGTTGAGCTCTTGGAGTTGATAACTGGATGGTCTGGGAAGGTACATGTTTGTTCATGGTCAGTTTTTTTCTCAAACCATGTTGGTCCTAGTGTTTTATATCCCTCCACTAATTATTATTTCTTTCTTACAAGAAGGAATAATGCCGGAGTTCGAGTTGATGACTGGATAGTCTGGGAAGGTACATATTTCTTAATGGTGAGTTTTTTTCTCAAACTATATTGGTCCTAGTGTTTTATATCCTTCCTCCAATTATTATTTCTTCCATACAAGAAGGAATAATGTTGGAGTTGGAGTTGATGACTGGATAGTCTGGGAAGGTACATATTTCTTCATGGTCAGTTAATTTCTCAAACTATATTGGTCCTAGTGTTTTATATCCCTCCACTAATTATTATTTCTTCCATACAAGAAAGAATAATGTTGGTGTTGAAGTTGATGACTGCATAGTCTTGGAAGGTACATGTTTCTTCATGGTCAGTTCTTTTCTCAAACTATATTGGTCCTAGTGTTTTATATCCCTCCTCCAATAATTATTTCTTCCATACAAGAAGGGATAATGTTCATGTCTGAACATTCTTCAATGTGATACTTGTGATGACTTGGGAGCTCCAGCACACCCTAATACATATTTTGGTAAAATAATAACAGTAGTGCATTTGAGGGGTGCGTGGCCTCAGCAATATCAAGACCAACGAGTTTATTCATTCTATTTATCAACTATGTCCAGAATTATTAATATCCTGTTGAATGGATCGTTGCTTCCCTGCTTGAAGACGTAGGATACCTTTCTAGAAGCCTTTCTGACCACTTTCCACGTTAAATACTTCTCAGCTTTTCGTTGAGACCCCCGTCCCTGTATTGGAGATTATACCCACTTTATCTATCTCTTCCAGAGGGTACTCTACCTGGGAGTATTATCCCAGCTAATGATTTGTTTTCAGTTTGGGAGGTCCTCCTTCACATGGGGAGATACATGCATACACTAGATTCCAGTGGGAATAATCAGTGGATTTTTGGGGCTTGGAAGACAGGTTTACTGTACAAAGTCATTGCAGGCTGATAGCAGCTATCACCATATGCACTAAACATTTACCTGCGGTTTGGGAAATATACCCAAGCTCGAAAGCACCTGACTGCATCCAGGCTTGGACATTTTTCCCTACCTACAAGTACCCACTTAGTGTGCATATACAGTACATGTGAACAGCGATGGCTGATGTCAGCCTGTCATTACTTTGTTCATGCTGAATGCCCAGTGCTATTTGCCTACACCTGTCAACCCATCTACAAGAGTCTACTGATTCTTCCACTGACATTTACAAAGGTAAAATGGTTTTAAATTGCCAGCAAATTACATTTCTTCTATTATAAAAAAAAAAAAAACAACAGCATACTGCCTCCTCAAAATATTTTGGGGGACGTTTGGAAAGGTCTGTGTACCCTTTAAAAAAAATCAGCAGTGAAATGCATTTGCCGACAATTTAAACTGTATCAGTTTTTTCTTTGTAAATGTCACTTTTATGTAGCACATCTTACAGGAAGAATTAAAAACATTCATACCAGATCCTCTGGAGTCTGGTATGGGTTTTAAATGGTTACCCCATGCAAACAAAGAAAAAACGTGTGTGAGGGTTCTCAGGAAATCCACACAAGGCTCTTAGGGTCTAGTACAGCCTTTGAGGGGGACTCCATGTAAAAAAATGTGTGAAGCCCCTTTATAATCCACACTAGACCCTTAATTCTTGCATGCAGTCTGACTGGTCAGGAAAGGGGTGGGGGTATGTATACTACTACAGAATCACACAAGGCCACATGCTCTCAACATGGGGGGTACCTTACCCCCTTATCGAGGGGGGTCCCCCTAACAAATACCCTCTGTGGGAGTGGGGCATATTGGGATCTAGAAGCCTCCTTTAACATGGGAATGAGTAGGGATTCAGAGTACTCCTATACTACACAATCATAAAAATACTTCAAACAGTAAAAAAACCCCCCACAAACACAGTTTTTGACAAGTCCTTTATTAACCCCCCCCCCCAAAAGTCCCACAATGTATATTCACTGTCAATCACGCCATCCATTGATGTAGCTCACATCAATCATGATGCTCATTGCCCCGCTCAAAAAAAAATGCTGCCTCTGAGACATGTCTGTTCTGTCCACTTGCCTCCTGGTGAAAGACAGGGCAAGTGGATGATAGCTACTATTTACATGACGGCATGTGTCTCCTGACTAATGTTATTAACCACATATGGACATGACCATATTTGGTCAATGATGTCACAGGTCTCAGTGACATCACTGACTGCTTTTATTTAACTATCCCTGCCCTGTTACTTACATGGCTAGGGATTCCTTGTTACGTAAGTGAATTCAGCTGGTGATGCCACTAGTTGTTAAGGACTTGGAGGTGCCTGCACCTGCCAACATCTTTAACAACCAATGACAGCACCGTTTTTAAAGGGGCAGTCATTTTTCATTGCTTAAAGTAAATAAAAAAATTAAACATTCCTTTAAATATCATGCCTGGGGGGGGGGGGTCCCCTTAAACTACCTGCAAAGTTGCATATCTGTGCAATGTATTGAACCTGCTGCAGAAATACTGACTTTTTTTTTTAATTACATTTTTAATTACATTTTTTATTTAAAAAAAAAAACACAGCATGCCCCCCCCCCCCCCCCAACCTTACCAGACTGTTTAGGACTGGTAGGAAGGTTATGGGGGACCTCACAGTATTTTTTTTTTAAAGTGGTAGGAAGGTTAGGGGGGGCTTCACAGTATTTTTTTTTAAAGTGTGTGGGCCCCCCCCAAAAGCCATACCAGGCTGGTAGGACCTTTAAGGAGAACCTCACCTCCCAAAAATGGGGGGAAAAGGTGCACAGGGTTCCCCCTAAAAGCCATACCAGGCCCTTTAGGCCTGGTAGGACTTTTCAGGGGAACCACACCTCCCAAAAATGGGGGGGGGGAGCGTGGAGTCCCCCCCGAAATTCCTACCAGACCCTTGATCCCATCACAATTCCTAATTTGTATTGAATGGTGATTACAGCAATCTTGGAACAAGTATTCATATGCAACATACCTTTTGTCTGACACTAATTTGTTTGTGTATTGCTCTACACTCTAAATAATCAATTTTACATGAACAAGGACTGTATTCATACATTGGGGTTGATTTACTAACCTAGAGAGTACAAAATCTGGTGCAGCTCTGCATAGAAACCAATCAGCTTCCAGTTTTTTTTTTGTCTAAGCTCAATTTAAACAAGTTGAAGTTAGAAGCTGATTGGCTACTATACACAGCTGCACCAGATTCTGAGTGCTCCAGTTTTAGTAAATCAACTCTATTGTGCCTTGCATTTCCTTGTAATTGCTGTTTAATAACATTTCTTCCCTTTAGCAGGGCATTAAAAAAAAACCTTTTTAAAGGGTAAAATAGGTAGCACTGATAGCATTCTTCTGCCTTCATAAAATGTTTGCTGCCCTAGGTCCTGGCCTATGTTGCACTTACACAAATCCAGGCTTGAGCCCAGTAGAGGGCAATGGTGAAGGTTGTTGATTGAGGTACAGTATTAGAATCACCAGCTTCTGAAAAAAGCGGAAACAGGAAAAGTAATTAGTTTTTTTCCCCACTGTAACACATAAAAAGAAATAAACCTATGTATTTAGCTAGAACTAAAATCAAAACTAGAAGTTATTAAATAGCTAGGGATCAGTGTAGGGGAATTTCACCTCATTTATCAAAATGTTTATAGTGTCCAATAACAACTAATCACATACTTCAATTAGTTTGCTGTCATTTTATTGTTATTAATCAGTTTTTTTGCTATGAGGCAACTCAGATAAGTCTTTTTTTAAGAAGCTATGAAAAATAAGTCCATTAGTCACAGCTGTCTAAGATGTCTACAATGCACTGTACCTACAAAACATAAAAGTATATTGGTGTGAATAAAGCCTTAGGGCCATGTCACAATGGGAGCTCTGCTGCTGGAGACAGATCACCAGCAGTAAAATCACTAAAGCTGACACTTTCCCTAATAGAAATTGTTCCTTTGTTGGCTAAAATTTGGGAGAATCTTGATAATTAGTGAGAAATCATAGTGACAACCGAACTTGCCCTCCAGAGGATTTACCCCCCTTCCTGACCAGGCCATTTTTTGCAATACGGCGCTGTGTTACTTTAACCACTTGAGCTCCAGAGGATTTACCCCCCTTAATGACCAGGCCTCTTTTTGCTACTCGGCGCTGCACTAATTCAACTGATAATTGCGCGGTCATGCAATGCTGCACCCAAACGAAATTTACGTCCTTTTTTTCACACAAATAGAGCTTTCTTTCGGTGTAATTTGATCACCTCTGCGCTTTTTTTTTTCACGCTATAAACAAAAAAAGGCCAAACATTTTGAAGAAAAACAATATATTTTATTTTCAGCTATAAAAAATATATAGTAAACTCAAAGTTGGTTCTAAATTTAGGCCAAAATGTATTCTGCTCCATGTTTTTGGTAAAAAAAATCCCAATAAGTGTATATTGATTGCTTTGTGTGAAAGTTATAGCGTCTACAAACTATGGTATAAATACTGCAATTTACGCCATTTTTCTGCTATACAGCGCTGCGCTAGTTTAACGGACAATTGCGCGGTCATGCAATATGGTACATAAATTAAATTTACATCCTTTTTTTCCCACAAATTGAGCTTTAATTTGGTGGTATTTGATCGCCTGTGCGGTTTTTATTTTTTGCGCTATAAAAAAAAAAGGCTGACAATTTTGAGGAAAAAAAACAATATTTTGGACTTTTTACTATAAAACATGTCCAGTAAAAAAAAATGCAAAAATCAAATTTAGTCATAAATTTCTACCAAAATGCATTCTGCGACATGTCTTTGCTAAAAAAAAAACCCAATACGTGTAAATTAGTTGGTTTACGTGAAAGTTATAGCGTTTACAAATGGCGGGAAAGATACTGGGATTTTTAGGTTTTCTTTTTATACTAATAATGGCGGCGATCAGCGAATTATGGCGGCGATCAGGGACTTATGGCAGCGACCAGCGACTTATGGCAGGACTGCGGGACTGCGGCGGACATTCTAACATTGGGGGGTACTGACTTGGAGTCACTGACATCCCCAAGAACACTAATACAGTGATCAGTGCAAAAAAAAAAAAAACTGACACTGTACTAATGGCAATGGGGAGGAAGAGGTTAACTTTATTTTGCAGGGAAGGGTTATAGGAGTGAGGGGAGTGTTTTACTAGGGGGCAGGGGTGTGTACTGGGCGGGACAAGGCTGATCGAGAAAGAGAAACTGTTCTTTCTCGATCAGCTCATCCTCGAGCTGACAGGGAAGTGACAGACAGCACAGCTACTGCAGCTGTGCTCTCTGTCACTGTTTGCCGCCGATCGCCGGGACATAGCCGCTAAGGAGCGGCTGTGACCCGGAGACTGACATCTGTGGCGGTGATCCGCGGGACAGATAGGGCGGCAGCGCGCCTCGCGCGCACCCCCTATTTATTTACAAAACACACGTTTTAAAACGTGGTTTTGCCTGCGAGTGCCGCCCTGCAGCCGTATATGTACAGTGGCAGGGTGGCAAGTGGTTAACTGACAATTGCGCGGTCATGCAGTGCTGTATATAAATGAAATTTATGTCCTTTTTTTCCACAAATAGAGCTTTTTTTTGTGGTATTTGATCGCCTCTGCAGTTTTTATTTTTTGCGCTATAAACAAAAAAAGACCAACAATTTTGAAAAACAAACAAACAATATTTTTGACTTTTTGCTATATAACAACCAATAAAACAATTAAAAATTAAATTTCTTCATAAATTTAGGTAAAAATGTATTGTGCTACATGTCTTTGCTAAAAAAAGTCCCAATACATGTAAATTAATTAGTTTACATTAAAGTTATAGCATCTACAAATGCCAATATATACTGGAATTTATATTTAAATTTTTTTTTCACTAGTAATGACGGCGATCAGCGCCTTATAGCGGGACTGCGGGACTGCGGGACTGCGGTGGGCATTCTGACACTGGGTGGGGACTGACTAACTGCCACTACATTCCCAGTGACACTAATACAGTGATCAGTGCTAACAAAAAGCACCGACACTGTACTAATGACACTGGGCAGGAAGAGGTTAACATCTGGGGTGATCAAAGGGTTAACTGTGTGCTGTGTGTTTTACATTGTGTGCTGTGTTTTACTAGGGAGACATGCTGTTTTGTATCTCTCTGTGTGCAGAGAGATACAGAGCAGCATGTCCATGCTGACACTAGAGAGACCTGTGTTGTTTACACACAGGTCTCTCCCCTGTCAGCTTTCCCGGACAATCGCCTAGTGCCGGTTGGGAATTTCTGACCTGGACCTAGTGATTGACATCTCTAGCCGCCAACAGCAGCGTGCGCATGCCCCCTACCCAGTGATGCAAATCACGTATATATACGTGATTTGCACAGCCCTGCCAACCTGTAGCAGTACTTCTGCTATAGGGCAGAGGGCAAGCAGTTAAAGACCCTGCAAATACATAGTTACATAGTTAGTCTGGCCATAAAAAGACAAAAGTCCATCTAGTTCAACCATTAAAAAAAGTTATATTCCAAGACCCACAGCTGATCCAGAGGAAGGCAAAAAAAAACCCAGCAAAGCATGATCCAATTTGCTCCTGGGGGAAAAATGTTCCTTCCTGATCCCCCGAGAGGCAATTGGATATTCCCTGTATCAACTTTCCCTATAAATGTTAGTATCCCGTTATATTCTGTAAGAAACAATCCAGGCTATTCCACATTCCACATTTTCACAGCTCTTACTGTGAAGAAACCTTTCGGTGTTTGGAGATTAAATTTCTTTAATCAATACTTGTTGATCTTTAAGATATGCACTCAGCTCCTAAAGCCTAGTACACACGATCAGCAAACAAATCCCGCTTCCGAAGCAACCGTACAATAATCTGATCGTTACTACACAGCTTTCATCCAAAATTATTTGAAGGGACAAGCACAAAACTTTTTCTCGTATGATAGCAGATCGTACGATTTTCGTTTCAGTGGTACAGTTTCCAACCAAAAATACACTACAAATGCAATACAATACACTACATCACTTCCAAATTTTTATTCTGTCGAACAAGCTTTTTCATAACTTTAGTAACCTCTACACTTTCAATATGAGACTAGCATGCAAAAAAAAAACGGACAATCATTCATCCGATATTCTCGTCATATTTACGGGGCTTAAGTCTCAGCATTTTTGTGGACTGAGTGCTGTCAGCCCCACCCAGTGTAGTTTGTTAAACTACTCAAACACTCCCACTTTCAGATCTCTACAACATAAAGGCTAACCATTCTGTAGTCCAAAATAAGAACTAGGAAGGCACTTTGATATAACACAAGTGTGCACAGGACAGCTTTGGATTTATGACAAGATCAAGAGATGTAACCAAATTCTTCCACTGGTATGCTTGACAAATTGGAAGAGAGCAATTAAGAGTTGTCATGTTTAACATGACTGTAATATGCCTGCAGCCTCCCTAGCGGTCTGATTATGTCCATATTTCTGTGCTCAAAGCGGTACATTTTTTTGCATGGAAATATGTATTTTTTTTTATTGCAGGCCTGTAATTTTTAGGAATAACTCACTGAAATCTGTCCGAACAAAAGTCTAGTAAACATCTCGGGTATGGTAAAATTTGAAACACGAAATCATAGATTATAATTTAATAAATAATCATAAAAAATAATAATATAATAATATTAAATTTAATTAAATAATATAAACAAACCAAAAACACAGAAATTTGAAATATAGCGCCAAGTTCGCACATCACTGAGCAAAATCGCAAAATCGTTTTCAGTGTCTGATGACGAATTTCCCCACGAATCATTATCACTCAGTTCTGCAAGTGGTTCTGATTTACTATCGCTGTTCTCTAGCTGGTCTAAAACCGCTTTTGACCTAAATGGACGCTTTTTGAACGCCATGGACATTTCTCAGTTTCCAGGCAGAAAGAACAGTAAAAATGCAGGCAGGGAACAGTACAAAGCACTCGGGACAAAATGTATGTGAAATGGTTTGATACAGTAATGTTTTACTATGAGATTTTAGTGAATTTAGTGAATGTCACTTTTACAACTTTCAAATTTCCCAGCAGTTCTGTCCCCTGTATGTCCCGACGTCGCAGGGAACGGAACCCAGAAGACAGATGCCGGCATCCGCCGGAGGACATTGCAGGGGACATTGCAGGGGGGACATCGCGGGAGCGAAGGACAAGGTAAGTGAAGAAGCAATCCCGGAGCAACACTGCAGGGTATTCCCGAGTGTAGCTCGGGGTTACCGCTTGTGGTGCTGAAACTTTACCCCCGAGCTACACTCGGGAATACCTCCAGGGAGGTTAAGTGTTCTTTGTTTTTTGTCTCTGCTCTTCCATTTCCTTTGTGTTTAGTTCTTGCTGTATAGATAGCCCACCCCTTTTCCCAGTAATGCATTTCAGCTTCTAGCCTCATGTCATGAAGCAGATCACATTATGATCTTTTTACCTATCTGATGTTCATTGTTGTAATATTCTCTCAGTTTATGGAATAAACTTCACAAGATCTACAAGGTGTCATTTGATCGAGTCACTGCCTGTGTTATTCAACTAAGATTGGAGTTATCGCTATCTCATCACAACTGTAAGTTACAGAGATCACACTTCCAATGCTTAGACTGGAGAGACAGAACAGTCAAAAGATCAGTGAAATGTCTTCATAGGATCCTTGCTAGCTTTGGATACACAGTGAGTTGTTATATGGACACTGGATATAGCAGCTGACAGTGCAGCCTGTACATGTATGGACGTTTATCTCAGCATAACACTCATCAGAGTCAGGACAAATTATTGATGTGAATGTCTTATACACTGCATCTGTATGCATTCGCACATGGCTTGTCTGTGAAATCTTAGAAAGTGAAAGAAAACTTTTCTGCAACCATTGCCTAGGAAACCTGAGCTCTCCCATAGAAAAATTGATACATTTCTCTAAACTTTCTATCAACCCCTCTCCTTGCTAACATGATGTTTCAGGAAAGTAATATACAGTCTGGGGAAACTAATACACAACCACAATCAGAGCTTCATCCAGAGCAGGATTTAAACTCTGAATTAAAAGAGAAAAAAGCTTAACAAAACCAACCTGGAAGATTCAAGAGAATCTTAATGCTGACAAGGAAGAACTGCTGTCTAATATTAATGACTTATGGTCTAATACTGTTAAATGCATGTCTGCTCTCTCCCAACAATCTCTTGAGCCATTACAACTAGAGGGCGCTATCCAGCAATTGAATGTTGCTTATGAGAATTATCAAAGACAGTGTGTTAAATATATTGCTCTCTTACAGTGGTACAACACTAAAAGGTCATTGGAAGAATTAATGAGTTTTGAGGCACTCAATCTTGAAAGAGACAATTTTGTGGTGTGAACAAAGACAAAGGCAGAAGTGAGAATAACACAGCTCCATGAATCCAGATCTTATTGCTCTGCATCTACTAGACACTCCTCAAGATCTTCCAAAACCATACAATCAAGGTCTTCTACACTCAGTCAACAACTAATAAAAGCCAATGCTGATGATGAAGCTTCTAAAATTCAGGCAGCCTCCAGAAAGCAGAAATGGAGGCTCAGGCCACAGAAATGAAGGCTCAGGCCGCAGAAATGGAGGCTCAGGCAGCACATAAGAAAGCAGAAATGAAGGCTCAAGCCACAGAAATGGAGGCTCAGGCCGCAGAAATGGAGGCTCAGGCCGCACATCAGAATTCATAGAAAGAAGCTGAAGCCACACACCAAAAGGCAGAAATTGAAGTTTTGGAAACACAATATGAGCATGCCACAGCCATGGCAAGGTTAAGGGTCTTAGAACAAGCCGCTAGTGAAAACAAAAGAGACAACAGTTCCAGACACTCAGTTGTATCTTATGTCTCAGATTCTTCACACACCTCTCCAGAGCATCAACTCCCTGTCACAGCAGCCAAAGTACTCAATCAAAGTCTCT
This sequence comes from Staurois parvus, assembly GCF_062004578.1. NCBI lineage: Eukaryota > Metazoa > Chordata > Amphibia > Anura > Ranidae > Staurois > Staurois parvus. The sequence goes on from NW_028317943.1 coordinate 10,764,050, forward strand.
TCTCTGCACCTACTGTACCTTAAGATGATTTGCCCTTATATCCTCCAATACATCAGACTGCAGCACCTCAGCTAGCCGCAGGCACTGGTATGCATTTAGTAGACCGTCCTCCTTACTTTGGCACCAACAGAGTACCTCCTAGAAAATGCACTACTCTACAAAAGAGCATGACAATGGACTTTAAGCCAGCTTCGGCATTGAATGCCTTAGCAGCAACATATGTTCCCAAGACACTCCACGTAAGTCCACCAACCGTCACAACCAACTCTGTTCCACCTGCAGTCATGCCACAGTTTGCTAAATACATGCTCCGCACACAGCTTGTTAAGACAGGCCTCACCAAGTTTGATGACAAGCCTGAAAATGACAGAGGCTAGAAATCCACTTTTAAGGCCACAATGAGTGACCTAGACATTAATGCCACAGAGGAATTAGATCTACTCATCAGATGGCTGGGTCCCCAGTCTACTGAACGCATTAAGAGGCTCAAAGCAGTTCATATTGACAACCCTGCTGCAGGCCTTAATGCTGCTTGGGGCAGACTTGAACATACCTTTGGCAGCCCAGAGGCCATTGAAGATGCTTTATTCAAAAGGTTGCAAAGCTTCCCAAGGATTTCTGCTACCAATAATCTAAAGTTTCCAGAACTCAGCAATGTTCTATTAGAGCTTCAGCTTGCTAAGGCTGACATCAACTTACCTGGTCTCAGTTACCTTGACACCTCTCATGGCATCAAATATATTGTTCTCAAGCTACCATATGGAATTCAAGAAAGATGGGCAGCGCTTGGATCAAAGTATAAGGAAGAACATAGAGTTGCCATAGTCCTCCATTTTCTTACTTCTGCAAGTTCATCAAAAGAATTGCAGACACCAAGAATGACCCAAGTTTCTCCTATGGGGACTGTAACTCACTCAGTACACTCTCTCCAAGACCTATGAACACAGGTATGTCGCACAGAGACTATAGAGGTCCAGTGTTAGTGAAAAGGACTAGTGTTCTACCTGCACCTGCTACAGTTCTTGAAAAGACTGATCAAAACAAGAAAATTGAGGACCCAAATTGCCAATGTCCAATACATAACAAACCACATCCACTTAAGAAATGTATCGTCTTCAGAAAGAAAACCCTCCAAGAATGTAAAGAACTTTTGAAGAAATTTGGGGTTTGCTACAAATGCTGTGCCTCCACAGAACACTTTGCAAAGGACTGTAAAGCGATCATCAAATGTATAGAGTGCGACAGTGATGACCATGTCCAAGATCTTCATCAATATTCGCACAAGCCTACTACTCTCACAAACAATCTTCCTGAGGCAAAGCAAGGTGAGGAGCACCCAGATCAAGCAGCACCTACCACCCCAGTGTTCTCTACATGTACAGAGGTCTGTGGAGAAGGATTCTGCATCAAATCCTGTGCAAAGATATGCTTGGTCTGTGTATACCCCAAAGGTCAACCTGAAAAGGCCATAAAACTGTATACTATTCTGGATGATCAGAGTAACAGATCTCTTGCAAGAACTCAGTTTTTTGAACTGTTGAACATAACTGGAGATGCTCTGCCTTATACCCTAAGCACTTGTTCCAGCACTACAGAAGTCATAGGTAGGAGAGCCAGTGGTCTTGTAGTTACTCCTCTGAATGACAATGTGGAAATATCTTTGCCCACTATCACTGAGTGCAACCAGATTCTAAACACCAAAGAGGGATCCCTACTCCTGATGCTGCTTTTCACCATTCTCACTTAAAGCACATAGCCAACCGAATACCAGTCCTCGATGAATGTGCTGATATCCTCCTGTTACTCGGTCGAGACCACTTAAGCGTGCACAAAGTTTGTCCTCAAATCAATGGTCCACACAATGCACCATATGCTCAGCGTCTGGATCTAGGATGGATCATAATAGGCAATGTCTGCCTAGACAAGTACAGAAGGTCCTACTCAGCCTCTTCCTTTAAAACACATGTCCTGTCAAATGGATGAACAACTTGTTCTGCACGACCACATAAATATATCTGTTTGAAAAAGGTGCACAACGACCCATCATACAAGACAATAAGAAAGCTCTTAATCTCTGGGGTGACAACATGTGTTGCCACAGTGTTTGAGGTAACCATTAAAGACAATGAGTTGGTAGCCACCACAGAAGACAAAGAATTTTTGAAAACCATGAGTAAAGAGTTCTGCCAAGATGATTCCAACTGTTGGGTAGCACCTCTACCATTTCCTACCCCAAGAAAGAGACTACCAAACAATAGGGTACATGCAGAATCATGATTTGTTTCTTTAAATCGCAGTTTTAACCAGAAGCCTGAGATGAAAAAGCACTTTGTGGACTTTATGCACAAGGTGTTTGAGAGAGATCATGCTGAGCCTGCACCTCCTCTTATGGAAGGAGAAGAATGTTGGTACCTACAATGCTTTGGTGTCTACCATCCTCGCAAGCCTGATCAGATTAGGGTGGTCTTTGACTCAAGTGCTCGTCATGAAGGCATCTCCCTCAATGACAATCTTCTCACTGGGCCTAATCTGAACAACAATCTCATAGGAGTTTTGCTTTGCTTCAGACAAGACCCAATTGCTGTTATGGCTGAGATTCAGCAGATGTTCCACTGTTTCATCGTCTGTGAAGACTACAGAAACTTCCACAGGTTCCGATGGTACCGAAATAATGATGTCAATGAAGAAGTCATAGACTACCGAATGAAGGTACATGTTTTCGGTAACAGTCCTTCTCCTGCAGTAGCAATGTATGGACTGAGGAAAACAGCTCAAGAGGGTGAGAAAGAATTTGGATCTGATGCAAGACAGTTCATCGAAAAGGAATTTCTATGTAAACGAAGGACTCAAATCTCTGCCCAATGAAGAAGGAGCTATTGACCTTCTTACTAGAACGCAGAACATGCTTGCCACCGCAAACCTCAGACTTCACAAAATCATCTCTAACAGCGAAAAGGTCACAATAGCCAATCCTTCTGATGACCATGCTGTCAGTGTGAAGAAATTCTAACTAGGATCTGACCTTTCTGTTACACAACGCAGTCTTGGATTGCTTTGGAATGTTAAAAAATACACATTCGCATTTCAAGCATCAGCCTGTGACAAGCCCTTCACAAAGCGAGGAGTTTTGTCTACAGTGAACAGCATTTATGATCCCTTAGGTTTCATTACACCTCTCACCATTCAGGGTAAGGTACTGCTGAGACAACTTACTTCTGAAAGTTCAGACTGGGATACCCCCTTACCCAAGGAGAAACAACAAAGGTGGGAATCCTGGAAACAGTCTCTAAAAGCATTAGAACAACTCCAGATACCACGCTTTTACACCCAAGCATCCTTAAAGAATGTCAGCAGAAGAGAGATTCATGTCTTCTCTGATGCATCCAACGAAGCCATTGCTGCGGTGGCTTATCTTCGAGCTACGGATCCCAGCTGTGAAGTGGGTGTAGGATTTATCATTGACAAGACCAAGCTCACACCCAAACCTGTACATACTATTCCAAGGCTTGAACTTTGTGCAGCTGTGTTAGCTGTGGAAATTTCTGAGCTTATAGAACTTGAAACAGATGTTGAAATAGACTCCTTTGACTTTTATACAGACAGCAAAATAGTGCTTGGATATATACACAATCGCACAAAACAGTTCTACGTGTCTGTCGGCAACAGAGTGGAATGCATAAGGAAGTTCTCTATGTCTGAACAATGGCACTATGTTCCCACTAGCCTCAACCCTGCTGACTGCGGCAGTCGTGCAATACCTACTACTGCATTCCAGACACATTTTGGACCATTCACCATGAAAGAAGGTTCTGCACACCTTTACTTCAGGCCTATAAAGGAACTAGTACTTCTTTTGCCCAAAGAGGAAGACAAGTCATCAACTTGATTTAAAGGGAGGTAAGAAGGAATAGTGCATGTTGCTGCCTTCCCCTCTGAATATGGATTTCCATGTCTCAGTCTGGACTTTTGAAACCAACATCTGCAAGTATTATGCTAAATGTTTGCATTGTTTTCCTTTGTTCTTCTTTTCCCTCTTGTTTTGCAGATGTTCCTGGAAATAATCTTAATTTTTTATATTGGACTAAAGTTTGTTATAATAGAAATCATAGATTTCGACGGGGAGTGTCATGTTTCACATGACTGTCATATGCCTTTAAGTGTTCTTTGTACTTTGTCTCTGCTCCTCCCTTTCCTTTGGTTTAGTTCTTGCTGTATAGATAGCCCACCCCTTTTCCCAGTAATGCATTTTTAGCTTCTAGCCTCATGTCATGAAGCAGATCACATTATGATCTTTTGACCTATCTGATGTTCATTGTTGTAATATTCTCTCAGTTTATGGAATAAACTTCACAAGATCTACAAGGTGTCATCTGATCAAGTCACTGCCTGTGTTATTCAACTAAGATTGGAGTTATCGCTATCTCATCTCAACTGTAAGTTACAGAGATCACACTTTCAATGCTTAGATTGGAGAGACAGAACAAGAGTAGTTATTTAACTTAATTTAAAATTTGGACTTTTCCATTGCTGAGCAAAGCAAAAAGTTAACTTTACTGCCTCTTGTAGATCTGTCAATACCTACATTTTTTTTGTACCTCACTGCTCAATTTTCCTAAAGAAGCAAAATGACATGCTTGGCATTTCTGAATATGAGAAAGTATATGGCTCACCATACTATCTCTCACATGGTAGCACTGGTGTTTGGTGATTGTCTGCTCAGACACATTGGGGGTTATTTAGTAAAACTGGAGAGCACAAAATATGCTGCAGCTCTGCATAGAAACCAATCAGCTTCCAGATTTTATTGTCAAAGGTTAATTGAACAAGCTGAAGTTAGAAGCTGATTGGCTACCATGCACAGCTGAACCAGAGTCTGAGTGCTCCAGTTTTAGTAAATCTCTGCCATTGTAACATGGGAAAGGGGAGAGAGTCATCAGCCATGTGTAAGCTCCAATTTGCTTCTTCTCTTCACCAGGGAAATGGAGCAGTGGATGAGTCAAAGAAATGTAGGTAAAAAACACTGCTATTAAGTTAAACCTGTTTACTCAAGTTTAGACTTCTAAATCAGAAAATCATTTCGCATTTTACGTCATACTTCCTTATTCAGTATTATTGAATATTTAATGAAATTTAATTTTATTTATAATTAACCACTTGCCCACCACCCTATAGCAGAAATACTGCTACACGGCGGCAGGTCTGCACAAAATCACGTATATATATGTGATTTCACATTTCCAGGTATGGGGTGTGCATGCGGGTGCCCTACCCTCACCGCCGTTGGCGGCTTCAGCCGTTGATCACCAGGTCCCAGACAGTGATTCCCTGCCGGCACCTGGCGATCGCTGAGTATCACTTATGGGGGAGAGGTCTGTATGTAAACAATACAGATCTCTCCCCTGTCAGCTCCAGCAAACTGCCTTGTATTGCTCTGCATAGCAGAGCAATACAAAGCAATGTGCTTACACTGTAAAACACACACAAAGCACACAATAAACCAGCACACAGTTAACCCTTTGATTGCCCCAGATGTTAACCCCTTGCTGCCCAGTGCCATTAGTACAGTGTCAGTGCTTTTTATTAGCACTGATCACTGTATTAGTGTCACTGGGGATGTCAGTGAGCACTCCCTCTATAAGTCGCTGATCGCTGCCATTACTAGTATACTAGTACTAGCCATTACTAATATAAAAATAAAATTCCAGTATATATACCATCATTTAACTTTCGCATAAACCAATTAATTTACACATATTGGGATTTTTTTTTAGCAAAGACGTAGCAGAATACATTTTGGCCTAAATTTATGATGAAATTTGATTTTTTAAATTTTTTTTACTGGACATGTTTAACTTCTTGGTTCTGGACGCACGCAAATGTGTGGCCTCCCGGCGTCTGGGCCTTGACGCCGAGCGGCTGCACATTTGCGTGCAATTAAGAAAAACATATGTGCTGAGAGTGTGCGCCCTGCACGCTCTCAGCACACATGTCCGGTACTCACGGGAAAGGTCCCGATCTCCTCTTTCGATCAGGACCTTTCCTGATCATGTGACTGCCGTGACAGCAAATTATGGTGGTCACATGAGCCTAAAACCCCGCCCTGCCTCCCCACTAAAGGGCATCAAGGAGTTAATATTAAAAAATCTAAAATATTTTTTTTTCGGTCTTTTTTTGTTTATAGCACAAAAAAACGCAGAGGCGATCAAATACCACCAAAAGAAGGCTCCATTTGTGGGAAAAAAGGACATACATTTCATTTGGGTGCAGCGTTGCTTGACTGTGCAATTGTCAGTTATAGTAACGCAGCGCCGTATCACAAAAAATGGCCTGGTCAGGAAAAGGGTAAATCCTCCGGAGGGCAAGTGGTTAAAGCTTAAGCATTGAATGAGTATTTGTTTTCATTTTAACAGACTACTTGGCCTATTGCTGGTTAGAGGACAATACCTTTTTTGCCCTTATAATTAAAGACTGCAATAAAAGCTGTGTTTTGGCTGAATTCTTGGCTTAAGTAAACAATCATTTAGATGGATTTTAAATGTAAAATGATTAGGAGTTAACCAGTGATACATCTCAATAATACTATTTTACTAGTACCGTTATGTGTATGCAAATGTATGTTTACATGTTAAATTATAAAAACAATCAAAGTGTACTTCTTTAATTACAGAGATTTTAAAAGAAAATTGCTTTTTCTACCACTTTGAATCCCTTGCCAATACTGTGCATGACCTTGCAAAAGTCACTGTCAACCTAAGCTCCAGGCACCAAATATTATACCGAATAAAATAAAAATGTGTCTGAAAATGTTATGTGCTATACTTGGAAGCAAAGACAACAAAACTGTATTCATATACAAATCCATCTGTGGTAATATAAAACAAACATTGAGAAGGGTCAGGTCAAGTCAGGACCCTGAGAGATAATGTCTTCTGCAAAAGAGCAAACATGTTCATTTTCCTCTGTGTGGTTGTGCACCTGGGTCACTTTCTAGAAAGTACAAAGAAATCAAGAATCAAAAATACACATAGATCAGAAGGAATGTATTTAATCACGACTACTTCTAGATGTTCTAGTCTCAAATTGTGTTACTACTCTTAAAGGAGAATTAAAATGTTATAGCCAATTCTATTTAGTTTTTAATGCGTATAGTTAAATTGACTATGCTGCCTAACACAATTTGACAATAAAAGGTGCACCTTCAAAGTCCTCCCATTTTTGCCACTCAAGCAAGGCCTCGAGGCCATGCAGCAGTGTGTTCTGTGATCACTGTGTCCCTTGGACACAGCAAATAACAGATTGGGGTACAGGGCCATTGTCATTGGCTCTGTACCATGTGATCACTGTGGCCAATCACAGTAGTAGTAAACAGAAGGTTTCATTCAAGAAGCCTTTGTTTATTACTGCGATCAATGGAAATTGGCCCTTTACCACATGATTCTTGTGGCCAATCACCACATTTACAGTATTAAGCAAAGACAGCACTGTGTAAGCAATATCAGCATAAAAAAGGAAACCTGATCAACCGCCAGAGCAGTAAAAACAAATTATATCACCTCCTTGTATCACTCCACACCAGACCAGTGCAGCCATCAATAGTTTATCTGATCACTGCCACACCAATCCCACTGTTGCCAGATCAGTCTAAGCCAGCAGCAGTGTCCATGATGGTTGCCACACCAGTCCTAGTCACCAGATCAATGTAAGTCAGCAACAGTGTTCCTGATTGCTGCCACACTAGTCCCTAGTGTCACCAGACCAGTATAAGCCAGCAACAGTGTTCCTGGCCACCAGTACACAAATCTCAGTGTCACCAGACCAGTGCAGCCAGCAGCAGTGTTCCTGATCAGCATGACACCATTGAAGTGTTGCCTCTGTCTACCGCCTGTATTGATCCTGGCCTGTTAAGTAACCATGTTTCTGCCTGCTGCCTGGACTGACCCATCTATACATCTGACTGACTATGTTGCTGCCTGACACCAGTCCCAGCCTTCCCCTGTGGACAACTGCACTCCTGGAACCACATGAACTCTTTTGTTTCTCATTTTTGTTTCTCCTTCCGCCTCCTGTACTTCCTGGCTAGTGAACATGGAATTCCCGGAGGCAGCCACGTACCAGCAGGCTTGGTTTACATGGCTTATAGGAATGGGGACTGCTATAGGTGAAGCTACAGTAAGTTATTTGTGCTATATAGAAGATACAATGTCTAGTACGTAATCAGTCCAAACATTGAAAAAGTCTCACACTTGTGGTATCGCCATATTCAAGAGGAGTAGCAGAATGTTTAAGGTTGTGATTTGAAGTATTCAAAGTATCCGCATTTTCCAAAAACTTGTGGCAAAAGTATGAAGTGTTCAAAAGACTCACCATGCTTCTTAAAAAAAATCCTTGATGTGTTTTCTCTCCAAAATGTAGTAATTTTATGGGTGTTTCTACTGTCCTGGTGCTCCAGGGCAGGGGCGGACTGACCATTTGGAAACTTGGGCACTGCCCGAGGGCCCGGGGTCAGTAGGGGGCCCCATGAGATGCCCCTGGTACCTTTTTAATAGGCTTTTTTGAGTTTAGGCAAGGACACAGGGGCCCCATGATCCCCTATTGTCCGGGGGCCCCATGAGTTGTCAGTCCGCCCCTGCTCCAGGGCTTCAAAAAATGTAAAAGATTTTTTAGAAAATTAGATATGTAATTTACACCCCTAGAAAGCCTGAAGGTGCCCTATGGATTCTGGGAATCTCTATGTGGTTTGACTGTGAAAAATTCACATCACATCAGAAGGAGTAGCAGAATGTGTTTTGGGGTGTAATTCTAAGCATGCCTATGCTGTGTGTTATAAATATCTTATTACTTGATCATTTTGTGTAAAAAATGTTTTTTATTTTTATTCCGCATTTGCTTTCAAAATGTGGTCACTTTGTTTGTGTTTCAACTGTCCTGGTGCTCCAGGGCCTCCACAAATGTGACAGGTAGTCAGGAAATTAGATGGGTAATTTATACCTCTAGAACACCTGAAGGTGCTGCTTGAATTTTAGGCTCCTCTATGTGGCTAGGCTGTGAAAAAGTCTCACACGGTATCACCATACTTAGAAGGAATAGCAGAATGCGTTTGGGGGTGTAATTCTAAGTATGCCTATGATGTGTGTTAGAATTATATTATAAAATTTACAACTTTGTGTAAAAAAATGCACTTTAATTTTCTTCCCTGCATTTTCCAAAAACCTTTGGCAAAAGAATGGCATTTTTAAAAGACCCACTATGCCTTCCAGAAAATACCTTGTGGTGTTTGCTTTCCAATATGCTGTCATGTGTTTCTCCTGTCTTGGCAAGTATTCAGGAAACTAGACACATAACTTATGCTCCTTGAAAGCCCAAAGGTGTTCTATGGATTATGGGCCATCTATGCAACTAGGCTGTGAAAAATTCTCACACACATGGTACACCCATACTCAGGAGGCATAGAAAATTTGTTTTTGGGTATACTTGTAAGTATGCCTGTGCTGCGTGTGAGAAATAACTTGTAACTAGAGATGAGCGAATTATTCAAAAATTCGATTCGGCTGATTCGCCGAATTTGCGGGAGAAATTCGATTCGATGCGAATTTATTCGCTGCGAATTTAACTAATTAAAAGGGTTTCTAGGCTTCAGAGAGCCTTTATATTAGTGCAGAACACTGTACCTTTAATTTAAATGTCCTTGGAGTCTGCTGGGGAAGAGAAATAATACTGTCAGTCAGTATGACATGCAGATGAGTGCCGTCGATCTTAGAATCACCGCACACTTCACTCATTTGGGCAGTCATGGGGCACGACGAAGAAGAAGAATGAAAAGAAGAAGAAGAAGAATGAAAAGAAGTAGAAGAAGAATGAAAAGAAGAATGAAAAGAAGAAGAAGAAGAATGAAAAGAAGAAGAAGAAGAATGAAAAGAAGAAGAAGAAGAATGAAAAGAAGAATGAAAAGAAGAAGTAGAATGAAAAGAAGAAGAAGAAGAATGAAAAGAAGAATGAGAAGAATGAAAAGAATAAGAAGAATGAAAAGAAGAATGAAAAGAAGAAGAAGAAGAATGAAAAGAAGAATGAAAAGAAGAATGAGAAGAATGAACAGAAGAATGAAAAGAAGAAGAAGAATGAAAAGAAGAAGAAGAATGAAAAGAAGAATGAGAAGTAGAATGAAAAGAAGAATGAGAAGAATGAAAAGAAGAATGAAAAGAAGAAGAATGAAAAGAAGAAGAAGAATGAAAAGAAGAAGAAGAAGAATGAAAAGAAGAAGAAGAATGAAAAGAAGAAGAAGAATGAAAAGAAGAAGAATGAAAAGAAGAATGAAAAGAAGAATGAACTATATTACTATATCAGTCTCTAATGGATGCTGGAGAGTTAAACCCCCTAACACCTGCTGTGCCCATTATGAGGGGTTCCCACCATCCCTGTGCTGAGGTTCTGGGTATGCACACCTGCTGTGCCCATTATGAGGGGTTCCCACCATCCCTGTGCTGAGGTTCCAGGTTTGCACACCTGCTGCGCCCATTATGAGAAGTTCCCACCATCCCTGTGCTGAGTTCCTGGGTCTGTACACCTGCTGTTCCCATTATGAGGGGTTTCTACCATCCCTGTGCTGAGGTCCCAGGTCTGCACACCTGCTGCGCCCATTACTAGGGGTTCCCACCATCCCTGTGCTGAGGTTCTGGGTATGCACACCTGCTGTGCCCATTATGAGGGGTTCCCACCATCCCTGTGCTGAGGTTCCAGGTCTGCACACCTGCTGCGCCCATTATGAGAAGTTCCCACCATCCCTGTGCTGAGTTCCTGGGTCTGTACACCTGCTCTGCCCATTAGGAGGAGTTCCCACCATCCCTGTGCTAAATTCCTGGGTCTGTACACCTGCTGTTCCCATTATGAGGGGTTTCTACCATCCCCGTGCTGAGGTCCCAGGTCTGCACACCTGCTGCGCCCATTACTAGGGGTTCCCACCATCCCTGTGCTGAGGTTCTGGGTATGCACACCTGCTGTGCCCATTATGAGGGGTTCCCACCATCCCTGTGCTGAGGTTCCAGGTTTGCACACCTGCTGCGCCCATTATGAGAAGTTCCCACCATCCCTGTGCTGAGTTCCTGGGTCTGTACACCTGCTCTGCCCATTAGGAGGAGTTCCCACCATCCCTGTGCTAAATTCCTGGGTCTGTACACCTGCTGTTCCCATTATGAGGGGTTTCCACCATCCCTGTGCTGAGGTCCCAGGTCTGCACACCTGCTGCGCCCATTACTAGGGGTTCCCACCATCCCTGTGCTGAGGTTCTGGGTATGCACACCTGCTGTGCCCATTATGAGGGGTTCCCACCATCCCTGTGCTGAGGTTCCAGGTCTGCACACCTGCTGCGCCCATTATGAGAAGTTCCCACCATCCCTGTGCTGAGTTCCTGGGTCTGTACACCTGCTCTGCCCATTAGGAGGAGTTCCCACCATCCCTGTGCTAAATTCCTGGGTCTGTACACCTGCTGTTCCCATTATGAGGGGTTTCTACCATCCCTGTGCTGAGGTCCCAGGTCTGCACACCTGCTGCGCCCATTACTAGGGGTTCCCACCATCCCTGTGCTGAGGTTCTGGGTATGCACACCTGCTGTGCCCATTATGAGGGGTTCCTACCATCCATGTGCTGAGATTCCGGGTCTGCCCACCTGCTTTACCCATTATTAGGGGTTCCCACTGTCCCTGTGTTGAATTCCTGGGTCTGTATGCACACCTGCTGTGCCCATTATGAGGGGTTCCCACCATCCCTGTGCTGAGGTTCCAGGTCTGCACACCTGCTGCGCCCATTATGAGAAGTTCCCACCATCCCTGTGCTGAGTTCCTGGGTCTGTACACCTGCTCTGCCCATTAGGAGGAGTTCCCACCATCCCTGTGCTAAATTCCTGGGTCTGTACACCTGCTGTTCCCATTATGAGGGGTTTCCACCATCCCTGTGCTGAGGTCCCAGGTCTGCACACCTGCTGCGCCCATTACTAGGGGTTCCCACCATCCCTGTGCTGAGGTTCTGGGTATGCACACCTGCTGTGCCCCTTTTTGAGGGGTTCCCACCATCCCTGTGCTGAGGTTCCAGGTCTGCACACCTGCTGCGCCCATTATGAGAAGTTCCCACCATCCCTGTGCTGAGTTCCTGGGTCTGTACACCTGCTCTGCCCATTAGGAGGAGTTCCCACCATCCCTGTGCTAAATTCCTGGGTCTGTACACCTGCTGTTCCCATTATGAGGGGTTTCTACCATCCCTGTGCTGAGGTCCCAGGTCTGCACACCTGCTGCGCCCATTACTAGTGGTTCCCACCATCCCTGTGCTGAGGTTCTGGGTATGCACACCTGCTGTGCCCATTATGAGGGGTTCCTACCATCCATGTGCTGAGATTCCGGGTCTGCCCACCTGCTTTACCCATTATTAGGGGTTCCCACTGTCCCTGTGTTGAATTCCTGGGTCTGTATGTACACCTGCTGTGTCCATTGTGAGGGATTCCCACCATTCCTGCACTGAGTACCTGAGTCTGTACACCTGCCAAAAGAAAGTTTCAGGATTTTGAAGGAGCAAAATACAGTAATACTGGAACAAAAATGAGCTGCGTGGTGGAGTTGCCAGAAGAAGAAGAAGAAAAGAAGAAGAAGAAGAATGAAAAGAAGAATGAAAAGAAGAAGAAGAAGAAGAATGAAAAGAAGAAGAAGAATGAAAAGAAGAATGAGAAGAATGAAAAGAAGAAGAAGAATGAAAAGAAGAAGAATGAAAAGAAGAATGAGAAGAATGAAAAGAAGAATGAAACGAAGAAGAAGAATGAAAAGAAGAATGAGAAGAAGAATGAAAAGAAGAATGAAAAGAAGAATGAGAAGAATGAAAAGAAGAAGAAGAAGAAGAATGAAAAGAAGAAGAAGAATGAAAAGAAGAAGAAGAATGAAAAGAAGAAGAATGAAAAGAAGAATGAAAAGAAGAAGAAGAAGAATGAAAAGAAGAAGAAGAAGAATGAAAAGAAGAATGAAAAGAAGAAGAAGAAGAATGAAAAGAAGAAGAAGAAGAATGAAAAGAAGAAGAAGAAGAATGAAAAGAAGAATGAAAAGAAGAAGAAGTAGAATGAAAAGAAGAAGAAGAAGAATGAAAAGAAGAATGAGAAGAATGAAAAGAATAAGAAGAATGAAAAGAAGAATGAAAAGAAGAAGAAGAAGAATGAAAAGAAGAATGAGAAGAATGAAAAGAAGAATGAAAAGAGGAAGAAGAATGAAAAGAAGAATGAGAAGAAGAATGAGAAGAATGAAAAGAAGAATGAAAAGAAGAAGAAGAATGAAAAGAAGAATGAGAAGAAGAATGAGAAGAATGAAAAGAAGAATGAAAAGAAGAAGAATGAAAAGAAGAAGAAGAATGAAAAGAAGAATGAAAAGAAGAAGAAGAATGAAAAGAAGAAGAAGAATGAAAAGAAGAATGAAAAGAAGAAGAAGAAGAATGAAAAGAAGAAGAATGAAAAGAAGAATGAAAAGAAGAATGAGAAGAATGAAAAGAAGAAGAAGCAGAATGAAAAGAAGAATGAAAAGAAGAAGAAGAAGAATGAAAAGAAGAAGAAGAAGAATGAAAAGAAGAATGAGAAGAATGAAAAGAAGAAGAAGAATGAAAAGAAGAATGAAAAGAAGAAGAAGAATGAAAAGAAGAAGAAGAAGAATGAAAAGAAGAATGAGAAGAATGAAAAGAAGAATGAAAAGAAGAAGAAGAATGAAAAGAATGAGAAGAAGAATGAAAAGAAGAATGAGAAGAAGAATGAGAAGAATGAAAAGAAGAATGAGAAGAATGAAAAGAAGAATGAAAAGAAGAAGAAGAAGAAGAATGAAAAGAAGAAGAAGAATGAAAAGAAGAATGAAAAGAAGAAGAAGAATGAAAAGAAGAAGAAGAATGAAAAGAAGAAGAAGAAGAATGAAAAGAAGAATGAGAAGAATGAAAAGAAGAAGAATGAAAAGAAGAAGAAGACGAATGAAAAGAAGAATGAAAAGAAGAAGAAGAAGAATGAAAAGAAGAAGAATGAAAAGAAGAATGAAAAGAAGAAGAAGAATGAAAAGAAGAAGAAGATGAATGAAAAGAAGAATGAGAAGAATGAAAAGAAGAAGAAGAAGAATGAAAAGAAGAATGAAAAGAAGAAGAATGAAAAGAAGAAGAAGAATGAAAAGAAGAATGAAAAGAAGAAGAAGAAGAATGAAAAGAAGAAGAAGAAGAATGAAAAGAAGAATGAAAAGAAGAAGAAGAATGAAAAGAAGAATGAAAAGAAGAATGAGAAGAATGAAAAGAAGAATGAAAAGAAGAAGTATTCCAGTACAGCAAAAAGTGTATCTGCAGAGAGCTCCGCTATTTCTGACAGTTCTCTGACAGTTCCTTCACATTTACAGCGGTTGAAACATTGTATCTGTTTCCGAATAAAAACATCTGTATCCTAAATGGAAACAAATAGATACAATGTTTCAACCGCTGTAAATGTGAAGGAACTGTCAGTGAACTGTCAGAAATAGCGGAGCTCTCTGCAGGGACACTTTTTGCCGGCTGATCGGGAAAAATCCGATTCGCGCACCCGAAGTTGGCTAATATTCGGATTCGGCACGAATCGAATTTTTCCTGAAATTCGAAACGAATTCCACTTCGCCTGGTTCGATTCGCTCATCTCTACTTGTAACAATGACAACTTTGTGAAAAAACTAATTTTATTTAATTTCTTAATTTTGCAAAAAGATATAAGATAAAATTACAGCCTAAAAAAAAACTTACAATGCTTCTTGCTAAATACCTCGGACTGTCTACTTTCCAAAAAGGTGTCATTTGGAGGTATTTATACTGTCTTGGCATTTTAGGGCCTCAAGAAATAAGATTGGCATTCAGTACATCAAGACTGATCAATTTTCAAATATATACTGTATACACCATAGTTTGTAGGCTCTATAACTTTCACACAGACTAAATAATGTACACTAGTTTGCATTATATTTTACCAAATAAATTTAGAAAAAGAAATTTTGGCCTAAACTTATGAAGAATGATTATTTCTTTGTAACATTTGTAACAAAAACAGGTTTTTCAAAATTCCCTTATACAGTATAGCACAAAAAAAAAAGAGGACCCAGAGGTGATTAAATTCCACTAAAAGAAAGCTCTATTTGTCTCAAACTATAAATTTCATTTGGGTACAGTATTGCATGACTGAGTAATTGTCATTCACATTGTGGCATTGCTGAAATCTGCAAAATGGCCTTGGAAGGAAGGGGGTGAAACAGTCCAGTCTTGAAGTGGTTAAAAAAGATTGTAATACGTATTTTTCCTACTGCTTAATGCTGCCAAAATGATGCTCTTTACAAGAGAAATCCTCTGCTCTGTTCAAGAGAAATCCTCTGCTGAAGTATATCCTGAAAGTGAACCTTTGCTGATTTCCCTCCACTGCAAGTAGAGTTTTTTTCTTTTATTTTGCAAATTTATTTAAGTGACAGTCACTTCATTAAAAAAAAAGGCAAAAAGGCAAGAGATATCAAGTTTAATACTCCTGTAGACCAAAGTCTGAGTCATTAAACTGACTTTACCCTTGGTTGCAAGAAAGAAAATTGTTCAATTCCCCCATCAACACAGTCAGTGCTGAATGGGGAAACCCTGCTCCACACAGAATGTTTTTTTATGCAAAGAATGCATGGAAGGTAAAAATCCTTGAGCCTTCACAACCACTTTAATCAAGTCTATATAGACAACATGGCAGTAAACCTGCTTAAATCCTAAATTCCATACTTACACTTACCAGCTGCTGGCTACAAGTAGTTAATATCAAATAATGATATGCAATACTTCATATTTACCCAACTAAAAAATATAAAAACAACTGTCTTATCCTGAACATAATACATGAAAAATATTTTGAAAAACTAAATAGTCCCTGTAAATCACTTTTCAAAAACCTAGTGTTTTGTTTTGCTAAGCTGTCCCCATTTTTTTTTCATTTTTTGTATAAAATAAACATGATAGACATTTTTTTTTAATCATTGCTTTGTTACAACAAAAAAATAAATAAAGGCATTTTTCCTTCCAACAGAGTTGATGGAACAAATATATAGATAAAGACATCTTCCCTTACAGGACTAATAATGAATATTAATGCTAATAAAACACCACCATCAGTATTGTAACTGGTTAGACAAAGTGATAGATTTCCTACAGTGTGAAGGAAGATCAAATGTGTGAATCACACCCATTGGGGTTGATTTGCCATAGGATTAAAGGCTGTTCACATAGCAAAATGGTGAATCTGTATTCCACTTGAATACCAAATTATGTGTAAGGTAAATTATAAAAAAACAGGATTATTATTAGCACATACTTGGATATTCAAAGTGAAAACAAATTCATCTTTCTATTCTATAGCAAAACTAAAATACACTATGCAAAGTGACCAGTCTCTCCACCAATAAATCAACCCCTTTGTATTTCTAGAAATAACTTTAAAATGTTGGCAACTATGATACAGTATCCCAGCCCATGTTTATTTTTTGTGTTACAGATTTACACATTGGCAAATAAAAATAACTACTATTGGCAAAACTGTAAGAAAATAATTGGCAATCTAGGTCGTATTTCATTCAAATATGAGGTTAAAATCCCACAACAAAAGCATACAGTTAGTAAAAGGAAAAGGATGACAGAAGCCATCATTTTACCTTCCAATGTTTATAGCAATAATTCAGTTTTTTTTTTATTTAATGTTTATCTAAAGGGTAAAATGAACAACATAGCTAGGACAAAACAAGAGAGCACATGCCGATTCAGTTTATATCCAGGAATGCTGATTCAGGTTGGGTAAAATAAATTATAGTTGGAACAATAACAGCAATACTCATGCCATTAAAAAGACAAAGAATACTCTTTTCCAGATTGGCAATAATTATGAGACTATTTAAAACTTCTGCTGCTACATTATACAAATATGCTGATTGTACCCAGGAGGTTGTTGAACAAAGGAAGTAGAACAATCTGCAGACATGAATAGAGATAAGCATTATTCAAATGCAAGCAGGCTATGGGGTATTTGTAGCAGTCCTTTCCAAGGAAACAGCTGGCTTAGTATCCTGTGCATGATTTATTCAATGATATTATCATATGTGAGACTAATAATGAACAATTTATTATGATATTGAATTATAAGATCAAGGTTTCTTTTGTTAGTTTTGATACAATACATGATTTTTTAGATTACAGATTTATCTTTTATTAGTTTTGTGTTGCAGAACTGGTCTGAAGTTATCCAATAGAAGCAAGATTTTAATGAACATGTAATCACATAGACTTGGCTGAAAAAGAATCCATTGCTTGCAACTATTCTAGATCAACACCTGATCATCACTGACTTTATATTACCCATGCCAGCCTGTGTTTTGGCCATCTTACCCTGACCTCTGCATTGTTTTGGATGATCTGGACATTAAGTGTAGTTCCATTGAAGTCTATTACACAAAAACACGCAATCTGCTGCAGGAAAAATGTCCCTGGCCCTTTAAAAAAAAAGGCACCAGCTCAAAACACACAGATTATTATTATTATTATTATACAGGATTTATATAGCGCCAACGGTTTGCTCAGCGCTTTACATTATAGTGGGGGACAATACAGTAACACTACAGTTTAATACAAGAGGGAGTTGAGGGCCCTGCTCCTTGGAGCTTACAATCTAGGAGGGAGGGGTGAGTGGTACAATAGGTAAAACTGTGGGGGATGGAGTGGTTGGAAGCGTAGAGGATACTAGTATTAGCAGAGGGCAGGATAGGCTTCCTGAAGAGATAGGTTTTCAATGATCACCTAAAGGTAGGTAGAGTAGGTGATAATCTGATTGATTGAGGTAAGGAGTTCCAGAGGATGGGTGACACCCTGGAGAAGTCTTGGAGACGAGCATGGGAGGAGGAGATAAGGGAGCTAGAGAGTAGGAGGTCTTGCAAGGAGCGGAGTGTACGGTTTGGGTGATATTTAGAGATAAGATCGGATATGTAAATTGGGGCAGTGTTGTGGATGGCTTTATATGTCATTGTTAGTGTTTTGAATTTATCCGTTGGGCAACTGGGAGCCAGTGGAGGGATTGGCAGAGAGGGGTGGCGGATACAGAACGGTTAGTAAGGTGGATGAGTCTGGCAGCAGCATTCATGATAGACTGGAGTGGGGATAGCCTGCGATGAGGTAGGCCAATGAGGAGGGAGTTACAATAGTTGAGGTGTGATATGACAAGGGAGTGAATAAATAACTTAGTGGTTTCCGGGGTTAGGAACGGTCGTATCTTGGCGAGGTGTAGTCTATACGAATTTGTCAGCGATTGGATCTGGGGCTGGAATGACAGATGGGAGTCTAGGATTACACCTACTACCCTGGCATGAGGGGATGGACTGATGATTGTGTTACCGATATTTATGGTGAGGTCAGTGGAGGTGACATGGGCAGGGGGGAATACTAAGAGCTCAGTTTTGGAAAGGTTGAGTTTGAGGAAGTGGAGTGACATCTAAGCCGATATGTCACTTAGTAGGCTAGTGATGCGAGTGGAGACTGAAGGGGTGAGGTGAGGGGTAGACAGATAGATTTGCATGTCATCAGCATAGAGATGATACTTGAAGCCGTGGGAGTTTATCAAGTCACCAAGGGAGGAGGTGTAGATGGAGAAGGGAAGTGGTCCAAGGACAGAACCTTGAGGGACCCCTACAGAGAGAGGGAGTGAAGAGGAGGTGGCAGTGTTATAGGTAACACTGAAGGAGCGCTGCGATAGGAGGAGAACCAGGAGAGAGCGGAGTCTCTGAGGCCAAGAGAGTGTAGTTTTTTGAGGAGGAGGGGATGGTCAACTGTGTCAAAGCCGCGGAGAGGTCGAGTAGTAGGAGTTCAGATGTGAACTAGATCAATAGGAAATCATGTTAAACGGGCTGCAAACTGGAAAATGCACTGAAAAATGCTCAACTGTGAATCTAGGCTAAATATAGATTCTTAACCACCTCCTGCCCGCCATACAAGGAAATGACAGGCGTGCGGCGGTTCTCTCATTCTGGGAGGACGTCATATGACATCCTCCCACTCTAACTGCGCATGTGCCCCCTGGGGGGTGCAAAGCAATGATCGGTGGTGCGCTGTGTCCCTGTGCCCTGTGCTGTGCCCAGTAGGCAAGCTGTTAATAGCTTAGGCTGAACTATACAATTAAAATCATAATGCTGATTTAATAGTGACAGGAGAACATCAAATCACACTACACTATTTCTTGCAGGAAATGAAAAATACAAAGGGAAGCTATCAATCAAGTTCATGCTTTCAATAAAAGTCAACAAGAAAGTTGTAAATTGGGAAGGGTATGATATCCTCTTTCTGAAATGCATAGTAAAAACTTTTTCATTAACACTAACTGTTTCCTAAAATATCTTTGTATGCCCATATAATTAAAGTAGTTGTAAAGGCTATTTTTTTTTTCATTAATGCTATACTTACCTGCTCTGTGAAGTGGTATTGCACATAGTGGTCCCAAAATCCCTATTTGGGGTTTCCCACTGGAGCTGTCTGTCCTCCTGTTCTGTGTCTACCCCATAGCAGACTGCTTTTTAAGGGGCCAGACATACAGACTCACTCTTGAGCGTGGCTGTGTGCATCCATAGACACACAGAGCATGACTCGGCCCCACCCCACTTCCTTCTCACAGGATTTGATTGACAGCAGCAGCTCCCACTGCTGCCTCTGTGTCCTGTGAAGAGGGGAACACAGACCAGCACCACTGCAGATGGGCACATTGCTAGACAGAGATAGCAGTGTATAGGGCGGTGGGGGGGGCAATACAACAATTGGAACATTTTTTACCTTATTGCATTAAGGCAAAAATGTCTTGCCTTTATAACGATTTTAAGCTGCAACCATTCAACCATGACAATTTACCATGATCCCCTATGCTATGGCATGTTCACTTTTTCTAAAGAACATGTTGTACAATATGTTCCAATAACCCTCTACCAGCTAAGAATCACATGAAGAGTTTGTTATTGGAGTGCGATCCCTTGTTTGCAATTTTGGCCCAGATATGGGTCCTGAGAATTGTAGAGATTCAATGTTATTGGAGGCCTTTTAAGCAAAAAGAGAATACATTTCCTTAAAGTAAAAGTTTTGCCAAAACAGGTTTAGCTGTACTTCTCCTATGGATCAAAGGAGTGCAGTTCGTTCTGCACTCCTGTGACCCGTTTTTGGCTGACAGCAGCTGCAGCCATGGCCCCAGTATAACCACTGAAAGTCATGGATGTACAGGGACGCCCTTGGATGGCAAGTGGGTTTTAATGTATGAGCAAAAGAGGAGAGGGCATAGAACCACTGTCAGATATTTGTTGTTGTCTTTGTCACCATCCGGTTCACTCACTCTCTGCAACTGTCTTGATCACCAATGTCATTGGGAGTGGAAGTAAGGGTTAATATAACATTTTAGTTGCCACAGGAACAGAAGGGGACTCTTCCAAGGGGGGCCCTTGTTCGAGTGACAACTGTTTAAGAGGGGATTTTCCTCACATTGGAAAGATAGCCTGTTGACAGCTGTTGAGTCTACAGGGCAAGAAGTGACTGAAAATCTCCATAATAAGACACATATTGTAAAAAAAACGGTCAGTGGTTTCAATCCTTCCCTACTTCATCCTACCTGAAAAAAAATAGTTTTGACTTTAGATACTTTAAAGACCAGCATTGATATACCCCACTCCTCTCCAGGGAGTTTTCAGTTTTCAGCATTGTGATACTTTGACAGACAATTACTCACTCATGCAACATAATGGGACAGATAGAGCTTTCTTTTGGTGATATTTATTCACCACTGGGTTTTTAATTTTTTCCTATACAAAGGAAAAAAGACCAACATTAAAAAAAACAGTTTCCCTTATTTTCAGCCATAAAACTTTACAAAGAAAAAGTTTTCTTAATAAATTTAGACCAAAATGCCTTCTGCTACTTTTTTTGATAACCCCCCCCCCCCAACTAAGTGTATATTATTTAGTCTCTGTGAATAGAGTCTACAAACTATGGTGTTCATATACTGTATATATGAAATTTATCAACCTTGATGTTCTAACTGCCCCATTTTTCGAGACCCTAAAATGCCAGGACAGTACAACATTCCCAAAAATGACCCATTTTTGGAAAGTAGATACTCCAAGGTATTTAGTAAGAACATGGGGAGTTTTTAGTTTTTTTAAGTTGTATTTTTTGCCACACTTTTTGGAAAATAAAAAAAGTAAAACAAATGTTAATGGTTTTACTTCACAAAGTAGTAATTTTAACAAGATATTTTTCACTCACATCATAGGCATGCAGTACATACAATTACACCCCAAAACAAATTCTTCTATTCTTTTTGAGTATGAGGATACCATATGTGTGATATTGTTTTTCTGCCTAGATGCATAGAGGGACCCAAAATCCAAGGAGCACCTTCAAGCATTCAAGGGGCATAAATAATGCACTTGACTTCCTGACTACCTATCAGATTTTCTTGAGGTCCTAAAGTGCTAGGACAGGAAAAACACCCACAAACTATATTTTGCAAAGTAGCCCCTTCAACATAGTTAATTTGAGGCATGGAAAGTCTTTTTAAGATTATATTTTTTGCAACACGTTTTTGGAAATTTTTATGATTTTTTTCACACACAGTTGTCAATTATAAGATATTTCTCACCACTGCATTGGCATACTTAGAACTACACCTTGGCTATTCCTCTCAGGAATGGGCATAGCATATATGTGAGATGTTTTTGCAGGCTAGTTGCAAAGAGTCATCTAATGTTTGACTATCTGTAACATATTTAGAGGCCCTGGAGTGTCAGGACAGTAGAAACACCTACAAAATGACTTCATTTTAGAAAGCAGACACCCCAAGGTATTTTAAGAGACATTGTGGTGTTTTGGAGCTTTCATTTTTTTGCCGCAAATTTAAAAAAAAATGCAGAAAGAATATAAAAACAAAAAGGAAAGTCCCTTTTAAAAGTAACAGGCCATAGGGAGTATCTAATTAAAATGAAAATCCTGTTGCAGGGAATGCTGAATCAGTGAACCAATCAAACAAGCAGGGAATTACATTTCTGGGGTGGTATATTCACCAGCATAGAATGCTTCCAAGTTTCCATTATTGAAAAAAACAACAGTTTTACAAAAATACAGCAGTTGAAGATTAAAATAAAACTTATTTTTAATAACAACTACAAAATGTATAAATTATATATGTGACGAACGCAGCGTCACACCCCTGACCTTCTCACCAAACTCGTGACCGAAGGACTAGCCAATCTAAAACCGCGATGTCACGTGGGTAACAATACCGCACCCAGCTGCACCCTGCACAACGATTTTCCAGCTAATTGGACCACAATCGATGTACCGGCTGCCTGGGAGCGATTGTTACTGGGTCAGGTTAATTACGCAATTAACCCTTCACACTGTCACCACCTCCAGAGAAAGAGGAAACTCAGCGATACCAGCAATAACACTATAATGGTTGAGATAATCGTCTGTATAACACTGTCACCATAGACCGATTATACAGAGGGTTAAAGAAACACAGTAGCGCTCTTTTAGAGGCAGCAATTTGTAAATTGCAATAAAGAGCTATAGAAACAGTTCAACACTTTCAGAAGGAAAGACTTATTACTAAAAAGGTCAAAAGGGTGCAATAAAAATATTTACAGAAAAAGATGTAACCAATATATATATAAATATACAGAGAACAACAGCACAGCAAAGAGGTAACAGAAAGGAGGTTAAAGAGTTAAAGTACTTGCCAATCAGCCTTGGGTTTGCAGATCAAGTTTCAGAGCGAAAAGGCATGTCTCCCAAGTTGGTTCTGATGTTAAACGGGAGAATTCTTCAACTTCCCTTTCTTAGGCCTGACAGCCAATTTTGTAGTTCCCTAGCAGGGGGTGTCTCTGAAGTCAAGGACCAATGCCCCATTCAGGGAGGGAAGGTCTGGGCGTAGACCTAAACTAGAGCCAAAATCTCTTATAGTTCATATTTTGGCTCATAACTTTTACTATGCACAAGTGACATTCCACCCGCAGGTAGATTATTATGCAGACACATCTGAGGAGCGGGTAGATATAAAATATGAAATACATATTTGAAGGGTTCCAGAGATGTAGTTTTCTGCTTTCCTAGGTATTCCAGTCAGGGAGTGTGACCTATCAAACTGTTTGTCTCCTCGTGGCCAATCTGAAGATATGCCTGGTTTTTATGTAAGTCTCTCATATTCCAAGGAATGAGACATAGGGAAAAAATGGATTTTAAAAGTGTTATCTGGTTCATGCTTCTCTGGAATGTCTTTGAACTCCTGGGAAGGCTTGCGTTATCTGTGCTAGATTGCACAGCTCTCTTAGACAACCAGGCACTTCAGCTCAAAAATGTTTTATAGCTCGGGGTTCCCTGCTGTGCCCTTGTCGGCCTGTGACACTCCTAACACACAGGCCATATGTCAATGTGTATGAACAGAGAGGAAGAGGGAGAATGAGGGGGAAATATGTTTGTCAGGATGGTTGACCCTTTGCCAAGATGGAGGTTGAAGCCAGAATGGTTGAACCGCGTCCATCTCTGGGTGCACGCCTGCCACAATATACAGTATGTTATAGAGCAGATTTCCTTTAAAGTAGGTGTGGGTATTGTAAAAAGTGCAATCAAATAGGGCACCACACCAAACTCATATAAAAAAAGAAAAGAAAAAGAAAGGATACCAGCTCTTTACAGTGTATTCTACTCTGCAACAAAAACAAGTTTTCTATATAAAAGGCACTCACCCCACTGAAAATAGATTCAATGCTACTCAATGAACACCATAAACCCCATAAACCAAGTGCTAATATCATTAAATATCATTAAATAATGATCAACATAAGCTAAGTATTATCCATTCAATAAATCCACATAAAACATAAACGAAGACAACAAAAATGTCCATAAATAAATCATAGTCCATCCACGGATTTCTCATCCATTTGCGTACCCAACACCTGTGTGAATTCCACTTGCTGCTGGTTCATCACCACATGCATTAAAATTAAATGCTTACCTGATCCATAATAATTATTTAGCTCAAGTATGGTTATTATTAAGTATATCAGGGTGGTATTTTGGTGGATTGGAAGCAGTACTGAAATTCGGCATTTATAAATTATAGAACATTGAAGTACTTTTTGGTTCATTTAATCTCACCTAACCATAACCTGTCTGGTAATACTTTCTCATAAACAATGCATATATGAGCCATCAGCAATGTGGCAACTGGAACACTAGAGTCACTAATCACTGGAGTAACTAGTACCTGAACTTGTAATGAACCAACTGTAAAAGAAACACAATTTATATTATATATATATACTGTATATAAATTGGTGAAAAAATAAGACTGTAAAACCTTCAAAAGACATTTTGTTTGAAGTGAATCAGTTAAGAAAGTAATACAATTTTCATGTTGATTCTTTGCAGCAATTGAATATCTCAGACCTAAAGCCGTGTTCACAATTGCAAACCCAATTAGCAGGGCCATCAGGGTAAATTCACACAAGACTGCCAGCCAGAGGAAGCTAACACAATTTTAGTTTATATAACAAAGGATGTTTATTGGTTCAGTGGCTTAGGTAATGAGACAATCATCTGTCAGAATATTTTATCCTAAACCTAAAATAGAACTGGAAGTATGATTTCTGTGGATTCATATAAACTGTACAACTCTGTGATGGGTATCTACTTAGGAGTGAATTTTTTGATATGTCACAAGCGATGCTAGTGTTATTTAACTATGCAAGTGTTAACCAATAGATGACGAAGAAGGAGGCACTGTAAACTAAATTAGATAACTAAATATATATATATATTTCCTGGTCATCCTCCCATCAGCACACTTTGGGTTAAGTCCTCCTCTTGACCCCTAGGACCACATTCTCCTAGCTTTATAAAAAAGCTTCCTCCCTTGTTACAATTTTTTGTTCACCAGGCCACCTGTGTTGGACATTAGGTTCACCCCCCTACCGAACATTTCCCCCCAGGTTCAGTCTCTCCTGGGGTTTGAAGGTCCATGATGATAGAGGTAAAGCCTCTTAAACACTGGACACCCTGTGTGACAAGGCCACTGGCAAATAATGCTTAAATAGCATAGTGTTAGTAACTGCCTAGCGGGGCCTCTAGCAGTCCACAGGACAGGATTTCCCAGGGCACGGAGTCTAAGCCCCAGTCTGCTTGTTCACCAGGGCCCCTGATGGTGGGGATGGGCTTGGAGCAGACAGGGACCAGGTCGCGGCCCCTGAGTACACCCATCCGTGGTAGAGAGATCCGCCAGGGGTATGTGCAGGTAGAGAGCCTGACGTGAAGAGGTGGAAGATGGGATTCGAGCGGGATGGATGGATGGATGGCGGAGTAGTAAACGATCAAAAGATCGCTTCCTGCTCCCGGTCCCAAACGACCCTGGATCGGTGGTAGAGACAGAGAGATGCAGCTCTCCCCCTTCTGCAGCCAAGATGGCCGCCGAACACAGCAGCAGCAGCATGGACACAGGACAAGGTATGGCAGAGACACACACAAAGCTATTACCACACTGAGGCAAGCTGACATCTGTAGTCCCACGGACCAATATGACAAAAAAGCACAAGTTGTTGCTTCACTACTGTTACCCACTATTACTCAGGCAGTGGACAGAGCAGTGGCACAGGGCATAGAACAGCTCAGGCGTGGCATGAGCGAAAGCGCTAAATGCATAACAGAGGTGGAACAGCGCCTATCAGACCTGGATGATGATATTCAAGCCATTCAGGCGAAAAACGCACATTCTTCACGTACGCAGCTATCCATCTTGGAAAAAATTGATGACCTAGAAAACCGGTCCCGCAGGAATAATTTACGTGTCATAGGCCTTCCTGAATCATTTAATTCAGGCACCCTAGCGGACATATGTTCCACGCGTATTCCCACCACATTAGGCACATCCACGCCATGCCCAGTCGAAAGGGCACATCGCCTAGGGGCACCCTCAAACGACCGATGCACTCCACGCTCCATAATAGCTAAATATCTTAACTATGCAGACCGCGTGGCTATCCTCAACTTGTTCCGCAATTCCTGCTCACTTCAACTAGAGGGCCACAAATTACTTCTATTTGCGGACTATCCACAGGAAGTCCCTCGAAAGCGCAAGTCTTTTCAGCAGATCTACATCAAAAAGGGATTAAGTTCACCCTAGCATACCCAGCCATTTTACCCTTCACCTTTACGCCATCTACAGCGGCTGAAAACAGACATAGCACTACTCCAAGAAACACGTCTGTCCCAAAATTATTTTATATGTATGCAAAAGCTATTTGTAGGCCGGATACTGGGCTCCCCTTCACCCCACCACAAAGCCGGAGTACTAATACTTATTCACAAACGACTCTCCCCTGACATCCTCTCCACAGAAACAGATGCGGATGGCCGCTTTGTCTCCTCTCTGATTCTTACAAATATTTATGCTCCAAACTCTCCTTCCAAACAATTCTTCCAAGATATTTCGCACAAAATATCGAAGTATATGCATCTCCCACTTATAATAGGGGGCGATTTCAACTCTTGCATGAACCTGCAAGAAGACAAATTAAGACCGACAGACCACACCAGACAATTCTCCCCCACCCCTATTCTAGCACACACAGTGCTTAGCAACTTTGCTGAAGCACTCCAACTTATTGACGTCTGGCGCTTGGCGCATCCTGACGGGAAAGACGTCACCTTCTTCTCCCCAGTACATAAATCTTTATACAGGATCGACTACTTCTTCACTAATCCTACCATGTTACGTCATATTTCTGACACAACTATTCATGACATAGCTGTCTTCGATCATGCTGCCATTTCTTTAACTATTCAACACCTAACACCTAGCTCTTAGGCCCGATCATGGCGATTTCCCGCATACCTCGCTGATAATCAGGATCTGCTCCAGGTGTTGCGTGACACCTGGAAAGAGTTCTGTGACACAAATGCGGCCCACATGTCTAATCCGAACCTATTCTGGGATACGGGAAAGGCAGTGCTACGTGGCAGAATTATTGCATTCACCTCGACATACAAGAAAAATCTCCTCCATAAATACACCACAGCTAGCCAACGTTTATGTCAGGCTCAAAGGAATCTGGCGGATCTTAACTCATGTCAAAACAGAAAGGATTGGACAGATGCTAAACACCAATTTGACACCTGGGCAGAGGCTCAGGAATCTATACACAAATCCTATCTAGATCTTCAATACCACAAATTCGGAAACAAATCAGGCAAACTCCTAGCAGGTCTATGTAGGAAACCTTTTGTTCCCACCCACTTCGCCGCCTTAAAAGACACCCAGGGCATTCAAAAAACTTCCTCAGAGGAAATAATTTCCATATTGGAGAAGTTTTTTGCAAATCTCTACGATACAGATCCCATCGACACCGAACGGGCCACCGCCTTTTTAGAGAAACTTAATCTTCCACAAATTGACCCCTCCTCACTTCATTCCCTGAATGCTCCTATAACTCAATCAGATATCAGTCATGCTATCCAATCTCAAGCAAATGGAAAAGCCCCGGTCCCGATGGCTACACCACAGAGTTCTACAAACTTATTACCAACACTCTCACACCTACTCTGTAGACGGTGTTCCAATCGATCCAAGAGGGAGGCGAATACCTGCCTTCTGG
This sequence comes from Staurois parvus, assembly GCF_062004578.1. Taxonomy (NCBI): domain Eukaryota; kingdom Metazoa; phylum Chordata; class Amphibia; order Anura; family Ranidae; genus Staurois; species Staurois parvus. The sequence continues at coordinate 10,791,742 of NW_028317943.1, forward strand.
ATTTCAGGCATATATGAAGTTTATAGCTAAAAAAGACAAAGACCCTACTAATCCAGGCTTTTACTGCCCAATTTCTCTTTTGAACCTTGATGCCAAATTGCTCTCTAAAATTATCGCAAACAGACTGGCTTTAATCCTACCTTCACTAATTCATCCCACCCAAGCAGGGTTCGTCCAGGGTCATTCAGCCGCTTCAAATATACGCAAGGTTTTAGCAGTCCTCAATCATGCCAAATACAATCCTCTCCAGGACACAGCGATTATATCCCTAGACGCCAAAAAGGCTTTTGACAACGTTCATTTTACTTGGCTGTTTCTTACAATACAGAGATTTGGTTTTGCAGGCCCTTTCTTCCATGTGATTCAGGCGATGTATTCAGCGCTGACAGCCCGGATATTTGTGGCAGGCCACATTTCTAATCCCATAAAACTCCATAAGGGAACTCGACAGGGATGCCCTATTTCCCCACTTCTTTTTAATCTCGCCCTGGAACCACTAGCCCGATATTTACTATCTCACTCCGATCTCTATGGGATCCCGATAGGCCAACAAGAATTACGACTCTCATTATTTGCAGACGACATTTAAATTTTTACCTCGAATGCTTCCTCGGATTTGCCATATATCCGAGAGACCTTTACCGAATTCTGACATTATTCAGGGTTACGCATACATTTTTCCAACAGTGAAGTTCTGCTGCTGTTTTATGCCCACCCCCCGCAGTGGACCCAGAACTCACAGTTCACCTTAGCTCGCAGCTACATCACATATCTAGGCATAAAAATAGGAAAGCTAGCCTCTTCATTATACAGTCAGGTCCATAAATATTGGGACATGGACACAATTCTAAAATTTTTGGCTCTGTACACCACCACAATGGATTTGAAATGAAACGAACAAGATGTGCTTTAACTGCAGACTGCCAGCTTTAATTTGAGGGTATTTACATCCAAATCAGGTGAACGGTGTAGGAATTACAACAGTTTGCATATGTGCCTCCCACTTGTTAGGGGCCAAAAGTAATGGGACAATTGGCTTCTCAGCTGTTCCATGGCCAGGTGTGTGTTATTCCCTCATTATCCCAATTACAATGAGCAGATAAAAGGTCCAGAGTTCATTTCAAGTGTGCTATTTGCATTTGGAATCTGTTGCTGTCAACTCTCAAGATGAGATCCAAAGAGCTGTCACTATCAGTGAAGCAAGCCATCATTAGGCTGAAAAACAAAACAAACCCATCAGAGAGATAGCAAAAACATTAGGCGTGGCCAAAACAACTGTTTGGAACATTCTTAAAAAGAAGGAACGCACCTGTAAGCTCAGCAACACCAAAAGACCCGGAAGACCACGGAAAACAACTGTGGTGGATGACCAAAGAATTCTTTCCCTGATGAAGAAAACACCCTTCACAACAGTTGGCCAGATCAAGAACACTCTCCAGGAGGTAGGTGTATGTGTGTCAAAGTCAACAATCAAGAGAAGACTTCACCAGAGTGAATACAGAGGGTTCACCACAAGATGTAAACCATTGGTGAGCCTCAAAAACAGGAAGGCCAGAATAGAGTTTGTCAAACGACATCTAAAAAAGCCTTCCCAGTTCTGGAACAACATCCAATGGACAGATGAGACCAAGATCAACTTGTACCAGAGTGATGGGAAGAGAAGAGTATGGAGAAGGAAAGGAACTGCTCATGATTCTAAGCATACCACCTCATCAGTGAAGCATAGTGGTGGTAGTGTCATGGCGTGGGCATGTATGGCTGCCAATGGAACTGGTTCTCTTGTATTTATTGATGATGTGACTGCTGACAAAAGCAGCAGGATGAATTCTGAAGTGTTTCGGGCAATATTATCTGCTCATATTCAGCCAAATGCTTCAGAACTCATTGGACGCCACTTCACAGTGCAGATGACCCAAAGCAGACTGCAAAAGCAACCAAAGAGTTTTTTAAGGGAAAGAAGTGGAATGTTCTGCAATGGCCAAGTCAATCACCTGACCTGAATCCGATTGAGCATGCATTTCACTTGCTGAAGACAAAACTGAAGGGAAAATGCCCCAAGAACAAGCAGGAACTGAAGACAGTTGCAGTAGAGGCCTGGCAGAGCATCACCAGGGATGAAACCCAGCGTCTGGTGATGTCTATGCGTTCCAGACTTCAGGCTGTAATTGACTGCAAAGGATTTGCAACCAAGTATTAAAAAGTGAAAGTTTGATTTATGATTAATATTCTGTCCCATTACTTTTGGTCCCTTAACAAGTGGGAGGCACATATGCAAACTGTTGTAATTCCTACACCATTCACCTGATTTGGATGTAAATACCCTCAAAGTAAAGCTGACAGTCTGCAGTTAAAGCACATCTTGTTTGTTTCATTTCAAATCCATTGTGGTGGTGTATAGAGCCAAAAATGTTAGAATTGTGTTGATGTCCCAATATTTATGGACCTGACTGTATATGCTTAACCTTACGCTAATGATCAACAAAATTATAAGGGAGTTAGAGATATGGAGACAGTTACCTCTATCTCTTCTGGGACGGTCGCACCTTTTTAAGATGGCGAGTTTCCCGAAACTTCTATACCCTATGCAGACTATTCCCCTTCTCCTCAGACATAGTGAATGTATGCAACTAAACCAGGCAATTTCCAAATTTCTATGGAGAGTCAAACACCCTCGTATTGCATTACATAAACTGTACCTTCCAAGGAGTGAGGGTGGGTCCGAACTCCCCAATATATGCATATACAATTTATCTTGCCTATTACGTGTATGTCTAGACTGGCTTACTCAAACCTCTAAATATTCCAATTTCCAACTCGAATCCGAGATGGTTCACCATTTAATCTCACGGCCCTCTTGCACTCCAACGTAATTTTCTCTCCCGCCCCATCTAAAACACAACCCTCTTATCCGTGACACTCTAATCACATGGAGGGAAGGTAGATGCAAATTGGGAGCATCTCCGTGGATCGCACGCTTTCTACCTATTCATAACAACCCCTCTTTTCCCCTTTCCCACCAATATGCAGCTTATTGCACCTGGGTAGCTCATAATCTTACTCTGGTATGGCAATTGTATGATACTTCAAATGGCTCACCGCTACCTTTGCATCACATTCAACAAGGATACCAATTACCCTCTCACCATTTCTTCTATGTATTACAAGTAAGGAACTATGTGAACTCTGTAGCACCAGTCAAGTCCACCAGATTCTCTACTACCATATTAGATGATCTGGCACAACACCAAAAATATAAAATATCCAACATCTATAAACCACTAAATCGTCTGTACACGAAACCACTGGAAACCTCGAACTCAATCCAATCCTGGACTAGAGACTTCGACAATGCATTTACAGCAGATCAAATACTCTCTGGCTATAACACCACCTGTGCCTTCAATATTAATGAATTTTGGCACGAACAACAGTTCAAGATCATGCACCGAGCCCACATGCCATGTCTCTACCTGAAAAACAATCCTGAAGTGCCTAAATGCCCGCTCTGCAACAGTCCTAAACCCTCCTTACAACACAGATTCTGGCTCTGTCCCTCCATATCTGTCTTTTGGACACAAGTAATCACTTTCATATCCTTTGTCACCACCATCCAATTGACAAGGGATCCTTTAGTCCTTCTGTTCGGCAATATGGAAAATCTAACTACAGGTTCTCTGCCCTCTCAACTCCAGGTGCTGAGAGGGCAAACCATGGTTATCTACCTGTCTCTTGACAGCAAGAAGGGCCATCCTGAAAAAATGGGTCTCCAACAGCCCTCCAACATTATCGGACCTAAAACAAGACCTCAACTTTCTCCTACGTATGGACAAACTCCATTTAATCTCCTCACGTCCAAAACATGGAGAGGACCTATATCTCTGTAAATGGAGCTCTTACGTGACTGCTACACTCTCTTTGCAAGAGCAAAGGTTTTTCCTTCAGGATGACAAAATATTGGTGCCTTAATATGTAACCTTGTCTACTCACAATCTCTCTATACTACCTGTATGTGGACCTGTTCATGTATACCTGCTGTATCTACTTTCTGCTTCTATGTTTGCCTTCTAGGTTTCTTGATGATTTGGTCTACAGCAAAAAGCTAGTCCGAATGACTCGTCCTGCTACAATCCATAACATAGACATCTACACCCGAATTACCATTCATATCCTATTTAGTAAATGGGAAAAGAGGATTTCCCCTCATTTTTCTCTTACCTTTCTCTCCCTAAGACAAAGCGAGAACTAAGGTTACATCTTTAAGCTACCCAATCACTAACGTCATTCCTTATGCCACAAACCAGATCTGGATCATACCACTCTACCTAAGCTCATTTTCTTCTCCCATCGCATCTCTCTGCAAACACAGAGATCTCAGGGTTCTACTGGTCCTTTCTTCCCTCCCTCCCTCCTTTTTCCCTTCCCCCCTCACTCTTTTAGTCAAGTTAACTTGTTAGCAGCACCACAGCTGCTACCCCCCTCTATCTTATTTTCTCTCTCTCTTCTCTAATCCCTTCTTTCACTTCATACTCTTTCCCTTCTCTGATATCTATTGCACATACGCATCCAGCTTCTCATAGTTTTCCTTTCTACTCTTCTCACTGAAGTCATAGACTGGCGTTAGACCTCAGCCAACACACCTAAACCACCATTCATGTCCAGAACCAAGGAATCACACTTCATCACACAACTATCTCTCAAACCTACGCACCATTTTAACAAATATCCAAACCTCCCCAGTATATGGAGATAATTCACCCCTCCCCCCTTCTACAGCACAGTTGAAACTAAATTGATTTATATTTATTCCAATTAAGATACTATCAGCATAATGTATGATTCATCTTATGGTTCTGTACTGTAATATGTGTTTTCTCTATATTTTCTTTATTGCTTTGGTCAATTACCGTGTATGACTCCACAAAAACCCAATACATTTTCCTTAAAAAAATAAAAAAACCTCCAGCCATGGAACAAGTGAAGACGGGTTGATCCTTGGATGGTCTATGCTGGACCTACGTGGTTCCCTCCACTCTTGGAAAATTTTGTGTGCCGAATGCATTAAAGATGTAGCGACAGATAAGGAGACAGAGGCTACATCCACAAGGTGGTAGCCTAAAGTATACAGTTAGTGTCTGGTGCTAGCGGTTCCAAGAGCAAGCCTAATCCAAAAAAACCCACCTGACCAATGATGAAGTTCACCTTTAGTTCTGGATTTTATCTTCCCCAAACATATAGAGAACAAGAAACCATATCTCTAGCAGTCCACAGGGGTAATCACTAGTGTAATGGTGAAGATATCAAAAGTGGAAATGCTTTTGGAACATGATCTTGGTAATGACAGGGAGATCAAACCACAAACTGGAAAGGAACACAGAGGGGCTCAAACACCTAGCGCATTATCCAAGATTTATTGTAAAATTGATGTGAACAATGATAACATACTCAAAAAACGACAGAATAAAAAGCCTGCAAATAGCCACTGGGGATAGTCCAATGTGGTTGTAGAGTTCCTGACTAAATGGAGTCAGCACGCTAATGCATTTCGGGGACGTGTTCTTCAGAGCTCTGAGGAAGGGGACATGTCTCCAAAACACGTTAGTGTGCTGACTCCATTTACTTGGGAACTCTGCAACCACATTGGACGATATCCTGGTTGTGGCTTGTTTAAGCAAGTAACTAGCATGACAGCATGACAAAGTGATCTTGACCAAATTCAGTTGGCTAATAAACAGAAAAGCCATCTTACCCCAACTCAGGAGATGGAAAACCTAGGTCTAAAATTCAAGCAGGGGCGGACTGACCATTCGAGCACTCGGGCACTGCCCGAGGGCCTGGGGTCAGTAGGGGGCCCCATGAAATACCCCTGGTACCTTTTATAGTCCTTTTTGGGTGTGCTTTGAGTGTGAGCAAGGACACAGGGGCCCCATGATCCCCTATTGCCCGGGGGCCCCATGAGTTGTCAGTCCGCACCTGTATTCAAGACATTTTTTCTGCCCTACCGCAAAAGCATGAGTCAAGGGAGTGATGAGAACCCCAGTGCTGTCGGCAAGGGACTGCATGATACTTCTGGGGATGTTTATAGCAGCAACTCCTGCGGTGCCTTGGGCAACATTTCATACGAGAGCTTTTCAGGTATCTTTCCTAAGGCAATGGGACAGGGTTTCATTGAGTCAGAAGATCCTTTTGCCACTTCATATCTGGCAAAGTCTGGTTTGGTGGATATCATCACAGGCCTTGTCCTGGGGCATGCCGCTCTGCCTGTGAGACTGGATTTTGATAATGTCAGATGCCAGTCTCCAGGGCTGGGGGGCTCACTGGGAAGCCAGCTCAAGGCAGATGGAGTATGATGGAGACCAGGCAGAAACCAAGAGCCTGACATTACTATAATTGATACCCAAGATTTCTGTCTGGGCCAAATCGCACGTGGAAGCTCTAATGGCCTACATTCCAGGAAAACAGAACCAAAAGGCATATCAGTGGGAGTTGGGAGTTCCCCAGCAGTGGAGAGTGGTCATGGTCACAGACACTATCTGTAAACGCTATCTGTAAATTTTTGCCAAGGTATAACGAGGTGATAGCTCAAGATGTCTTCTCGATTCCATGGCACTTTCCCCTAGTGTACCTGTTTCCTCCGGTCCCACTTATCATGAAGGTTTTGTTGAAGAAAGTGAAAGAAGTTCATGCCATCTTAAAGGTACTATTCTGGCCTCGGAGGCCATAGTTTCCCTGTTCCCTGTTTCTGCAGATGGCATCATCCCCACCATTATCCCTGCTAAGAGAGATTTATTTCAGCAAGGGCCTTGGGCCTTTCCAAATCTGGGAAGATTACAAGTAATGGCAGGGCTCTTAAATTGTACAGGTTGAAATCGCAGGCCCTTTCTAGCAAAGTTGTCACTACACTACTAAAAACAAGGAGGACAACAACTAATGCTATATACTCAAGGATTTGGAGAAAATTTGTAGACTTTGCTTTACAGCACAGCTTCTCTCCACTGGCACCAAATATTGCGAATGTATTAGATTTTCTGCAATTAGCACTGAACATAGGCCTGGCATATAGCTCCATCAATGTTTAAGTGTCAGCACTATCCTCCTTCACCTGGCACAGATGAGCAGATGAGCCCTTGAAAACACAGTTCTTAAGAGTGGCAATAAGAATAAGACCTTCTAAGAAGAAATTTTCCCAACCTGGGACTTGGGTACAGTGCTGAAAGGGCTCCTACCGCCCCCGTTTGGTCCTGCCCACTCAGGTTCTTAATGGATAAATTGCTCACAGCTACTACGACAGCAAGAAGGGTACCAGAACTAGCAGCTCTACTTTTCAAACATCCTTTTTGCATCATTCCTATGGATAGATTGATTCTGCAGCCTTCGCTGGCCTCAGCCTCAAAAGTGATCTCTAGATTTCATGTGAATTGGGAATTGGTGCTACCAGGTTTCACACAACCCCCAGGACAGGCAGACCAATTAGACCTTAGACCACTGGACATGGTCAGCCTGGTATCTATGTATCTCCATCGTTCCCAAATAATACATAAGATGGATATCCTGTTCATTCTCCCTTCTGGGCCTAAAAGAGGAGAGGCTGCATAGGCAAGACTCATAACCACTTGGATCACCTAAGGAATCAACCTGGCATACAAAGAGCAGAGCCTTGCTCCTCAAGCTCATTCGACTAGAGGGGTGGCAGCCTCGTAGCCAACAGTTGTGAAGGTGTAGGTGGAAGACATATGCAGGATGGCTAGCTGGAGTTCTTGTGAGACCTTTGCACTATAAATTGGATGTAGTCTCCACTAGCTCATTGAGATTTGGTGCAGTGGTGGTATCGGCACCCTTTCAAAAGTTTCATGAAGCCACAGTTTGTCATTTAGTATTTTTTGTACTTTCCCACCATAGATTGGCTATGGTATGTTCCAAGGTGTGCTGACAGTAGAACGGCCAGGAAAATGGAAAATTGTTATCAATACTTACTGTAATTTTCCTTTCCTGGCCTGTCCTCACGTCAGCACAATTTTTCCCTCCCTAAGTGGCCTATCGCAGCTATATTATAGAACAAGAGAGGAATTGCAGGCTGATTTGTTTATAAAGTGAGAAGGTGGTCCTGTGGGGTCAAGAGGGGGAGTTAACCCAAACCAAAATTGCTAACATGAGGACAGTAAATCAATGAAAGAGAGAGAGAGAGAGAGAGGGAGGGAGAGGGAGGGAGAGGGAGAGAGAGAGAGTACACTAATGTATTTGCTCTGTTATTGTGCACCATGAATGTATAGTGTATAGTGCTTTTGTGAATACTTTATTTTTTATTTATTAGGTTAAAGACTAAAATTTTTATTTTTATTTTTATATCTCAGTGGAATATAAAATCCTGCATATGCATGTTATTATTTTTATTTTCTGACAGCAGATGCAGCCCTAGTCTCTATTTCACATGTTTTCCAGCTACCCTTGCCTACATTTTTGAAAAAGGCCTGGTATTTTCCCAGCTCAACTGTTGAACAACGACCTCTTCTCCTATCTCCTCTGCACAGAGGCTAAGTTTTACGTAGGGATAGAAAGACTAAAGGCATATATATAAAATATAAAAACTGGAAAAAAAAACATTAAACAAAGCTGATATAGGTGCACCAGGAGTTGAGTTTGTGGCAGACCCACTGGCCATTTCACCAAAACTAAGATTAGTTGTACCTTGGAATGCTTTATTTTCTTTATAATAATTGTTAAAGCATATCCACTTGAGATGCATAAATATTTTTCAGCTTACCCACAGTGGTTTATTTATAACTAGTATTGACCAACAAAAAGATGAGTGGTGCCACTCCACTGCACAGGTGGAGTATAGTAAAATATTCCATGGTAGCAAATTCTGCTGCTGACTTCAATGTTAATTTAAATTTCTTGTTCCAAAGGTTGCTTTCACACTAATCATTTTTTTTCTGTTTTTGCCTTACCAAACGTGGAAGAAAAATCCATGACCATTAAATCCTATAGAGCTCTTCACACCAGTCATTTGTGGGTCAGATTTGTTTTTAAAAATCCTGCTTGCTGCATTTTTGGTGCATGTTTGGTGCAGTTAAAAAAATACACCAAAAACACCTCCCCTTTTAAATGAATGGAAGATGCATGAAAAACGCGCCTACGGTTGAGTGTTTGGTGCTTTATTGGAGTCACATGTTCTTTTTTCACAAGTGCAGAATGCACTGGAAATGTGATAAAATGTTGCAAAAAAGCGGTAAAAATGCATATGTGTTTTACCCCCTTTTTCCAACGCAACAGTATGAAAGCAGACAAATGCTAATCTCCCAACATTAGTCTTGAAATGGGAGAGATTTTAACGCATGCTACCAGAGCTCTGTGAATGATGTTTTTTGTGAACTGCAGAACATTTAAATCTAAAAACATTGCTTCCTGAAGACAAAACCTGATGCTTAAACCTTTGTGAAAACATGTTATATGGTTAAGTAAAAAAAATCACTTTCTATATATCACACTTTTTTGCCATAAATGTTTACTACTAGTGTTAAGGTACATGCACTACTATGCAAAAGCTTTAGGCAAGTGTGAAAAAATTATGTAAATTAAGAATTCTTTCTGAAATAGAAGTGTTAACAGTTTATTGTTATCAATCAACAAAATGGAAAGTAAATAAACAGAAGAAAAATCCAAATCAAGTCAATATTTGGCATGACCTCCGATTTGCCTTCAAAACAGCATCAGTTCATCTAGGAACACTTCCGTGCAGTTTTTGAAGGAACGCGATAAGTAGGTCAAACATCTAACTACAAATCTTCTCTGGATGTAGGCTGCCTCAAATCCTTCTTTCCCTTCAACTTGTTCCAGACAGACTTGATGATATTGAGATCAGAACTCTGTGAGGGCCAAACTAACACTTCCAGAGCTCCTTGCTCTTCTTTATGCTGAAGTAAATTCTTAATGACATTGGCTGTATGTTTGGGGTTGTTGTCCTGCTGCAGAAGAAATTTGGGGACAATCACATGTCTCCCTGGTGGTATGGCATGATGGATAAGTATCTGCTTGTATTTCTCAGCATTGACAACACCATTGATCCTGACCAAATCTCCAACTTCACTTGTGGAAATACATCTCCAAACGTGCAAGGAACCTCCACCATGCTTCACTGTTGCCTGCAGACATTCATTATTGTACCGCTCTCTAGCTCTTTGGCGAACAAACTGCCTCTTGCTACAGCCAACTTTTTCAAAATTTAACTCTTCAGTCCAGAGCACCTGCTGATATTTTTCTGCACCCTAGTTCCTATGTTTTTGTGCATAGTTGAGTTGCCTATTCTTATTTCCACATTGGAGGTATGGCTTTTTGGCTGAAATTCTTCCATGAGGGCCACTTCTGGCCAAACTTCTCCTGACAGTTGATGGGTGTTCTTGGGTCCCACTGGTTTATGCCAGTTCTTTGCTGATGGCATTCCTGGACATCTTCCAATGCCAAAGGAAATATAGCATGATGTGTCTTTCATCTGCTGCATTGTTTCCTTGGCCAACCACTGTGTTTATGGTCTTAAACATTGCTTGTTTCTTTGTGTTTCTTCAAAAGAGCTTGGGCAGCACATCTTGAAATCTCAGTCTGCTTTAAAATCTTTGACTGGGATAGACCTTTGGTGATGCAGTATAACTACCTTGTGTCTTGTTGTGTTCAATCTAGCCATGGTGTATGACCTGTGACATGAAACTTTCTTCCACAACTTCACCCTAGTAACAGGGTTTGACTGTACCTCAACCAGTTTAAAGCCTCCTACACAGCTGTTTCTGTTTCAGCTACTGACTGTGTTTCAACTTACATATGAAATTGATGAACATTAGTACGTGCTTGGTATAATCGGTTAATCATACACCTAACTCTAATGCTACAAAATCTCTGGCTTTGTGTAAGAGTGGAAAATCTGGTACAGTTCTACATAGAAACTAATCAGCTTCCAGGGTTTTTTTGTCAAAGCTTAATTGAACAAGCTGAAGTTAGAAACTGATTGTATACCATGCAAGGCTGTACCAGATTTTGTACTCATCAGTTTTAGTAAATCAACTCCAAAGTGTCCAAGTGTAAGAACTGATGCTGGTTTGAAGGCCAGTTCACACCACAAACACACACTCCGAATGCATTCCAGATACGGTTTTGCTTACAGTTCACACCCCAGTCAATTCTGGTGCAGTTTTGATGCTGTTTGCTATGTTTTAGTATGGTTCTGTGCAGATAAAATGCAGCATGTTCTACTTTTTTTTCTGCATCGGAAGCTGACTGGAACTGACTGCACTCATGTGAACTAGGGCCATTGGAATACATGGAAAACACTCTGCATGCATTTTTGACTGCATCTAGTGTGAACAAGCCCTGAAGCCAAAGGGTAGTCACACTAAATACTGATTTGATTTAGATTTGTCTTCTGTTTGCTCACTTTTCAGTTTGTAAAGTGATACAAATAAACAATGAAACTATACATACACTGCTCAAAAAAATTAAAGACACACTTTTTAATCAGAGTATAGTATCAAGTCACTTACATTCATGGGATATAAACCCCTAAGTAGCAGAGGGGTTTGTTAATCAGTTTCAGCTGCTTTGGTGGTAATGAAATTAACAACAGGTGTAGTAGATGGGAAACAATGAGACGACCCCCAAAATAGGAATAGTTTTACAGGTGGAGACCACCAACAATTTTTTCCCTACTCATCTTTTCTGCCTGTTTTTCACTAGTTTTGCATTTGACTAGGGTCAGTGTCACTACTGGTAGCATGAGGTGATACCTGGACCCTTCAGAGGTTGCACAGGCAGTCCAACTCCTCCAGAACAGCACATCAATATGTGTCATTGCCAGAAGGTTTGCTCTGCCTCCCAGCATAGTCTCAAGAGCATGGAGGAGATTCCAGGAGACTGGCAGTTACTCTAGGAGTGCTGGGCAGGGACGTAAAATGTCCTTAACATATCAGCAGGGCCAGTATCTGCTCCTTTGTGCAGGAGGAACAGAATGAGCACTGCCAGAGCTCTACAAAATTACCTCCAGCAGGCCACTGTTGTGAATATCTCTGACCAAACAATCAGAAACAGATTTTATGATGGTGGCCTGAGGGCCCAACGTCCTCTAGTGGGCCCTGTGCTCACTGCCTGGCACTAAAGAGCTCGATTGGCATTTGCCATTGAACACCAGAATTGGCAGGTCCTCCACTGGTGCCCTGTGCTTTTCACAGATGAGAGCAGGTTCACCCTGAGCACATGTGACAGACGTGAAAGGGTCTGGAGAAGCCATGGAGAACGTTATGCTACCTGTAACATCGTTCAGCATGACTGTTTTGGTGGTGGGTCAGTGATGGTCTGGTGAGGCATATCCATGGAGAGATGCACAGACCTCTACAGGCTAGACAATGGCACCCTGACTGCCATTAGATATCAGGTTGAATTCCTTGGACCCATTGTCAGACCCTATGCTGGTGCAGTGGGTCCTGGGTTCCTCCTGGTGCACGACAATGCCTGGCCTCATGTGGCGAGAATATGCAGGCAGTTCCTGAAGGATGAAGGAATTGATACCATTGAATGGCCCCCATGCTCGCCTGACCTAAATCCAATAGAACACCTCTGGGATATCATGTTTCAGTCCATCCGATGATGCCAGGTTACACCTCAGACTGTCCAGGAGCTCAGTGATGCCCTGGTCCAGATCTGGGAGGAAATACCCCAGGACACCATCTGTCGTCTCATTAGGAGCATGCCCCGATGTCAGGCATGTACACAAGCACGTGGGGGCCATACAAACTACTGAGTACCATTTTAAGTTGCTGCAATGAAATTTCAGCAAAATGGACTAGCCTGCTGCATAATTTTTTCACTTTGATTTTCGGGGTGTCTTTGAATTCAGTCCTCTGTAGGTTGATAATTCTCATTTCCATCAAACGATGGGGCATCCTTACATTCCCAACACATTACCCAGTCCATATCAACATAGATATCCAGCATGATATTTTTCCATATTGAGATCTGATGTGTTTTCAAAGTGTTCCTTTCGTTTTTCTGAGCAGTTTATTTGAAAGCATTCTTACTTCACATCATTTCTTCACACCTGCCTAAATCATTTGCACAGTATTGTACATACTATGGGAAATTTGTTTGTTTATGAGTAATCGATAATGGTCACAATAAGAAAAGCAAATTAGTAGGATTAGTCATAGAAAATGTTCTAGAATAATGTACGTTTTTAGCCATTTCAACCTAACAGGCTGTAAAAAGTAGCATTTGGAACAAGAATTTATATTTCATAGGTTAATGAAGAGTTACCCATACATAAGTCTCATTTTATGTAAGGATTCAAATACAGACCATTTATTCATCTGCAAATTAGAAAATGTATAATATCAATTTCAGGGTTTTGTAGAGCATGAGTATCAACTTCAGCAGCTAGACAAAATGTGGCAGCAAGCTCAGGATGCTTATACTTGTACCAGTAGGTGGCAGTATTTAATAGTATTTTCTTATAGCTAATAAGAATGCAGTGTGATGTTCTCTTATATTAAAATATTTAAATATAAAATGTATAATACAGAATAAATTATATTTGTTGTTTGATTAATCTGTTTATTATATTTTATAGTATACAAAAATGTTTTGTTTCACTTTCAGAAAATGGAGCCTACATGGACACTACTGATAAAGTAAACATTTTCATTTTTTTTTTAGTTTCAGACATTTTAACTTAAAACAAAATTACCTTTTATTACACTGGCATTTCATTATTTTCCATCATCACATTACCACAAGTAAATTTCATCTCCTAAAGTATTTTTTTTAATACTCATAAATTTATAAAAAAGTAATTAGATATTTTCATTTATCTTCACCTCTGTCGATTACTCCAGACCAGGAGTAATCCATTTTTTCAGCATAAATATATCAGCAATACTGCTGTAATTAGTGCTGATAATTACATTTCTTAATTAAAAAGTGGCATTACTACAGCATATCATTTTTTTGACAGCAAAAGGCTGTGTGTGTAAATGACTTGTCAGTTTTGTGCAGCAGTTTTAGGCTTTTCCTGGTGAATCCTAAAGGAGGACTCCAGCTAACCTTTTTTGGAAAATGCAAAAAATAGGTTTAATTGGTTTAAATATCTGTGAATCAATCTATGAATAGAGGGGGGGGGGGCAGACCTTTCAATCATCTGCCCATCCTTGATCATAGGGTCTGCTTACTTCCATTATCCAATTATGTACAAACATGATTTTTTTTTTTGTGAATTGCAAAGGAGTTGATTTACAAAAGACATATAATATAGACAGTTCACTTTGCAAGGGAATTATCATTAGCATAATGAATGAGGTGAAGCTATGCTGACTTCCATCATCCAATTATGTGCAAACAAAAATACTGTTTTCTATTGTACCTGTGTGTGGTTGGGTATTCTTTGCAAGTGAATTTTCACCACATTCACAAATAAAGCTCCCGGGAAAATTCCCTGGAAAAGTGAAATTTCCCTGCAAAGTGAACAGCCAATTTGCCTTTAGCAAATTAACCCCTATGCAGAAAATATCTCAGAAGACAGGGGGGTGTAGAACATATGTGGACCCAACAACAAAAATGTAATATACATATATTGCAGCATACCAATCCTTGTAAGAGGTGGCTCCATTAGTTTTCTTTTTTATTCTTTGATTTCTTTATTTTCTCTCGGTGAGCCAATCAATACCACACTTGGGGTTGTTATGCTTCATTGTCCACATCCATGGAGGGGCAACTTAGCCACCCTTGGACAGCAACAAATGTCAACCTGTAGAGATGGTAATGATAGATGAGACTCAGATGGACTTTACATAAATGATGAATAAATAAAGCCCAACACTAGCTAACACATTTTAGGCAGTTACAGCAAGATTTTTCTTTCTTTTGGGAATGAAGATTTTATCTATATGAATAAAAGCAGATAATTCTGCAAGCAAGCCTGTCAGAGTTAAATAACTTGCCTCAACCCTCTAATCATCACTTTTGCTTAACAATTTGGTTTGTTAAAGGAAGTGGAAAAAAACAGACTTACTGGCAGGATCAACATGTAATAAAACATCTGGGGGCGACTGATGTGTAAATGTTTTTGGCAGGCTGCATTATAAATGTAATTATTTATTTTGCTCATAGTTCCACTTACATCTGCTGCTGTATGCAGGTGAAAGGTCAGCTTTAAAAGTTAAGTCTACTCCTAAATTTACCAGGTATTCACCTGAGAGCAACATACCTCATGTTATAAAGCACGTATTTTATGTTAGGTGTCTGTCAGTTATATTACATCTTTATTTTACAGTCCATTATAGTTGCTTTCTATATCTCTGTAGCCTGGAGTACAAGATGAACTTTAAAGAGAAAAAAAGATAAAATTAGGAAGGTTGACCATAGCTCCTAAAGCATCGTGAAACAACTTTCATGTCATTTTTTGTGGCTTATCCTCTTTGTAACATCAAACTGAGTTGTCTCTAGAGGAAATGTACGTTTTATATCCAAACAAAGCTCAGGGTGACTTTGTGCTTAAGGTTGGTATTACATTTTAATCTCAAAAAATCAAATGTTCAAATTCTGTCAAAAAGAAAATACTTACATTGTTTAGAAAGGCTAGTTGAATTTCTAAATAATAATGTTAATTTAACATATCCTAATAACGAATGATTTTCCTGTGATAAATTTGATCTATAGATTTGTATGGCTAATTATTTTAAATAAGATTACAGTCTCAAAGCTTTAAATTATTGCACTAAAAGGGCTTATATTGGTTCTAAAGTGAAATTTTTTTTACCTTAGTGCATATGTAAAAAATTGTTTTATTGATTTCTGTCCTTCCTCTTCCCTGTGTGCAGAAGAAGAGAGGGGAGAAGAGATCCAGCACTGTACATGGCTGCATCTATTCTCCCCTATCTTCCTCTGCACGCGTGATTTGAACAGCAGCAGAATCCATTGGCTCCTGCTGATGTCAATCAAATGGTGTGAGTAGGTATCGGGGGGGGGCAAACTCTGCTGTGTGTCTATGGAGCTTGGCTTGGGCGAGCACTCACTGTGTGCAGATGAAAAAGAGGAGGAGCCAAGATTGCCGGCGGAGGACACCAGAACAGAGGAGATTTGGGGCCACTCTGTTCAAAACCTTTGCACAGAGCAGGTGAGTGTAAAATGTTTGTTATTTTAATAAAAAAAAATAAATATTACCTTTTGTAACACTTTATTCACGCAACACATATTAAGTGCTTTACAATGCAGGATCACAGCATGCTAAAGGTATATTAAAACTTGTTACAATTATAATCTATGAATGTCTTCAAAACAGTGCATTGTCATAGATGGCAGTGCATTCAATTTTTTAAAAATTCTGCTTGCTGCATGTCTTGTGTATTTTGGTAAAAGCGTGCATTGCATTATGGTCGGCAACGCATGGGAAATGCACCGAAAATGCACTAAAAATATAATACGCATTTTAATTAGTTAATTTTTCACAAGTCACACATGTATATTTCCTATGTAAAAAAAACAAAATAAAGTGAACGCTAATCCAAAAAATCAAAAAGTGAAAAATATGATGTGTAGCTGCATGCAATGGATACCAATATACCAAGCTCCTATAAGTGCTAAAAAGAGAAGTTGCAGCGCCAAACACAAAAACATTGAATAATGTCAATAGATAAATACCATCAAGTGCGAAAAAAAATAGAATTCACATAAAACAAAAAATAATATACATAAGTCCAGTGGTGTTCAAATCAATGATTGTGGACTGTGATAAACTGAATAGAATAGTCCCAATGTTCACTGTAATAAATCTTCACTCAGTGAATCAGGAATAACAGATGTGTCACCTCCACCAATGGCTAAAATGAAAACTCATCAGAAGATGTTGCTGTTTAGAAAAACAGCAATACCGCTTGTATAATAATACATTTCCTAGGTACGATCCTTCAGTGTATCAGGAAACTCGATAGTCCTCCTCATATCCCGCTCCACCAGATGTCAGAACATGCACTTTCATCCTTCAAAAACCACCAACAAATCTCTCATAGTGTAGTAGTTTTAATAAAGTGCATATACACACACATAAAATAGCCAATAAAAAACAAAAAAACCGCTGTGTATTAATTTCCATATGTGGCCGCCAGACACTTGGAATGGCAGCATGATCTCCAGCAATAACGCCTAACAACCCAATGCCATTTTACACAACAATGTGTCCTCATGGGTTCATAATCTTCTGGTGATATTTCCCACGTGCGTACAGGAAGAAGGTGCTACATTTTAACACAACTCAATAAAAATGGGTCAAAAAACACATTGGGGTTGATTTACTAAAACTGGAGAGGGCAAATCAGGTGCAGTTAGTAGCCTATCAGTCAACCAGCATCTATCTCCAGCTTGTTCAATTAAGCTTTGACAAAAAACTGGAAGCTGATTGGTTTCTATGCAGAGGTGCACCAGATTTTACACTCTTGAGTTTTAGTAAATCAACCCCATTATGTGCTTTAAAGAAAACACGTGAATTATGTATAACACAATAGTGTAAAAGGGGCCCTAAGACTGAAGTGTTTTGCCCCATGGAGATGCACCAAAAAACATTTCATATGAATGCAATGGTACAATTTTATATTCCTAGTCCTTTCAGGTTTATTTTAATATGTGCATTTCAACCATTTAATAAAACTGATTTGTTCCAGTAGGAAACCCATTGGAATATCTAATTTTATGGGCAACAAAGGAGGACAAAAAATATAAATGAAACACAAATGATGCAGCCCTACTACCATAAAAATTCTTCACACATAAATGAATAAGTGAAACAGTGCAACATTAGTGACACAAATAACATAAACACACAATATTAAATAGTGTCAAAAAACTCATAAATAATCACGTGACAAGTGTCAATACAAGATCCTAAAAGGACCAAATAACATGAATGGTGCCCCAAGTAATCCAATGGGATCCAATAGTGCTCCAAATCAAACAAATAAGTCACAACAGGACTCAATGTGCTAAAAAAAACCTCCCACCGGAACTAAAAATCAGTTCCTACCATATAACACAAAACACACGTGCATCCCAATAAACGCATAAACTAAGAACTGATCATGCAAACAAACATGAATAAATGAATAAATATATAAAGTCCCATGAGGTGTAAAACACCTGACAATATACAAAAAACCATATATAAAGTCCACAGCAATTCTTGAAGAAGAAAAAAAAAAAAAAAAGAAAAAAAAAGGACAACTATAGTTTTCTTAAGGTATCCTTATCAGGCTGCTTTGTTAGAGACACTACTGGTTAGAATGCCATGTCAGAAATCTTGTAGTAATGGGAGACCACCATGTGAGATCTGCCTGTGCAAACCAAGATTATGCAAAATACTGCAATGTGAACAAGTGTTAATATGAGGAATGCCACTTCTTTTATACTGAGACTGCCCCAGTTAGAGCAAACATATCCTGTTAAATAGACTACCCTGTTAGAAACCACTGTTAGAAACGTACCAAAAAATATTAGCATGGAAAAAGTGCACTGTAACGATTATGCATAATAGAGACATGGAAGCAGTACGTGACAGCCATCTTACTAAAGTCTCAGCCATTTTATTTTTCATGAACAATCCTCTTTCACCCCTCCTCCCTCCTCTTGAAATGGAATGTGTAGCTGTAAGTTGTAACGGACTTCAAAAGAGCCTCTTATTCTAAGTAAAACAGAAATAGAGGCCAGCTCCAGAGCTGTAAACCGCTAATTAGGCTTTGCAGGATGTCTATTTTGCAAAGACACTTTCCTCTGCCCTACTCAGTCAGCAGTCACAAATGACCTGTTAGGCCATGAGAGCTTAGGAATGCAGAGCGTGCCATAAAACATCTATTCCACATGTAACCATTTCACATACAGTTCATAGTATCCAACAGGAACTGGGCACATTAATATTAGATTTATATTTGAATAGGGCATTTCATGCCAAGCCAAACAAGGTCCTATTTGACTATGTTAGCACAAAGGGAAGGGAAGAAAGCAGTCTCTTCCCTCCTGGGTGACAAAGGTATGCTGTGTTTGGTATCCCTGGTTTTGAAATATATTTCTGAATATTTATCTGCCAGTTGCTAGAATACCACCTGCACATACTGGAAGTTACTAATATTAGTATGAAATTGTAGCTGGGACTTGGTCATAAACTTGGTGACCTCCTAGAAACCATCCCCTAAATCGGATGATTGGTTAGTTGTTCTCAGGCAACACCCTTTTAAAATCATAGAAAAGGACGGACAGGCCATGTGAAAGGAGCTCTCGTTTAACATCAAACAAGAAACTTGAGACTTGAGAGCCAAGGCAACATTTTTGCTCTGGCAATTGGACTAAACCAGGACTTTGCAAGTATTCTGCCTTCCTAACTCCTTTCTTTTCTCTCTCTGTTGCTTTATTGTTTTCTTTATATCATCTTTTTTCATAAATATTTTAATTGCATCATTTTGACCTTTTTAGTAACAAATCTTATTTTGAAAAGTGTTGAAACTGTCTCTAAAGATTTTAATGCAAACTAAAGAATCCCTGTCTCTTGAAGAGCGCTACTGTATACACTAATCCTCTGAATATACCTGTCAGTGGTGACAGTGTGTGTTGCAGACGCTTATGCTAAAATCAAAGTGTTATTGTTAAGATTTGCTAGTTTCCTCCTTCTCTGAAAGGTGGTGGTGGCAGTGTGAAGGGTTAATTGTGTAATTAACCTAACCCAGTGACAATCGCTCTCAGGCTGCTGGCACATAGATTGTGATCCCACGAGCTGGAAACTCTTTGTGCAGGGTGCAGCTGAGAGTGGCATTGTGACAGTGCTGTGCCAGAGCGGCTGGTCCTTTTTCACGAGTTGGTGAGAATGGCAGGGGTCTGGCGCCGCGTTCCATCAAATGCCCTACTAACAGTTGTCCTACTTTGTGATAAACTGTGCTTTAGGAAAGACTGCTATGTAAATGGCTGTCCCATTAAGCAACATTCTTTGTATGCTCCAATATACTTCCTTGTTACACCTAAGCCTTGTCGTAAGCCACACAAAACTCAATATGATATAGAGAGAGTACTATGCATGAGACTGCTCTGTTAAAGAAAAAATAAACTGTTAAAATAAGACCTGTTATGGAGACTTCCCTACACTGCAAAAGTCAGTGTCAGAGACAGACTGCTATTTGAGAGAATGTCGTTTTAAAGAGAGACTGCTATGTAAGAGACCAGTGTGTGGGACAGACTACCATGTGAGAGAGTGCTCTGTCAAAAAAGACTGTCATATTACTACATAGATACATATATATACATTAGTTATATCCATTCAAAACTTCCAGCGGCTGCTGCAATTTGTTTTTCGTTGTGTCCATCTTTGTCTTTGTTACACTTTCAAAACCAATAAAAAAACACTGAAACAAACAAAAAAAAAAAGACTGTCATATCAGACACTGCTCTGTTTGAACTTGTTCTATTAAAAAGAATTGTCATGTTGAGCAAGTTAGGCCGCTTGTTCTAGACAGGCTGCCCTGAGAGAGGCTTTCTACAACGTAGAACTTTGTCCAGTTGAGTTGCAGATGCTCATACCATAGTGTGCAGGTATACACAGCAACCTTGCAACAGTGCAAGAAATGGCCACTGCCCCAGTCTATCACTGGCCTTCACAGCAAGGAGCACATGGAAGGGCAACGCATGCCAATCAACAAAAAAGAAAAATTCCTAGCTCTAACTTGCCAGCCAGCCTGCAGGGGTTTAGTTAGCACACATTTGCAAACACATGCGTAAGCTACAGAGCCACATCACAGCACCCCAGTATTCTGTAATTTCTAACTCTCCAATTTTAAGAGCCCCCATAGTAGAGGCACATGTATCTAATGGGTAGACCACAGGCAGATGGACCTGAGGGATCCCACCCCTCCTTAAAGGTACAAGAGCACACTGGGAACCCAGCATGTAGCACAATGGCAGCTAAGGTGTTCAGTGCGCCCCCTCGACAAACAATTCAACAATACAAAAAATGGCCACTGCCCCAGTATATAACTGCAACAGCAACCTTGCCTCTAAATGTTCCCTCCCCTGTGTAGACAGTCTCACAAACCCTGTAACCACTCTGTTACCATCTTCTCTGCTCCTTGTTTGATTCCAAGCATCTTCACTCTCCACATGGTATTACATTATTCCTGCCATATTCTTTGTATCCTACAGATGCAGAGAATGGACCCAGCATGTACACTGCACTACAGCTGCACTAGAGGCAGCGTGCGCACAAAATAAATGGGGAAGGGGATTTTTGGCAGAAGAGACATACAAAGTTTCTTCGCTAAAAAAAAAAAATCTACTTCCTACCAATTTTTTCAAACTTTATTTCACCTTTAAAGGGAGCATGCCGTCTCAATGGCAGTGAGTGACATTATCTTACTTGCAGGACTGTTCAGGAAACCTCCTTTATTCTCTGGTATGGCACCCCAATATATCCCCTAGCTCTGCTTTAGAATTCGTATCATTACTCGATTATTCACATTACAATGTCAAATGATGCTTGGCAGTGCTAGTCAGCATAAAAAAGACTATATTGCTTGTGCACCTCTGCAAATAAATTCCAGGGAATAAGGTGCATTAGGGAGGCTCTTGTCTATAGGCATGGTTCCTAGGGGTGGATTTTAGTGGGGAGAAAGATGACTGGGGGCTTTGGAAAAAGAGGTAGTGGAGTGGTTACAAGAGTGCATGTAGAATCAGTGTTAACATGATGGCCTGGGCAAAGACAAACTTCCCTTTCCAAGACTCCTTTTTTGACTTCCTTGGTTTTCTCTACATATTATTTATTTATTTCAGGTACTTATATAGCGCCATCAATTTACGCAGCGCTTTACACATATATATTGTACATTCACATCAGTCCCTAACCCTCAAGGGGCTTACAATCTAAGGTCCCTAACTTACATTCACACATACACATACATTACATTACATAGTTTTGCTTATTTTGATTACAGTAAGGCAACATTAGAAGTTGTGTTAGGCTTAAAAGTGCTGTTTTTCTCGTTGTGGAGATTTCTCTTGTTCTGTCAGATATGTGTTGCTTGGACAGAAAACAAGGGGATAACTCTTGGAGACACAAACAGCAATAAAATTCTTACAGATGTTCTAAACCTTTCTTACTCTACTAGAAAATTTGGAAGGTATATACCCTCCTTCTTGTTCTGTCTGAAACCCTTCATATAGACAAGAATTGAGTAGATTTTTCTTCAGGTCTAGTTTTATATGATCCTGGATCATATTGGATCCTAGGTTAAAGTTCAAAGCAACTGACTGGTTACTTGTGGAACTCACCATAAACATGTTTAACCCCTTCACTGCCACCAAAATAAGGGTAATGGCAAAACAGAACTGCTTCTAGCTGGCCAGCCTGGTAACCAGTCACTTAGACGACCATGAACTCATACAGTAGCAGAAGGGTCCCCTAGACTCTGCAGTCATTCGCAACAAATGTGACTTATGGGATCCCTCCATGCTTGATGAAATGCTGCAGGATTTTGCTGGCTACTGGGAGAACAGCATCAGTGCAACTCTTTGCTGAATTGTTCATCTTACCGATCCTGTCAGTGGTGAGTTGCCACTGGTGATAATATCGCTAATGTGACATTGCCCATAAGAATAAGAGCCATTTCAGCATTCATTTTCCTTCGCTATACCAAAGTATAGCCATCTTCAGGCTCTCTGTCCTGTTAATGCCTTGGTCTACTCTTGGAAGCAGTTATAATTTTGGTGATACATTTACCTGTGTTAAATTTATGCCCCTTTATAATGCTGCACAAGAAAGCAATCACATGCTCATATGACTAGTTTTGATAAAGATTACTATGTTTTGAAAGATCAATACAATTAACCTTTTTCTGTATAATAAATTTCACAAAGTAAACAGAACATCAATTTCCAGTATCACCATGACACTTGAAAAGTTTGTTTTAGGACACCAACACTGTTGACTAACCAATCTTGGCAGAACATAATTACATTTCTTAGTGCTAACTTGCCTTGCCTCATGCTACGACAATGAAAACAATGTCTCCATAGAAAATGCCTGCTTCAAAAAAAAAATTAAGACATTTTTATCTCAAATAGCTTCATGATGCAATGTTAAAGTTGAAATAAACAGAATGTTATTTCTTAATGTTTCTAAAGTATAATTTAAATAAATATACATATAAAATATTTTTCTTCATATTTTCTTACATGTATTTATTAACTGTTTATTAAACATGCACAGACAATTTATTTAATGAATTATGACCTCTCAAGGGCCCATTCACATAGACATTCACATAGAGTGAAGGAAATAAGTATTGATCCCCTGCTGATTTTGAATGTTTAAATGTAAAGTTATATATATGCAGCGCTTAAAACAAGTCTGAAACGATAGATATCAATAAATTAATAAACGATGACAATATGGATACATAAATATTAATAAAAAACTGATATGTGATGTCATAAACATGTATCTTGAAATATAATAAGTAAAAACTGCGCTCCAAGGTGCTGAGGACAGTGATGTAAAACAACGTCTCAACTTAATGTTTAAAGTGCATATGGTGACATATACAATGAAGAGTCAGTGATTTCCAAATCGACAATACAAAGGTGAAAAATCCGTGACTGCTGTGGCTGTGAAAATAGATGTAGATTGCACTAACCAATAAGCGCAATCTATACTTCTCAGTATAGAGGACACGTTGCTGGAAGTGGCAGCAGTGGAGATCTAGAGTTTTCCTCCTGTGAAGTCTGGAGATCATATGACATCACATTGTCTCCACCTCCCTCCCTGATAGAAGAGAGAAAGAAGAAGATTCTAGAAGTCAGAGAGATCACTGAACTGCTGACAGGAGAGGTGAATCCGTGTGACCAGGCATATATTTATGTGAATGGTTCCCCCTGCTGGCTGATGATTGCATCTCTGGAGCCTGGATATCCTCCTGTGGTGTGTTACTTGCCTTGGTGTTGCTGGCCAGATGACCCCCTGAGCTGTATGGTTCCAGACCCAGATGACCAGGAGTTGGTCTTAATTTACTCCAATGCGCAATAGATTGCGCTTTCTGGTTAGTGCAATCTACATCTATTTTCACAGCCACAGCAGTCACGGATTTTTCACCTTTGTATTGTCGATTTGGAAATCACTGACTCTTCATTGTATATGTCACCATATGCACTTTAAACGTTAAGTTGAGACGTTGTTTTACATTACTGTCCTCAGCGCCTTGGAGCGCAGTTTTTACTTATTATATTTCAAGATACACGTTTATGACATCACATATCAGTTTTTTATTAATATTTATGTATCCATATTGTCATAACTTATTAATTTATTGATATCTATCGTTTCTGACTTGTTTTAAGCGCTGCATTTATATAACTTTACATTTTACGAGGAGGTTTCAGAGGTCTACCTTTTATGGGAGCAGCTTTTCCTTTTTTATATCTGTCTACCCACCCAGCGCTCGTTTACCCAATTTTAATGCCAGATTTTGAATGTTTGCCCACTCACAAAGAAATGATCAGTCTATACATCGAATGGTAGGTGTATTGTAACACTGAGAGACAGAATATGTAAAGTAAAAATTCAAAAGAAATGCATGTCTAACAAATTATGCACTGATTTGCATGTTCATAAGGGAAATAAGTATTTGATCCCCTTCACAAAACATGACTTAGTACTTGGTGGCAAATCCCTTGTTGGCAAGCACAGACATTTCCTGTAGTTGCCCACCAGGTTTGCACACATCTCAAGAGGGATTTTGGCCCACTCCTCTTGGCAGATCCTCTCCAAGTCATTAAGGTTTGGTGGCTGACGTTTGGCAACTAAAACTTTCAGCTCCCTCCACAGATTTTCAATCGGATTAAAGTCTGGAGACTGGCTAGGCTACTCCAAGACCTTAATGTGCTTCTTCTGGAGCCACTCCTTTGTTGCCTTGGCCGTGTGTTTTGCATCATTGTCATGCTGGAACACCCATCCACGACTAATTTTTACTGCCCTGGCTGAGGGAAGAAGGTTCTCACCCAAGATTTGACAGTACATTGCCCCATCCATCGTCCCTTTGATGCGGTGCAGTTGTCCTGTCCCCTTACCAGAAAAACGTCACCAAAGCAGAATGTTTCCACCACTATATTTGACAGTTGGGATGGTGTTCTTGGGGTCATAGGCAGCATTCCTCCTCCAAACACGGTCAGTTGAATTGATGCCAAATAGCTTGATTTTGGTCTCATCTGACCACAACACTTTCAACCAGTCCTCCTCTGCATCATTCAGATGTTCGGTGGCAAACTTCAGATGGGCCTGGACATGTGCTTTCTTGAGCAAACAAGAGATCCCTGTGCACCTATGTAACCACATGTTAACACTAGAAATTCTGAAGGACCCTCTGCACACTGGTATATACCCTTTCAAGCAAACTATGCAATAAATAGGGATATTTAGTTCACACATATTGCAATGCATGCTTAAGCTGGCCAACTGCGTAAAAGTAATCCCTCTATGGCCAGTCCTACTCTGCTCTGCCTACGCAAATGCTACTGTGGACACAATGCTAGCATAGGGGAAAAGACACAATGGGGAGAGCTACAAGGTTCAGGTCTGGCTACTGACCCAACAATACAACAAACAAGAGATCCCTGTGCTCAAATCCCAACAGCTAGTGCATGCATTTATCCATAAGGTGCTAAAGGGGTGTAACCACATATTAACACTAGAAATTCTGAAGGACCCTCTGCACACTGGTATATACACTTTCAAGCAGACTATGCAATAAATAGGGATATTTGCTGTATTTTCTGGCGTATAAGACGACATTTTACCCCTTGAAAATCTTCTCAAAAGTCGGGGTTCGTCTTATACGCCAGTATACGGCATACTGACACTTTTTATGGGGGCGGCGCCGCCACCGCCCCCCCTTCCAATGGAAGGGACACTAAGTGCAGTGGTGGGCAGGGGCTGCTGTTTCTTACCTGGCTCCAGTCCCACGACGATCCGGTCCAGGAAGCGCGGCTGCTCCTTCTGTTCGGCCACTGGATGTTCGTGCGGCTGATCGGCTCCGCCTCTTCACCAGTGATTGGCCGCCAGAACTGTAGCTCAGCAAGGCACACAGGCGGCCAATCACCGACGAGGGAGCGGAGCCGAGCGGCCCCGCAAAAATCGAGAGAAGGAGCGGCCAGTAAGTGTGCCGTGTAGAGGTGCTGCTGCAACCACATATGCTGGCTGCAGCAGCACCATACTATAACAGAGGTCAGCAAGTGTAATTGGTGTCAGTGGGAGGAATAGTGCCCCATCATTGGTGTCACTGATACCAATGATGGAGCACTATTCCTCCCACTGACACCAACGATGGGGCACTATTCCCCCCCCCACTGACAGCAACGATGGGGCACTATTCCCCCCCCCCACTGACACCAATGATGGGGCACTATTCCACCCCCCACTGACACCAATGATGGGGCACTACTCCACCCCCCACTGACACCAATGATGGGGCACTATTCCACCCCCCACTGACACCAATGATGGGGCACTATTCCACCCCCCACTGACACCAATGATGGGACACTATTCCACCCCCCACTGACACCAATGATGGGACACTATTCCTCCCACTGACACCAATGTTGGGGCACTATTCCTCCCACTGACACCAAAGATGGGGCACTATTCCTCCCACTGATACCAATGATGGGGCACTATTCCTCCCACTGACACCAATGATGGGGCACTATTCCTCCCACTGATACCAATGATGGGGCACTATTCCTCCCACTGACACCAATTATGGGACACTATTCCTCCCACTGACACCAATGTTGGGGCACTATTCCTCCCACTGACACCAATGATGGGGCACTATTCCTCCCACTGACACCAATGATGGGGCACTATTCCTCCCACTGACACCAATGATGGGGCACTATTCCTCCCACTGACACCAATGATGGGGCACTATTCCTTCCACTGACACCAATGATGAGGCACTAATCCTTCCACAGATACCAATGATGGGGCACTATTCCTCCCACTAATACCAATGATGGGGCACTATTCCTCCCACTGACACCAATGATGGGGCACTATTCCTCCCACTGACACCAATGATGGGGCACTATTCACCCCACTGATACTAATGATGGGGCACTATTCCTGCCACTGACACCAAAGATGGGGCACTATTCCTCCCACTGATACTAATGATGGGGCACTATTCCTCCCACTGACACCAATGATGGGGCACTATTCCCCCCACTGATACTAATGATGGGGCACTATTCCTCCCGCTGACACCAATGATGGGGTACTATTCCCCCCACTGATACCAACGATGAGGCACTATTCCTCCCACTAATACCAATGATGAGGCACTATTCCTCCCACTAATACCAATGATGGGACACTATTCCTCCCACTGACACCAATGATGGGGCACTATTCCTCCCACTGGTGTGCATTGTTAGAGGGGTAGTCTTATACGATGAGTATAGCCCAAACACTACATTTTAGCAGGAAAAGTAGGGGGTCATCTTATACGCCCAGTCGTCTTATATGCTGGAAAATACGGTAGTTTACACATATTGCAATACATGCTTAAGCTGGCCAACTGCGTCAAAGTAATCCCTCTATGGCCAGTCCTACTCTGCTCTGCCTACGCAAATGCTTTCTTGAGCAAAGGGACCTTGCAGGCACTGCAGGATTTCAATCCTTGAAGTGAAACAACAAGAAGCGCACCAACCTTGTGCATTACCTCAGTAACCAAAATTTATTTAGTAAAAGAATGGTACTCACAAACAGCGAATAAAAACAGGCATGTAAGTCCTCCAAGGGACTTCAAAGGTAAGAGGCCAGCGCGAATCCCATCATGGGGGTAGGCACTCAGAACAGCTGACGCGTTTCGAAGGTCATGCCTTCTTCCTCAGAGCTGGCTGAACTGAGAGTGTATGCTCCCATTTATGCCCCCAGACTGAAATAGGGCCCTCCCTGATGCGTTGGGCTGTCCTGGGCCGGGAGGAGGGGCCCGGGTGTCAAGAAAGTGCAGTAACTAGTCATCAAGATATACAGTGGGGATCGAATGTTTGGGCACCCCAGCTAAAAATTTGTATTCATGTGCATAAAGAAGCCAAGGAAAGATGGAAAAATCTCCAAAAGGCATCAAATTACAGATTAGACATTCTTACAATATATATAACAAAAGTTAGATTTTATTTCCATCATTTACACTTTCAAAATAACAGAAAACAAAAAAATGGCGTCTGCAAAAGTCTGGGCACCCTGCAGAGGTAATATCTTGTACTGCCCCCTTTGGCAAGTATCACAGCTTGTAAACGCTTTTTGTAGCCAGCCAAGAGTCTTTCAATTCTTGTTTGAGGTATCTTTGCCCATTCTTCCTTACAAAAGTCTTCCAGTTCTTTGAGATTTCTGGGCTGTCTGTCACGCACTGCTCTTTTAAGGTCTATCCATAGATTTTCAATTATGTTGAGGTCAGGAGATTGTGAAGGCCATGGCAAAACCTTCAGTTTACGCCTCTTGATGTAATCCCCCGTGGATTTCGAGGTGTGTTTAGGATCATTATCCATTTGTAGAAGCCATCCTCTCTTTAACTTCAGCTTTTTCACAGATGGCATCAGGTTACCATCCAAAATTTGCTGAAATTTTATTGCATCCATCTTTCCTTCTACTCGTGAGATGTTCCCTGTGCCACTGGCTGCAACACAACCCCAAAGCATGATTGATCCAACCCCATGCTTAACAGTTGGACAGAGGTTCTTTTCATTAAATTCTGTGCCCCTTCTTCTCCAAACATACCTTTTCTCATTCCGGCCAAAAAGTTCAATTTTAACCTCATCGGTCCACAGAACTTGTTTCCAAAATGCATCAGGCTTGTCTATATGTTCATTTGCAAAGTTCAAACGATGATTTTTGTGGTGAGGACGTAGAAGAGGTTTTCTTCTGATGACTCTTCCATGAAGACCATATTTGTACAAGTATCTCTTTATAGTGGAATAGTGTACCACAACTCCAGTGTCTGCCAGATCTTTCTGGAGGGATCGTGCAGTCAAACGTGGGTTTTGAATTGTTTTTCTCACAATCCTGCGAGCTGTTCTGTCTGATATTTTTCTTGGTCTTCCAGATCTTGCTTTAACTTCCACTGTTCCTGATGACTGCCATTTCTTAATTACATTCCGAACAGAGGATATTGACATCTGAAAACGCTTTGATATCTTCTTATAGCCTTCTCCAGCTTTGTGAGCGTCAACTATTTTCAGTTTCAGTTTTCTAGACAACTGCTTAGAAGAATCCATGGTGCTGATTGTTGGGGCAAGGTCAGATGAGTCTGGGCATTTAAAACCTTTGAGATTGACATCACCTGGTCTTCCCAGACGATGATTGAGAACAATCCATGACACTGGCAGGTCTCAGCTTGGCAAAGGGGGCAGTGCATGCTATAAATTCTGCAGGGTGCCCAAACTTTTGCAGACACCATTTTTTTGTTTTCTGTTATTTTGAAAGTGTAAATGATGGAAATAAAATCTAACTTTTGTTGACATATTATAAGAATGTCTAATCTGTAATTTGATGCCTTTTGGAGATTTTTCCATCTTTCCTTGGCTTCTTTATGCACATTAATACAAATTTTTAGCTGGGGTGCCCAAACTTTCGATCCCCACTGTATATAAAGCATTATAAATCATAGAATTAAAATTAAATGTATATAAATGGGTAGAATAAAAAAAATTGATAAATAATTCATTAGTAAGTGCAGCTTATAAATGCAAGAATAAAAATTAAAATTAAAAAATTAATATTATCATTGTACTGATGATGCATAAAATATGGAAACAGAGGAACTCACACAATTGCATGAACCATAGATGGTCAGTGATTTGAAGATTGTTCATAAAAGGTGGGCAATTCAGCCAGAGTGTTTGCTTAAAATAGTAGAATTAATAGTGATAGTAGCAATCATTAGAGATAATGCAATGTTCTTACATAAAAACATATATACAAAATAGAAGAGTATGGACGTTCATTCATATTACCAAGCAAGGGGATGATTCATATAGATTGGAGGGAGAAGATGGTATATTCCGAGGGAAACTGTTATATCTGTGTTGTTGTCTGTTCGGCAGCAGAGGGAGAACTTGTGTAAATGATATGGCTTTAGACAGGATCCGCCTGTGGATCTCTGTGTTGTTGTCTGTTCGGCAGCAGAGGGAGATCTTGTGTAAATAATATGGCTGCAGACAGGATCAGCCTGTGGAACGCACGCCGCTGTGGCGTGGTAGTAAATGCGCATGCGCGAACCAGCCCGCTCCTGCGCACTGAGAACGGCATCGGCGCGATCTCACTAGCACATCTAATGGCCATTGCACGTGCATCAGGCGGCGCTGCTCGATCCCCACAGGGTCCTAGTTTCTCTATCACCCCACTTGCTGACTCCCAATTGAATGCGTGCCAATAGGTTGTAACTGTATGTCAAAAATTATTAATATTAACGACAGATCATTGGTGCAATTGCCAATGAGACAGCCAAACCCTATAGCTGCAAGGATTTCAATCCTTGTCGGCGTAGTGTGTTACCAATTGTTTTCTTGGTGACTGTGGTCCCATCTGCCTGGAGATCATTGACAAGATCCTCACGTGCAGTTCTGGAATGATTCCTCACTGTTCTCATGATCATTGATACTCCACGAGGTGAGATCTTGCATGGTGCACAGGACCTAGGGAGACTGACAGTTGTTTTGTGTTTCTTCCATTTGCGAATGATTGCACCAACTGTTGTCACCTTCTCACCAAGCTGCTTGGCAATAGTTTTTTAGCCCAGTCCAGCCTTGTGTAGGTCTACAATCTTGTCCCTGACATCCTTGGACAGCTCTTTGCATGCAAATCAGTGTATAGTTTGTTAGACATGCATTTTTTTTTAAATTTTTTGTTGCTCTTCTGTCTCTCAGTGTTACAATACACCTACCATTCGATTTTTAGACTGATCATTTCTTTGTGAGTGGGCAAACATTCAAAATCAGCAGGGGATCAAATACTTATTTTCTTCACTGAAGATATGTTAGTTGTAACTTCAAAGATGCCTATGCCTATTAAAGCATAGGATGCTGAACACATTGAAGATAGCCTTTCTTTTTTTTTGGGGGGGGGGGGGCGCTGCAGAATATTGTTTACTGTTATAACTTCCTAGACCTTATTACAGCAATACTAGGGTAGGGGGGCAGCTACAAAAGGGCATTTTTTTGCAAGCTGACTGAATTTCAAAGCATATGCTCTGATGTGTGTGTGTAAAAACTGATACAATGAACCTTTTTTTATTTGCTCCCTTTTTTGGTCTGTTGAGTACCCTTTAAAGAATTTTATTATATCTGCTATAAGTGCAAAAGATACTGTTGATCCTGCCAGAAATCCAGTGACTGTGTCCTGGTAACTCTTCGATGTTACCAGCCCTGCCCATAGAGTTGTAGAGATGAAGTCCGTTGGAAGGTGTTTTGTACTTGGTACAGTACTCACAGGTTCCCTGCTGGGTCTTCTAGGATTTTCAGGATTTCTAGGGGCTCTGTTACCTCAAGGACTTCCAGAATCCCCAGAGCATGCATCAGTATATGTTGGCATGCATCATCATGTGTCAAGGTTTGTCCATGTGTCCAATAGATGTGCATATAGACCTCACTGACAAAAATGTGAATCAAGATTACTAAACAGTTTGCCAAAGTGCAAAAGATAAATAAATTAATAACACCAAAAAATACTACTAATGTCCATTGTATCAAAAAGTCCCATTCAAATAATAGTTGTTTAATTAACAAAAGGTGTGGGGGGCGCATGCTCGCATTGAGTGATGGCGGCCACCAGATCCCACTGCTCCACCGCACACTGGCTGACAACAGCTGAAATCAACAGCCGAGGGGGACCTAGCCACCTGAGACTGATTCCCACCAGCCCACAACATAACTGGCATTGTCCCCATGGTGAAGGGGAAACATAAATCAGCGCCGGTGCGCCTCCAGGAGACCCAGGCTCTGGATCGGGCTGAATCCAATATGGCGGCCGTAACTCCTCTCTCAGCTCCTGACGTGTGGCAGGCTGCAGTTCAGGGAGCTGCATTACTGGACTTCTCCTCTTCCAGCCAGGGTGAGCAAGATCTCCCTCTCTCCCCATTTAAGGATGAAAGTCCAAGCAGAGGCTCCCCACAGTCCACCAGCTCTTAACTAGACAGGGCCATGGGAGAGATTATTATGCGCTAAAACAACAATTTTAACAGTCCTGAGCTACATGCCCTTTTCTCTCAGCTTTCTCAGCAGCCCCAGCCTAAGTATTCGGGTGACCCTATCATACTAACCAGGTTCTCGGCGTTGCTGGACCAAGGCCTGGAGAAGGCGAGCAAACGCATCACCGCCGAGCTTAAGCAAGAATTCAAAGATCTAGGTGATCGTATCAATATCATAGAAACTAACCTGGACATCATGGTCTCCAGGACCAATCAGAACACCGACCAGATTTCACAATTACATGTTAATTTGGAAGATGCTATGGCGAAAAATCGACAACCTGAAAAATAGGTCCCGGAGATACAACTTTACAATTAGAAGCCTTCCTGAATCCTATACAGATACCCATGCAGCAGTTATGGAACTGATGCGATCCTTACTTTCTGATCTTCAGGATCATGAGCTCAAGTTGGATCGGACCCCTCGCTCAAATGGGCCACCCAGGGACATTATTGTGAAGCCCAACTTTTTTGGGGATTAAGGAGTGGATCACGATTAAAGCCAGAGAAAACCCCAACATTCAGATAGGAGGAAACAACATCCAAATCTTTACCGATATATCACAGGCTACAGTACAGAAATGACAAGCCTATAAACTGCTTTTGAAACCTCTCCAAAATTAGAAAATTAAATATCGCTGGATGTTTCCCTTCCACCTGTCCTTCACCTACCAGGGAAAAATGCATTAACCACTTGCCCTCCTGAGGATTTACCCCCCTTCCTGACCAGGCCTCTTTTTGCTACTCGGCGCTGCACTAATTCAACTGATAATTGCGCGGTCATGCAATGCTGCATCCAAACGAAATTTACGTCCTTTTTTTTTACACAAATAGAGCTTTCTTTTATTGGTATTTGATCACCTGTGCGCATTTTATTTTTCACACTATAAACAAAAAAAGACCAAAAATTTTGAAGAAAAATGATATTTTTTACTTTCAGCTATAAAAAATATAAAAAAAAAAGTTAGTTATAAATTTAGGCCAAAGTGTATTCTGCTACATGTTTTTGGTAAAAAAAACCCCAATAAGTGTATATTGATTGCTTTGTGTGACAGTTATAGCGTCTACAAACTATGGTATAGATACTGCAATTTACGCCATTTTTTTGCGATACAGCGCTGCGCTAGTTTAACAGACAATTGCATGGTCATGTAATACGGTACATAAATGAAATTTATGTCCTTTTTTTCACACAAATAGAGCTTTCTTTTGGAGGTATTTGATCACCTGTGCGCTTTTTATTTTTGACGCTATAACCAGAATAAGTTTTGAAGAAAATTTTTTTTTTTTTTTTTTTAAACGATATTTTCTCATTTCAGTCATAAAAAATATCCCAAAAAATTAAAATTTCATCATAAATGTAGGCCAGAATGTATTCTGCTACATGTTTTTGGTTAAAAAATCCCAGTAAGTGTATATTTATTGCTTTGTGTGAAAGTTATAACGTCTAGAAATACCCTCAAATGACCCCTTTTTGGAAAGTAGACACCCTAAGCTATCTGCTGAGAGGCATATTGAGTCCATGGAAGATTTATTTTTTTTCCACAAGTTTCTGGAAAATGACAAAAACATTTTTTTTTTTTACACAAAGTTGTCATTTTAATGATTTATTGCTCACACATGCCATGGGTATATGTGGAATTACACCCCAAAAATACATTCTGCTACTTCTACCAAGTATGGGGATACCACGTGTTTGAGACTTTTTGGGAGCCTAGCCACATACAGGAGCCTGAAATCCAATGACCACTTTGAAAGCCTGAAGGTGCGTAACTTCCTCATTACACTTCCTCACTACCTATCACAGTTTCGAAGGTCCTGACATGCCAGGATAGCACCAAACCCCCCAAATGACCCCTTTCTGGAACGTAGACACCCCAAGGAATTTTAAAAGAGACAAGGTTTTGAAATATAAAAATAAATAGAAAAAATATGTTTTTGTTTTTTTTCTTCATTTTCCAAAAACTTGTGGCAACAAATGAGATCTGCAAAATACTTACCATGCTTCTTATCAAATTCCTTGGGGTGTCTACTTTCCAAAAAGGGGTCTTTTGGGGAGTTAGGTGCTATCCTGGCATTTCAGGGCCTCCGAAACTGTGATAGGTAGTCTGGAAGTGTATTGAGGAAATAAAGCCCTTTAAAAGCCTGAAGGTGCTTATTGGATTTTGGGGTCCTGTACTTGGCTAGACTGCCAAAACGTCTCTCACATGTGGTACCCCCCCACTCGGGAGACGTAGCAGAATGTATTTTGGGGAGTAATTCCACATATACCCATGGCATGTGTGAGCAGTAAATCATTTAAGTGACACTTTTGTGTAAAAAAAAATATATTTTTTTTGTCTTTTTCCAAAAACTTGTGGTAAAAAATAAATTCTTCTATTAATTCAACATGCTTCTCAGCAAATAGTTTGGAGTGTCTACTTTCCAAAAAGGGGTCATTTTGGGGGGTGGGGGCATTTTATGCCCAGCATTAGAAGTTTATGCCACACATCACTCACTCTTCTAACCAATTGAAGATCAAGCCTTTTCTGACACTTTTTGTTCACATGAAAAAAATCAGTATTTTTTGCTAGGAAATTAATTTAAACCCCCAAACATTATATATTTTTTTAAAGCAGACACCCTAGTGAATAAAATGGTGGGTGCTACAATTTTTTATGGTACATAGTACTCGCGCAGCGATTTTTCATAAGCAAATTTAAAACAAAATACAATTTTTTTACTTTTAGTGCATAAAAACACAATATATTAGCCAATTATTTGGTAAACTAGAAAAGATAATGGTATGCCGAGTAAATAGATACCAAACATGACATGCTTTAATACTGCACATGCCCCGTGCAATGGCGACAAACTGCATACATGTTTAATATCCATAGGCAACGCTTTAAAAGCCTTTAAAAGCTACAATTTTAGATTTACGGAGGAGGTCTAGTGTTAGAATTACTGCCTTTGATCTGATGTTCACGGCAATACCTCACATGCATGGTGCAACCACTGTTTACATACAGGCACAGGGTCAAGGCTTGTGCACTTAGGTGTGCGCGCATGGGAGGGGCGATTTTTTTTTTTTTTTTAAGTTATTTTGATTTTTTTATTTTTACACTGTACCTTTCATTTTTTTTTTGATCACTTTTAATGTTATCACAAGGAATGCAAATATCCCTATAACTTCAATGGTCATTGTCATATATTCTTTTTTGAGAAATCTGGGGTCTATCAGACTCTGGATATCTCCTCTGCCCTTACATTATCTAATCAAACCAAAATCGGTGTGATCAGATGCTTTCACAATTTACAAATGGCCCTGTTTATATCTTGCAAAACTGAAGTGATGAAATGCTTGTAGCTTCCGAATTCTTAGACTGTAGAGATGATTGGCACCACTCTGGTCTCCAATCAGCTCTATGGTCAGCTGGCAGAAACACCGGCTGCATTCTCAGGTTCCCCCGATGGCACGGGACTGCCCAAGAAGGCAGTGGAAGGCAGCGGGGGAGGGGGGCATCGTCTCCCGCTGCTTGTAAAAGCAATCCTGCAGCTAATTAGCCACTAGGATTGCTTTTACATGAAAGCCAATCGCCGGCTGAAAAAAACGATACCAGGATGATGCCTGCAACTGTAGGCATCATCCTGGTATTATCATTCAAAGTCCTGTGATGTACCAGTACATCGCTGATCCTTGTTGGCTATATATGCTATGTTCTTTTTTTTTTTTGTATGCAGCCTGTGGACTGAATGAAAAAAAGAGAAGAAATCTCTGCCAGAAAAAGTGTGTGGTATGCCCACCATTAGAATATTCCTCCCTGCATCCACCCACTTCTAAAGGTGGGCACACATTAGGTCACATTAGATCACACTTTGCCACATGCGCCAGTTCCAACATGTCCAGTGAAAAAATTTTAAAATCAAATTTTGGCATAAATTTCGGCCAAAATGTATTCTGCGACATGTCTTTGCTAAAAAAAATCCTGATACATGTAAATTAATTGGTTTACGTGAAAGTTATAGCGTTTACAAATGGCGATATAGATACTGGTTTTTTACATTTTTTTATACTAATAATGGCGGCGATCAGCGACTTATGGCGGGACTGCGGCGGACATTCTGACACTAGGGGGGAACTGACTTGGGGTCACTGACATCTCCAGTGACACCAATACAGTGATCAGTGCAAAAAAAACCACTGACACTGTACTAATGGCACTGGGGAGGAAGGGGTTAACTTTTTTTTTAGGTAATGAAAGGATTAACTGTGTGAGGGGATTGTTTTACTAGAGGGCGGGGGGGTGTGCTTCATGGGACGCTGATCCGGAGAGATAAACTCTTCTCTCAGGATCAGCATGTGCTCGGAACTGACAGAGAGCAAACTTGCAGTGTAAACACTGTAGCCATGCTCCCTGTCAGTGATTGCCGGGACCCGGCGGGTAACGACCCACCGGGACCCGGAGATGGATACCCGCTGCCGCGATCGGCAGGACGTTAGGGTGGGCACGCGCCTCGCGCGCACCCTCTATTTGTTTTGCAGACTGATGTTTAAAAACGGCATTCTGCGCAGTGGTGCCACCCTGCCTCAGTAAAAACACTGTGGCTGGTCGGCAACCCAGTTAATTTGCCACCTTCACCAAAGGCGAATCCCTAGTCCTGCACTTGGGCTTGATTACCAGCTATTAGAGATGAGCGAAGTATTCAAAAATTCGATTCGACTGATTCGGCGAATTCGTAGAAAAAATTCGATTCGAGTCGAATATATTCGCTGTGAATTTAACTTAAAAAAGGGTGTTTCTAGGCTTCAGAGAGACTTAATATTAGTGCTGAACACTGTACCTTTAATTTAAATGCCCTTGGAGTCTGCTGGGGAAGAGAAATAATACTGTCAGGCAGTATGACATGCAGATGAGTGCCGTCGATCTTAGAATCACCGCACACTTCACTCATTTGGCCAGTCACGGGGCCAAAACCAGAGTGTGGAGCCACAGTGTGGCGGTGGAGGCAGCAGCAATGGGAGGCCATGCAGCACCCTATGACAAAAATGGAAACCACCAGCAGTGTGAGGAGACCTGAAAGTGGCACATGGCAGAGTGTGGCGATAGAGACAGCAGCAATGGGAGGCCGTACAGGGACCCATGACACACTCTGGACCTGGCAGCAGCATGAGGAGGCGGTACAGGGGCCCATGGCAGATTACGGGCCTGGCAGCAGCATGAGGAGTCGGTAGGGGGGCCCATGGCAGATTACAGGCCTGGCAGCAGCAATGGGAGGCCGTACAGGGACCCATGACACAATCTGGACCTGGCAGCAGCATGGGGAGGCGGTACAGGGGCCCATGACAGATTACGGGCCTGGCAGCAGCATTTGGAGTCGGTACGGGGGCCCATGACACACTCTGGACCTGGCAGCAGCATGAGGAGGCGGTACAGGGGCGCATGACAGATTACAAGCCTGGCAGCAGCAACTTGGACAGGAGGACGTTCAGTTTCTGCACCGTCTGGTGCGTGCTCGCAAACTGTTGTCTCTTGGAAACGGATTCCAAGAAAGACTGCTGACGGAATCCGTGAAGAGGAGTAGCAGGAGAAGGAGCATCTGAACGAGCGGAATATGCCAACAAGCGACAACAGGGGCCCATGACAGATTACGGGCCTGGCAGCAGCATGAGGAGTCGGTACGGGGGCCCATGGCAGATTAGGGGCCTGGCAGCAGCTATGGGAGGCCCGTAATCTGCCAGCACCCTATGACAAAAAATGGAACCCACCAGCAGTGTGAGGAGACCTGAAAGTGGCACATGGCAGAGTGTGGCGATGGAGACAGCAGCAATGGGAGGCCGTACAGGGACCCATGACACACTCTGGACCTGGCAGCAGCATGAGGAGGCGGTATAGGGGCCCATGGCAGATTAGGGGCCTGGCAGCAGCTATGGGAAGCCCGTAATCTGCCAGCACCCTATGACAAAAAATGGAATACACCAGCAGTGTGAGGAGACCTGAAAGTGGCACATGGCAGAGTGTGGCGATGGAGACAGCAGCAATGGGAGGCCGTACAGGGACCCATGAGAGACTCTGGACTTGGCAGCAGCATGAGGAGGCGGTATAGGGGCCCATGGCAGATTAGGGGCCTGGCAGCAGCTATGGGAGGCCCGTAATCTGCCAGCACCCTATGACAAAAAATGGAACACACCAGCAGTGTGAGGAGACCTGAAAGTGGCACATGTTTGGGGCATGATTCATGGCGGATTTAGTCAGTTGTGTCAGGAACTGGTGGTTTGAAATCCAGACTAATCCACGCCTGATTCATTTTCACAAACGTCAGTCTCTCCACACTTTGGGTGGACAGTCGTGTCCTCCGCGGAGTTGCAATACCTCCTGCCGCACTAAACACGCGCTCCGATGCCACGCTACTGGCCGGGCATGACAGCCTTTCAAGGGCAAATTCAGCTAGTTGGGGCCAAAGGTCAAGTTTCGTTGCCCAGTAGTCAAGGGGATTGTCTACCTCGGTTGGCAGGGTGCTGTCCAAGTAGGCCTAAGCCTGTTGTTTGAGGTCCTGCTCCAGGTCCACCTGATGCTGCTGCTGCTGCTGCGGCTGGTTAGTAGTTTCCTCACTGCGCTGGTGAAGAAAGCTACTCATCATCGACTGCAGACTGAGGCAGCCGCTGCTGGTGGAGCTGCCACTGCTCCTACCACCCCACCCCTCCCCTGCTGCCATCGCAGCGGAACGCGAGCGCACAGGGCCCACAGTGTCTGAGGATGGACGTTGGCGCAGACAGGCAGAGACCAGCTGACTACATAGGTGGTTTTTATAGTACGTTATTTTGGCCTCCCTCTCAGCAGGTGTGAAAAAGGCCACCATTTTGGAACGGTAGCGAGGGTCCAACAAGGTGGACAGCCAAAAGTCATCCCTCTGTCTGATGGTTATTATTCGGCTGTCGCTACGCAAGCAACCGAGCATGCTATGGGCCATTTGTGCCAAGGAATGCGAGGGACTCCCTGCCTCCATCTCCACAGCATACTGCCACGGTGCGTCTGGGTCCTCTGTCTCCTCCTCCTCCTCCTCTACCAGATGCTCCTGCTCCTCCACTCCTGTCCGCTGAGTGGAAAAACCACCCATTTCACTCAATAATTCCTGAGCACCAATGTCCTCCTCTACCTCCTCCTCTTCTTCCTGTCCTGCCCCCACAGGGGTCATGTGGCGTTGAGATCTGTGCGCCACGTCTACCGCACCCTGACCAGCCATTGTTAACAGCATTTGTTCCAGGACGTGCAACAGAGGAATGACGTCGTTCATCCCATAGTCCTGCCGACTCACGAATAGCGTGGCCTCCTCAAAGGGCCTGAGCAAGCGCAGGTGTCACGCATGAGCTGCCAATGGCTGACATCTAAGTTACACAGGGAATACCTTTATCCGCTTTTAACATCAGGAAATCTGTGATGGCCTTTTGCTGTTCGTAAAGGCGGTCTAACATATGTAGGGTTGAATTCCACCTTGTTGCAACGTCACAGCATGAGGAGTCGGTATAGGGGCCCATGGCAGATTAGGGGCCTGGCAGCAGCTATGGGAGGCCCGTAATCTGCCAGCACCCTATGTCAAAAAATTCTACACACCAGCAGTGTGTGAGGAGACCTGAAAGTGGCACATGGCAGAGTGTGGCGATGGAGACAGCAGCAATGGGAGGCCGTACAGGGACCCATGACAGACTCTGGACCTGGCAGCAGCATGAGGAGGCGGTATATAGGGGCCTATGGCAGATTAGGGGCCTGGCAGCAGCTATAGGAGGCCCATAATCTGCCAGCACCCTATGTCAAAAAAATTCTACACACCAGCAGTGTGAGGAGACCTGAAAGTGGCACATGGCATGAGAGACTCTGGACCTGGCAGCAGCATGAGGAAGCGGTATATAGGGGCCTATGGCAGATTAGGGGCCTGGCAGCAGCTATAGGAGGCCCATAATCTGCCAGCACCCTATGTCAAAAAATTCAACACACCAGCAGTGTGTGAGGAGACCTGAAAGTGGCACATGGCAGAGCGTGGCGATGGAGACAGCAGCAATGGGAGGCCGTACAGGGACCCATGACAGACTCTGGACCTGGCAGCAGCATGAGGAGGCGGTATATAGGGGCCTATGGCAGATTAGGGGCCTGGCAGCAGCTATGGGAGGCCCTTAATCTGCCAGCACCCTATGTCAAAAAATTCTACACACCAGCAGTGTGTGAGGAGACCTGAAAGTGGCACATGGCAGAGTGTGGCGATGGAGACAGCAGCAATGGGAGGCCGTACAGGGACCCATGACAGACTCTGGACCTGGCAGCAACATGAGGAGGCGGTATATAGGGGCCTATGGCAGATTAGGGGCCTGGCAGCAGCTATGGGAGGCCCTTAATCTGCCAGCACCCTATGTCAAAAAATTCTACACACCAGCAGTGTGTGAGGAGACCTGAAAGTGGCACATGGCAGAGTGTGGCGATGGAGACAGCAGCAATGGGAGGCCGTACAGGGACCCATGACAGACTCTGGACCTGGCAGCAGCATGAGGAGGCGGTATATAGGGGCCCATGGCAGATTAGGGGCCTGGCAGCAGCTATAGGAGGCCCATAATCTGCCAGCACCCTATGTCAAAAAATTCAACACACCAGCAGTGTGAGGAGACCTGAAAGTGGCACATGGCAGAGTGTGGCGATGAAGACAGCAGCAATGGGAGGCCGTACAGGGACCCATGACAGACTCTGGACCTGGCAGCAGCATGAGGAAGCGGTATATAGGGGCCTATGGCAGATTAGGGGCCTGGCAGCAGCTATGGGAGGCCCTTAATCTGCCAGCACCCTATGTCAAAAAATTCTACACACCAGCAGTGTGTGAGGAGACCTGAAAGTGGCACATGGCATGAGAGACTCTGGACCTGGCAGCAGCATGAGGAAGCGGTATATAGGGGCCTATGGCAGATTAGGGGCCTGGCAGCAGCAATGGGAGGCCCATAATCTGCCAGCACCCTATGTCAAAAAATTCTACACACCAGCAGTGTGTGAGGAGACCTGAAAGTGGCACATGGCAGAGTGTGGCGATGGAGACAACAGCAATGGGAGGCCGTACAGGGACCCATGACAGACTCTGGACCTGGCAGCAGCATGAGGAGGCGGTATATAGGGGCCTATGGCAGATTAGGGGCCTGGCAACAGCAATGGGAGGCCCATAATCTGCCAGCACCCTATGTCAAAAAATTCTACACACCAGCAGTGTGTGAGGAGACCTGAAAGTGGCACATGGCAGAGTGTGGCGATGGAGACAGCAGCAATGGGAGGCCGTACAGGGACCCATGACAGACTCTGGACCTGGCAGCAGCATGAGGAGGCGGTATATAGGGGCCCATGGCAGATTAGGGGCCTGGCAGCAGCTATAGGAGGCCCATAATCTGCCAGCACCCTATGTCAAAAAATTCAACACACCAGCAGTGTGAGGAGACCTGAAAGTGGCACATGGCAGAGTGTGGCGATGGAGACAGCAGCAATGGGAGGCCGTACAGGGACCCATGACAGACTCTGGACCTGGCAGCAGCATGAGGAAGCGGTATATAGGGGCCTATGGCAGATTAGGGGCCTGGCAGCAGCTATGGGAGGCCCTTAATCTGCCAGCACCCTATGTCAAAAAATTCTACACACCAGCAGTGTGTGAGGAGACCTGAAAGTGGCACATGGCATGAGAGACTCTGGACCTGGCAGCAGCATGAGGAGGCGGTATATAGGGGCCTATGGCAGATTAGGGGCCTGGCAGCAGCTATGGGAGGCCCTTAATCTGCCAGCACCCTATGTCAAAAAATTCAACACACCAGCAGTGTGAGGAGACCTGAAAGTGGCACATGGCAGAGTGTGGCGATGGAGACAGCAGCAATGGGAGGCCGTACAGGGACCCATGAGAGACTCTGGACCTGGCAGCAGCATGAGGAAGCGGTATATAGGGGCCTATGGCAGATTAGGGGCCTGGCAGCAGCAATGGGAGGCCCTTAATCTGCCAGCACCCTATGTCAAAAAATTCTACACACCAGCAGTGTGTGAGGAGACCTGAAAGTGGCACATGGCAGAGTGTGGCGATGGAGACAGCAGCAATGGGAGGCCGTACAGGGACCCATGACAGACTCTGGACCTGGCAGCAGCATGAGGAAGCGGTATATAGGGGCCTATGGCAGATTAGGGGCCTGGCAGCAGCTATGGGAGGCCCTTAATCTGCCAGCACCCTATGTCAAAAAATTCTACACACCAGCAGTGTGTGAGGAGACCTGAAAGTGGCACATGGCATGAGAGACTCTGGACCTGGCAGCAGCATGAGGAAGCGGTATATAGGGGCCTATGGCAGATTAGGGGCCTGGCAGCAGCTATGGGAGGCCCTTAATCTGCCAGCACCCTATGTCAAAAAATTCAACACACCAGCAGTGTGAGGAGACCTGAAAGTGGCACATGGCAGAGTGTGGCGATGGAGACAGCAGCAATGGGAGGCCGTACAGGGACCCATGAGAGACTCTGGACCTGGCAGCAGCATGAGGAAGCGGTATATAGGGGCCTATGGCAGATTAGGGGCCTGGCAGCAGCAATGGGAGGCCCATAATCTGCCAGCACCCTATGTCAAAAAATTCTACACACCAGCAGTGTGTGAGGAGACCTGAAAGTGGCACATGGCAGAGTGTGGCGATGGAGACAGCAGCAATGGGAGGCCGTACAGGGACCCATGACAGACTCTGGACCTGGCAGCAGCATGAGGAGGCGGTATATAGGGGCCCATGGCAGATTAGGGGCCTGGCAGCAGCTATAGGAGGCCCATAATCTGCCAGCACCCTATGTCAAAAAATTCAACACACCAGCAGTGTGAGGAGACCTGAAAGTGGCACATGGCAGAGTGTGGCGATGGAGACAGCAGCAATGGGAGGCCGTACAGGGACCCATGACAGACTCTGGACCTGGCAGCAGCATGAGGAAGCGGTATATAGGGGCCTATGGCAGATTAGGGGCCTGGCAGCAGCTATGGGAGGCCCTTAATCTGCCAGCACCCTATGTCAAAAAATTCTACACACCAGCAGTGTGTGAGGAGACCTGAAAGTGGCACATGGCATGAGAGACTCTGGACCTGGCAGCAGCATGAGGAAGCGGTATACAGGGGCCTATGGCAGATTAGGGGCCTGGCAGCAGCAATGGGAGGCCCATAATCTGCCAGCACCCTATGTCAAAAAATTCTACACACCAGCAGTGTGTGAGGAGACCTGAAAGTGGCACATGGCAGAGTGTGGCGATGGAGACAGCAGCAATGGGAGGCCGTACAGGGACCCATGACAGACTCTGGACCTGGCAGCAGCATGAGGAGGCGGTATATAGGGGCCTATGGCAGATTAGGGGCCTGGCAGCAGCTATGGGAGGCCCTTAATCTGCCAGCACCCTATGTCAAAAAATTCAACACACCAGCAGTGTGAGGAGACCTGAAAGTGGCACATGGCAGAGTGTGGCGATGGAGACAGCAGCAATGGGAGGCCGTACAGGGACCCATGAGAGACTCTGGACCTGGCAGCAGCATGAGGAAGCGGTATATAGGGGCCTATGGCAGATTAGGGGCCTGGCAGCAGCTATGGGAGGCCCATAATCTGCCAGCACCCTATGTCAAAAAATTCTACACACCAGCAGTGTGTGAGGAGACCTGAAAGTGGCACATGGCAGAGTGTGGCGATGGAGACAGCAGCAATGGGAGGCCGTACAGGGACCCATGAGAGACTCTGGACCTGGCAGCAGCATGAGGAGGCGGTATATAGGGGCCTATGGCAGATTAGGGGCCTGGCAGCAGCTATGGGAGGCCCTTAATCTGCCAGCACCCTATGTCAAAAAATTCAACACACCAGCAGTGTGAGGAGACCTGAAAGTGGCACATGGCAGAGTGTGGCGATGGAGACAGCAGCAATGGGAGGCCGTACAGGGACCCATGAGAGACTCTGGACCTGGCAGCAGCATGAGGAAGCGGTATATAGGGGCCTATGGCAGATTAGGGGCCTGGCAGCAGCAATGGGAGGCCCATAATCTGCCATCACCCTATGTCAAAAAATTCTACACACCAGCAGTGTGTGAGGAGACCTGAAAGTGGCACATGGCAGAGTGTGGCGATGGAGACAGCAGCAATGGGAGGCCGTACAGGGACCCATGAGAGACTCTGGACCTGGCAGCAGCATGAGGAAGCGGTATATAGGGGCCTATGGCAGATTAGGGGCCTGGCAGCAGCTATAGGAGGCCCATAATCTGCCAGCACCCTATGTCAAAAAAATCTACACACCAGCAGTGTGTGAGGAGACCTCAAAGTGGCACATGTTTGAGGCATGATTCATGGCGGATTTAGTCAGTTGTGTCAGGAACTGGTGGTTTGAAATCCAGACTAATCCACGCCTGATTCATTTTCACAAACGTGAGTCTCTCCACACTTTGGGTGGACAGTCGTGTCCTCCGCGGAGTTACAATACCTCCTGCCGCACTAAACACGCGCTCCGATGCCACGCTACTGGCTGGGCATGACAGCCTTTCAAGGGCAAATTCAGCTAGTTGGGGCCAAAGGTCAAGTTTCGTTGCCCAGTAGTCAAGGGGATTGTCTACCTCGGTTGGCAGGGTGCTGTCCAAGTAGGCCCAAGCCTGTTGTTTGAGGTCCTGCTCCAGGTCCACCTGATGCTGCTGCTGCTGCTGCGGCTGGTTAGTAGTTTCCTC
Source organism: Staurois parvus (assembly GCF_062004578.1). Taxonomy (NCBI): domain Eukaryota; kingdom Metazoa; phylum Chordata; class Amphibia; order Anura; family Ranidae; genus Staurois; species Staurois parvus. The sequence goes on from NW_028317943.1 coordinate 10,836,737, forward strand.
ACTGCGCTGGTGAAGAAAGCTACTCATCATCGACTGCAGACTGAGGCAGCTGCTGCTGGTGGAGCTGCCACTGCTCCTACCACCCCACCCCTCCCCTGCTGCCATGGCAGCGGAACGCGAGCGCACAGGGCCCACAGTGTCTGAGGATGGACGTTGGCGCACAAAGGCAGAGACCAACTGACTACATAGGTGGTTTTTATAGTACGTTATTTTGGCCTCCCTCTCAGCAGGTGTGAAAAAGGCCACCATTTTGGAACGGTAGCGAGGGTCCAACAAGGTGGACAGCCAAAAGTCATCCCTCTGTCTGATGGTTATTATTCGGCTGTCGCTACGCAAGCAACCGAGCATGCTATGGGCCATTTGTGCCAAGGAATGCGAGGGACTCCCTGCCTCCATCTCCACAGCATACTGCCACGGTGCGTCTGGGTCCTCTGTCTCCTCCTCCTCCTCCTCTACCAGATGCTCCTGCTCCTCCACTCCTGTCCGCTGAGTGGAAAAACCACCCATTTCACTCAATAATTCCTGAGCACAAATGTCCTCCTCTACCTCCTCCTCTTCTTCCTGTCCTGCCCCCACAGGGGTCATGTGGCGTTGAGATCTGTGCGCCACGTCTACCGCACCCTGACCAGCCATTGTTAACAGCATTTGTTCAAGGACGTGCAACAGAGGAATGACGTCGTTCATCCCATAGTCCTGCCGACTCACGAATAGCGTGGCCTCCTCAAAGGGCCTGAGCAAGCGGCAGGTGTCACGCATGAGCTGCCAATGGCTGACATCTAAGTTACACAGGGGAGTACCTTTATCCGCTTGTAACATCAGGAAATCGGTGATGGCCTTTCGCTGTTCGTAAAGGCGGTCTAACATGTGTAGTGTTGAATTCCACCTTGTTGCAACGTCGCAGATCAGGCGATGCTGTGGAATTCCGTTCTGCCGCTGCAGCTCAATGAGGGTGTTCTTTGCGGTGTAGGAATGGCTGAAATGCATGCACAGTTTACGTGACATTTTAAGGATGTCTTGCAGTGGGATGGTGGATTTTAAGAACCGCTTGACAACCAGATTGAACACGTGAGCCATGCATGGCGCATGGCACAACCTTCCTTGACGCAGAGCAGACACCATGTTCTTTCCGTTGTCGGTCAACATGGTTCCGATTTTCAGTTTGCGCGGAGACAGCCATCTGTCGATTTCTCTGTTCATTACACTCAGAAGTTCCTCCCCTGTGTGACTACGTTCGCCAAGGCATACCAGGTGCAGAACAGCGTGACACCGTTGCGCCCTGCACATGTGATATGCCGGTCGGGTAATGGGACTTGGCACGGGGGTGGCGGCTGAGGACACGGCGGAAGAAGAGGTGGTAGAGGCGGACATCTTTGCCGGACCAAGGACGTGCAAACGTGGAGGCAAAAGCGGCGTGACCTGTCCAAGTTGCTGGTGCGGCTGTGACGGCACCACGTTCACCCAGTGGGCCGTAAATGACATGTACTGTCCCTGACCGTAGTTACAGCTCCACACGTCGGCGCTGCCGTGCACTTTGGCAGAGACCGACATGCTCAAAGACTGGCCCACCATGTCTTCTACATGTGAATGCAGGGCTGGCACTGCCTTTTTGGCGAAGAAATGACGGCTTGGCACTCTCCACCGCGGCGCGGCACAAGCCATCATTTCTCTGAAAGGTGCTGAGTCCACCACTTGGAAAGGGAGGGATTGCAGCACCAGCAACTTGGACAGGAGGACGTTCAGCTTTTGCACCATCGGGTGCGTGCTCGCAAACTGTTGTCTCTTGGAAACGGATTCCAAGAAAGACTGCTGACGGAATCCGTGAAGAGGAGTAGCAGGAGAAGGAGCATCTGAACGAGCGGAAGATGCCAACGAGCGACAACTCCCCTCAGCAGAGGTGTTGGAGCCTTGACTGGCTGATGGAGGGCGATTGACGTCGGGTGACGGAGCAAGTAACGGAGCGGGTGATGGAGCGGGGGCTGGGGCGGGCAGAACCGCCGTATCTTTATCACGGTTTTCCCAGGCCACCAAATGGCGACGCTGCATATGCTGCCGCAACGCTGTAGTCCCAACATGGGCCCCCTGGCCACGCTTGACTTTCTGGCCACATAGTCGACATACGGCTACGTTTACTTCCTCGGGCGGCTTGACGAAAAATTGCCACACCGCCGAGTAGGAAACTTTGCCCCCGATACTCCTCACTGGCTGACTGCTGCTTCCTCCGTGCACACCGGCACCACTACTGGCCGTGGTGGTAGGCTGCAGTGGAGCTGGTGCTCTACTCCGTGGCCGTTTGGCTCCACTGACACTGCTGCGACCCTGCTGCTGTCTCCTGGGCAACCCACCGACTGTTTTGCTCGCTGCCAAGCTGCCACCCTCTTCTCCTGATGATGCGGAAGAAATTGCCTGATGACGACGAGGCTGCCAAGTGCGATCAACCTCCTCATCATCAAGTAGGGTCTCCGCCTCACTACTAGCCCCCTCGGCTGCGTCTGGGTCAGGAGACAGACCTGTCTCTAGACCGGCTACCGAGCCACTCTCCTCGCCACTACTTCTTCGCCTGGCTGCTGAAAAGGCGGATGTCTCCCCCCGTTCCTGACCGCCCTCTGTTAGCTCTTCCTCACTGTACAGTGGGGCTGAGCCCACAGCATGCGATACTTCGCTTGGTGAGGGAACACCAAAGGACAGGGGCAGGTAGAGGACACGTGATTTCAGTGGGCTTGGTCCCGGGCCATGCCAACTAACGGTTGTGTCTGACGTACCCACCGACCGTTGGCTGTAGGTGTCAGAGGTGACCTGGGAAGAGGAAGACGACCGAGCCAACCAATCGACGACGGCAGGGTTGTCGGTGGAGACACGACCGCTGGATGACACCGGGAGCACTGGCCTCTGGCTGCGAATAGTGCTGCCTCGACCCCTTCCTCTGCTGCCACGTCTGCTCGCTCCTAAAACATTGCCTCCTCTGCCACTCCTCTGCATGTTGTCTGACATACTCTTTAATTAAACGATTATGTGTCCCTGAGTAACAATTCTGTGTCCCTGAGTAACAATTCTGTGTCTGTGCGAGTAACAATTCTGTGGCCCTAAGTAACAGTTCTGTGGCCCTCAGTAACAATTCTGTGTCCCTGATTAACGTTTCTGTGGCCCCAAGTAACAGTTCTGTGGCCCTCAGTAACAATTCTGTGTCTGTGCGAGTAACAATTCTGTGTCTGTGCGAGAAACAATTCTGTGGCCCTAAGTAAAGTTTCTGTGGCCCTAAGTAACAATTCTCTGGCACTCAGTAACAATTCTGTCTGTCCCTGAGTAACAATTCTCTGGCACTCAGTAACAATTCTGTCTGTCCCTGAGTAAAAATTCTGTGGCCCTAAGTAAAGTTTCTGGGGCCCTGAGTAACAATTATCTGGCACTCCGTAACAATTCTGTCTGTCCCTGAGTAACAATTCTCTGGCACTCAGTAACAATTCTGTCTGTCCCTGAGTAAAAATTCTCTGGCCCTAAGTAAAGTTTCTGTGGCCCTGAGTAACAATTCTCTGGCACTCCGTAACAATTCTGTCTGTCCCTGAGTAACAATTCTCTGGCACTCCGTAACAATTCTGTCTGTCCCTGAGTAAAAATTCTGTGGCCCTAATTAAAGTTTCTGTGGCCCTAAGTAACAATTCTCTGGCACTCAGTAACAATTCTGTCTGTCCCTGAGTAACAATTCTCTGGCACTCGGTAACAATTCTGTCTGTCCCTGAGTAACAATTCTCTGGCACTCAGTAACAATTCTGTCTGTCCCTGAGTAAAAATTCTGTGGCCCTAATTAAAGTTTCTGTGGCCCTAAGTAACAATTCTCTGGCACTCAGTAACAATTCTGTCTGTCCCTGAGTAACAATTCTCTGGCACTCCGTAACAATTCTGTCTGTCCCTGAGTAACAATTCTCTGGCACTCAGTAACAATTCTGTCTGTCCCTGAGTAAAAATTCTGTGGCCCTAATTCAAGTTTCTGTGGCCCTAAGTAACAATTCTCTGGCACTCAGTAACAATTCTGTCTGTCCCTGAGTAACAATTCTCTGGCACTCAGTAACAATTCTGTCTGTCCCTGAGTAAAAATTCTGTGGCCCTAAGTAAAGTTTCTGTGGCCCTGAGTAACAATTCTCTGGCACTCAGTAACAATTCTGTCTGTCCCTGAGTAACAATTCTCTGGCACTCAGTAACAATTCTGTCTGTCCCTGAGTAACAATTCTCTGGCACTCAGTAACAATTCTGTCTGTCCCTGAGTAAAAATTCTGTGGCCCTAAGTAAAGTTTCTGGGGCCCTGAGTAACAATTATCTGGCACTCCGTAACAATTCTGTCTGTCCCTGAGTAACAATTCTCTGGCACTCAGTAACAATTCTGTCTGTCCCTGAGTAAAAATTCTCTGGCCCTAAGTAAAGTTTCTGGGGCCCTGAGTAACAATTCTCTGGCACTCCGTAACAATTCTGTCTGTCCCTGAGTAACAATTCTCTGGCACTCAGTAACAATTCTGTCTGTCCCTGAGTAAAAATTCTGTGGCCCTAATTAAAGTTTCTGTGGCCCTAAGTAACAATTCTCTGGCACTCAGTAACAATTCTGTCTGTCCCTGAGTAACAATTCTCTGGCACTCGGTAACAATTCTGTCTGTCCCTGAGTAACAATTCTCTGGCACTCAGTAACAATTCTGTCTGTCCCTGAGTAAAAATTCTGTGGCCCTAATTAAAGTTTCTGTGGCCCTAAGTAACAATTCTCTGGCACTCAGTAACAATTCTGTCTGTCCCTGAGTAACAATTCTCTGGCACTCCGTAACAATGCTGTCTGTCCCTGAGTAACAATTCTCTGGCACTCAGTAACAATTCTGTCTGTCCCTGAGTAAAAATTCTCTGGCCCTAAGTAAAGTTTCTGTGGCCCTGAGTAACAATTCTCTGGCACTCCGTAACAATTCTGTCTGTCCCTGAGTAACAATTCTCTGGCACTCCGTAACAATTCTGTCTGTCCCTGAGTAAAAATTCTGTGGCCCTAATTAAAGTTTCTGTGGCCCTAAGTAACAATTCTCTGGCACTCAGTAACAATTCTGTCTGTCCCTGAGTAACAATTCTCTGGCACTCGGTAACAATTCTGTCTGTCCCTGAGTAACAATTCTCTGGCACTCAGTAACAATTCTGTCTGTCCCTGAGTAAAAATTCTGTGGGCCTAATTAAAGTTTCTGTGGCCCTAAGTAACAATTCTCTGGCACTCAGTAACAATTCTCTCTGTCCCTGAGTAACAATTCTCTGGCACTCAGTAACAATTCTGTCTGTCCCTGAGTAAAAATTCTGTGGCCCTAATGAAAGTTTCTGTGGCCCTAAGTAACAATTCTCTGGCACTCAGTAACAATTCTGTCTGTCCCTGAGTAACAATTCTCTGGCACTCGGTAACAATTCTGTCTGTCCCTGAGTAACAATTCTCTGGCACTCAGTAACAATTCTGTCTGTCCCTGAGTAAAAATTCTGTGGCCCTAATTAAAGTTTCTGTGGCCCTGAGTAACAATTCTCTGGCACTCAGTAACAATTCTGTCTGTCCCTGAGTAACAATTCTCTGGCACTGAGTAACAATTCTGTCTGTCCCTGAGTAAAAATTCTGTGGCCCTAATTAAAGTTTCTGTGGCCCTAAGTAACAATTCTCTGGCACTCAGTAACAATTCTGTCTGTCCCTGAGTAACAATTCTCTGGCACTCAGTAACAATTCTGTCTGTCCCTGAGTAACAATTCTGTGGCCCTAACTAGCGTTTCTTTGTCCCTAAGTAACAGTTCTGTGGCCCTCAGTAACAGTTCTGTGTCTGTGCGAGTAACAATTCTGTGTCTGTGCGAGTAACAATTCTGTGGCCCTAAGTAACAGTTCTGTGGCCTTCAGTAACAATTCTGTGTCTGTGCGAGTAACAATTCTGTGTCTGTGCGAGTAACAATTCTGTGGCCCTAAGTAAAGTTTCTGTGGCTCTAAGTAACAATTCTCTGGCACTCAGTAACAATTCTGTCTGTCCCTGAGTAACAATTCTCTGGCACTCAGTAACAATTCTGTCTGTCCCTGAGTAAAAATTCTGTGGCCCTAAGTAAAGTTTCTGTGGCCCTGAGTAACAATTCTCTGGCACTCAGTAACAATTCTGTCTGTCCCTGAGTAACAATTCTCTGGCACTGAGTAACAATTCTGTCTGTCCCTGAGTAAAAATTCTGTGGCCCTAATTAAAGTTTCTGTGGCCCTAAGTAACAATTCTCTGGCACTCAGTAACAATTCTGTCTGTCCCTGAGTAACAATTCTCTGGCACTCAGTAACAATTCTGTCTGTCCCTGAGTAACAATTCTGTGGCCCTAACTAGCGTTTCTTTGTCCCTAAGTAACAGTTCTGTGGCCCTCAGTAACAGTTCTGTGTCTGTGCGAGTAACAATTCTGTGTCTGTGCGAGTAACAATTCTGTGGCCCTAAGTAACAGTTCTGTGGCCTTCAGTAACAATTCTGTGTCTGTGCGAGTAACAATTCTGTGTCTGTGCGAGTAACAATTCTGTGGCCCTAAGTAAAGTTTCTGTGGCCCTAAGTAACAATTCTCTGGCACTCAGTAACAATTCTGTCTGTCCCTGAGTAACAATTCTCTGGCACTCAGTAACAATTCTGTCTGTCCCTGAGTAAAAATTCTGTGGCCCTAAGTAAAGTTTCTGTGGCCCTGAGTAACAATTCTCTGGCACTCAGTAACAATTCTGTCTGTCCCTGAGTAACAATTCTCTGGCACTGAGTAACAATTCTGTCTGTCCCTGAGTAAAAATTCTGTGGCCCTAATTAAAGTTTCTGTGGCCCTAAGTAACAATTCTCTGGCACTCAGTAACAATTCTGTCTGTCCCTGAGTAACAATTCTCTGGCACTCAGTAACAATTCTGTCTGTCCCTGAGTAACAATTCTGTGGCCCTAACTAGCGTTTCTTTGTCCCTAAGTAACAGTTCTGTGGCCCTCAGTAACAGTTCTGTGTCTGTGCGAGTAACAATTCTGTGTCTGTGCGAGTAACAATTCTGTGGCCCTAAGTAACAGTTCTGTGGCCTTCAGTAACAATTCTGTGTCTGTGCGAGTAACAATTCTGTGTCTGTGCGAGTAACAATTCTGTGGCCCTAAGTAAAGTTTCTGTGGCCCTAAGTAACAATTCTCTGGCACTCAGTAACAATTCTGTCTGTCCCTGAGTAACAATTCTCTGGCACTCAGTAACAATTCTGTCTGTCCCTGAGTAAAAATTCTGTGGCCCTAAGTAAAGTTTCTGTGGCCCTGAGTAACAATTCTCTGGCACTCAGTAACAATTCTGTCTGTCCCTGAGTAACAATTCTCTGGCACTGAGTAACAATTCTGTCTGTCCCTGAGTAAAAATTCTGTGGCCCTAATTAAAGTTTCTGTGGCCCTAAGTAACAATTCTCTGGCACTCAGTAACAATTCTGTCTGTCCCTGAGTAACAATTCTCTGGCACTCAGTAACAATTCTGTCTGTCCCTGAGTAACAATTCTGTGGCCCTAATAACGTTTCTGTGGCCCTAAGTAACAATTCTCTGGCACTGAGTAACAATTCTGTCTGTCCCTGATTATGAATTCTGTGGCCCTAACTAGCGTTTCTTTGTCCCTAAATAATGATTCTGTGGCCCTCATTAACAAGTCTGTGTCCCTGAGTAATGGTTCTCTGTCCCTAAGTAACTTTTCTCTGTCCCCAATTATCGTTTCTGTGGCCCTAACTCTGTCCCTGTCCCTAGTACAGAGCGGTCTGCCTCTGTTCAATAACTGCAGGCAAATGAAGAATTCCAAAATGGCCGCTATTTATAGCTCGACCATTACACAGTGCTGGCTGGCTGGCTGCTGATAGGCTGATGCGATCACATGTAGTTGAGGCATGCATTATGGGTCAGCGCGCCTTGTCTGCGCGCCTTCCCAGACATCCCCGCTCCGTCGCCGCACATGTCAGCCGCCATTTTCTGAAAAATTTCGATTCGCGCGTCCGAATTAGGCTATTTTTCGGATTCGGCACGAATCGAAATTTTTCAGATATTCGACTCGAATTCCACTTCGGATACTTCGATTCGCTCATCTCTACCAGCTATCTATGACACCACAGTATCAATCGCCTTGCACGGAAGACAAAAACGACCCGGAAGCCACTGCCCCTCTTTCACCATTGTGGCACAACATCAGAAGCCACTCCAAGCAAAATTCTCTACCTCCTTGATGTGTTGGGCTGGGACTGTTGGCCTCTATCTTTGTTATATGTTCGCCTGACATATAGGTCCCCCACCCATTCTCACTTCATGACCTTAGTTTTTGTTTATCAATCTGTTTGTTCTTTAGTGACCTGCAGAAATGTTGGAGGACTTACAGTATGTCCTTCATCAGTTTGATGTTTTGATGAGACTTAACACAGGCCTTGTACGTGAGCACTGCACCCCACTCTGACTCCACCTCTGCCTACTGTGATAGTGACTGACGTGGACGCAGACCTTTTTTCACTACTCATGGACGTATTTAGTTTAAGTTTGGTGGTCACTGCGGCATACCCGCATCTGACCTCCCTATACTGTTTTTCATGATACTCCGTTGATTATTATTTTCTTTTTCCCTTCTTGCAGGTTCACTCTTCCCTTCATGCATCTCTGCATCAATTATCCTCTTTCTTTTCATCTTCATTTTCCATCTCCACCCACACAACACACGCTCTTCATTGGGATTAGTTTCCAGATTGCCTCCTGGTTACAGCATCTCTGGGAAATGTCAGCTCTTTTTGACCTTTCTCATGGCCTCCAAAAATACACCCAAACCCATCATGGTCCTCTCCCATAATAATCAGGGTCTGAAATTGCCAGTGAAACGTGGAAAAGCTTTCCACTACTATCATTCAGTGGGAGCAGACCAGGGAAACTGTTGGCGTGGAAACTGACTCCCGACAACAATTGACATCAATTCCTAAACTTAGAATATTTGATGGCTCACTGACTCAGAACCCAGTAACAGTGCTTAAAGAATTTCATACTTATTATTGGAATTTATATACCCATACACATGCCACTACTTAAGAGGACATGGAGGAATTCATAGTCCATATTCCCTTTACTGCCCTTTCGGACTCCCATAGGGAGGCTTTGGATGGGGAAATCCCCTCGGTTGAGGTCCTCTGGGCCATCAAGGAGTCGAAGCTGGCTAAGGCTCCAGGACCTGACGACTTCACAGCCCTGTACTACAAGAAATTTGCTCCCCTTTTTGTCCCACATTTACTGACTTACTTTAATTCTCTCCAACAGGGTGAACCAATGGAAATGGATTCCGATAGAGCTTTTATCTGTCTCATTCCCAAACCTAACAAAAACCTTAGTGACGTATCTAATTACAGGCCAATCTCTTTGATAAACACAGACTTGAAACTTTTGGTGAAAATTTACACTACCAGACTGAATGGTTTTATCGCAAACTATATCCACAAGGACTAGGTTTGGTTTGTACCTGATAGGCAAGCTTCTGATCAAATACGGAGAGCCGTTGATTTTATCTCTATTTTTCCGTCTTCCTGGGTTCAAGGTAGTTTTTGGAGCGATATGCTGCTTTCACTGGATGTCTGGAAAGCATTTGGTACCATTTCTTGGGAGTATATATTTCAGATTCTTTCGCGCTGGTGCTTTAGCCCCAGATTCCTGACTTTCCTTCATACACTATATAGTAAACCTTTGGCGCAAATACGGCTGTTGGGGTACCTCTCCAATCCTATTTCAATAGCCTCTGGCACCTATCAAGGCTGCTCTCTTTTGCCCATTTTATTTGCTATCGCTATCAAAACTTTGGCTGTGGCCATCTGGACCCACCCTGACATCTTGGGTATAGACAATGGGCATAAACAACACAAATGCACTCTGTTCGACGATGATATACTCCTCTTTCTTACTTCACCACATATCTCTCTCCCATCCCTCATTGGTCTTCTGGCTCAATTTCAGAGCATTTCTGGTCTGGCCGTGTACTGGAAGAAATCTGAGGCTCTCACCATCAACTTACTTGGGGATACTTTAAAGAACCACTATAACTTTACATGGCAGACAAACTCTTTGCCATACTTGTGATTTAAGCTTACCTCTTCTATAGCAACACTTTATAAGGTAAATTATCCACATCTTTTTGGCACATTTGAGGGATATTGAACAGCGGTCATCTTTTGCTTCCCTGTCCTGGATGAGTAGGATTGCAGCAGTTAAGATGGTAGTGCTACCCAAAATACTTTATTTTTTTTGTACCCTGCCCATAGTTGTTCCAGCTGCTGACCTTCATAGGTTCCAGAAAAAATGTATGCACTTTTTTAGGGTGCTAGGAGCCACAGAATACATCATCAAACATTATATACTTTACAAGACTCTGGGGGGTTAGGAGTCCCAGATCTCAGGAAGTATTATAGGGCGGCTCAGATAACCCAATTGTCCCAAATATGCAACATTTCTTATTGACCAGAATGGATAGCGCTAGAGGCGCAGGCTTGTGCACCTCTCCCCATCGATCTTGTAAAGAGGATCTACCCTAAGAAAAGGAGGGCTATTCTTTGCCCCACGCTGTCCCACTCGTTGCATCTCTGGGATTCTACCTGCAAACAAGTGGCTCTTCATTCCCCCCATTCCCCTGTAGCACCACTATTTGGCAATCTGTAGTTTCCACCTGGTCTTCGCCCACGAGAATTCCACTGATGGATAAATAAAGACTTGGATTGGGTGGGATACTTCTTGGACCATAGGGGGATACACCGTACTACTTAATTCTCACAACAGCTCGGGATGCCACAACTGAACTCTACCGTCTGCAGCAAATCCTCCATTTCATTTGCTGCTTACAACGGAATGCTGTTGACATTAACACACAAACAGCTTTTGAAAGCAGATGTTTTCAAGGCGAGGTTTGGAAGGGGGGGCATCTCGAGCCTGTGCAAATTGTTTGCTTCCAACTCGGGTAGACTACCATATATGCTTACCTGGGAGAGGGATGTGGGTGAGAAAATAGGAGAGGAGGACTGGAGAGAATGGTCCCTTAGAATACACAAAGGCATTAAGAATGTCTCCCTATAATGTCCTCTCTTGCTGGTATTTGGTCCCAGATCAATTGTCGAGAATGTACCCTGGCTCCTCCTTCCTTTGTTTCTAAGAATGTGGGCAAATGGGAATGATGTTCCATATATGGGGAACATGCCTTAAGGTTAGAAGGCACTAAATAAGAGTTCATTTCCTGATTTTCATGGTGACCATGATTAATGTCATTAAAAACCCTAGAACTGCGCTGCTTAATGAACCCATCACTGGAGTTTCCAGATCTGCTCAGACCCTAATCTATTTCATGTTTCTGGCAGCCAAAATTGCGATTGCAACTGCCTGGAAGAACCCGGTAGTGGACTTAGTCCTAATGAAACAAAAACTTTCATGGATCATGATCAATGAGAAAATGGTCAGTATTCTGCGAGATACCTCTGCCAAGTTTGAGCGAATATGGAACCCATGGATTACAGTAGCTACCTGCAAACTACGTCCTAATATTGTTTTTTTTTTTGTCTGTGCTAGCTTGGTGGAGCCTGTCACATGGGTGGACTCTGTTCCTCCCTTTGTTCTTTCTTACCTCCCCTTTTTTTTTTTTCTCCATCTTTCTATATTTTTTGGCTCGGTTGGCCCTTTGATGGCTCAACACCATATTGTAATTAAAAGACACATTGTGTAGTACTCTGTTTTTCTTGTGCCTGATATATATACAAATATAGACCTCTGGCTTTGGCATATTTGGACTGATTCCACAGATCCAACTTCTCCACCCCATTGTGCCTGCTGTTGATCAATCCTATTTCCTCCTGTTCCGAGGTGGATTAGGACATCTGGACTTGCAACACTCTTTATATATCGCTGATGTATATTATTTTTAGCTCAATTTTGTGTCTCGCCTGTGTTGCGAGTTCCTTCTGCATTGCCACCAGTGGCCTATAGTGGTACTGTTATTTACCTATATGTATGTTAATTTCCAATAAAAATATTGAAACAGAAAAACAAAAGGTAAGTGAACAAGTGACAATGCTAATAATAGTGACAGATAAATACATAACCACTTCCAGGTGCTCCAGATGACCCCACATGGATTTACACTCACCACAATGGATGGACCTTCTATTACTAGATAGGGCTCACTGAGCTTTTTTTGTTGGACCCACAGTATATCTTGTCACCATTATGTCCATTCATACACACCAGGATCCGATTCCTTCCAATACAATACACTGAGAATTCTTGGCTGCAGGGAATGGGTAACTAGGTGTTAGGACACCAGAGACCGCTGACTCCCTAACAAACAGCGTGGGTGGGAAGCTATCACATTTAGCAGATGAAGGTTTGGATCGGCTTAACATCCATTTAGTTTGGTCATTAGCCGTACCTCTGAGCAAGCACAATTTGGTCTGTACCCATGTTCGGACTGAACACGGAGCTCATCCCTAATGGGCAGCTGGATATCATTGGACTCATGGGAACGAGCAACACAAATGTGCCAGTTATTTTAAACTGATTTCTTCCTGCTCTTGTATAGTGAAGGCTACAGCTAAACATCTTTCATTTGTTAAAAAATACCTAAGCACAAAGAGTTATCATTTTTAGGTAAGCCCTTTCAATGACATCAAAAACACTTTACTGATATTATAATTCTTAGAAACGTAATACAAGGTGGACAGCAGAGTGCTCTTTCCTGAAAGATAAAAATATTACATTAGACGAAAAAGAGTTTTATATGTAATTTTCTTTCTGCACGATACATCTACTGACACTAGAAAACAAAAATCTTGAATTTATCTCATGGGTGCCTGTTTAAAATTATATCTCAAAGAGACTGCAATAAAACATACAATTTATTTTATTAACTAATATAACTACAAAAAGGAAATGTGTCAAGCAATACTTTAGTTATGTTTTCTGAATTCCAGTTTTATATTTTCTTTAATGTATATTAAAGAAAATTGTGTGGTAAGGGAATTAAATAATAAACTGTATTAGAAGGAATGATAACCTCCAAACAAATGAAAACATTGATTTTTTATAAAGCAAGCACAGCACTAGAAAAATAAAGTTATTTCTTACTATGATTGTAAAAGCTTACATTTGCTTTTATGCAGCTTTAATGTAGAAAATTCAGTCAAATAATTAGAGGTGAGTAAAATAAATGAAAAAGTTGCTTTGCTGGGAAATCATGAGAAAATGCTTTTCTGCCGAATCTTGCAAAAGCTGCTCTACCAAGACAAAATTGTGCACTGTAAATTTCAAAACCTTTATAGGCATTATAAAACTTCCTGTCCACGTCATGTTTTTTTCATTCATATATGATGTGCGTTGATCATGTAGTTTCATGGTGTCATTTGTTGTGTGCACACAGCCATTACTAAATCTTCACATTCCAGTGTCAGAAGTTTCTGTTTGCGTTCAAACCCATAGCATGCCACATGACATTGCACAGGTTAAGGCATGACCTCTGTCTGTAGTGTGAGAACCAAAATTTCCTTTGAAGAAACTATATATTCCACAATCCCTGGGTCTCTAATTCTTGTGCTGTGCAAGTGAGAGCTACACAATAATAAGATAATATTCTTATTATTCTTATAATAATCTGACACAGTCACAAAGAGGCAAAGCAATTAAAAGAGTGATCACCATGCAGCCTTTTGTCACATTAGTACTCCCACATTTTTTATGAAACACGGAGGAAATGGTGAGGCATGGATTTGATGCTGTGAGAACCCAGAAAAAGATGTTGCCTTTCGTTTTGGTAAATATGAAATGGGGAATTTATCAGCCACAACACTACAAACTGTTTCTGCAACATATGAGTCCATCATTAAAAGGGTAAGGTAAACAAATGACACAGTGAATATAACTAAACAGATACCTAGTTAAAACAACAAAAACATCTGAAAGTGTACAATGTCTTTAAGTTAAATTATTAAGTATTTTAAGAGCTTTTGTGGGGGGACTGCTTTTTATCTGTGTAATGCACAGACCCCTGATGGGTCCCACTGTTTGTCCCAAATTCTATTCCCAAGTGGATACAAGCAGCTAGACCAGGGGTGGGCAAACTTTTTGACTTGAGGGCCGCAATGGGTTCATATATTGGACCCGGGGGCCGGACCAAGAGTAGATGAATGATGTGTATGTGTCATCCATAGTAATATTCTCCCATAGTAAGCATAGTAATTAATCCCCCATATAGTAATTCATCCCCCATATAGTAATTCATCCCCCATAGTAATTCATCCCCCATATAGTAATTCATCCCCCATAGTAATTCATCCCCCATATAGTAATTCATCCCCCATATAGTAATTCATTCCCCATATAGTAATTCATCCCCCATAGTAATTCATCCCCCATATAGTAATTCATCCCCCATAGTAATTCATCCCCCATATAGGAATTCATCCCCCATATAGTAATTCATCCCCCATATAGTAATTCATCCCCCATAGTAATTCATCCCCCTTATAGTAAGTCATCCCCCATATAGTAATTCATCCCCCATATAGTAATTCATCCCCCATATAGTAATTCATCCCCCATACAGTAATTCATCCCCCATAGTAATTCATCCCCCATATAGTAATTCATCCCCCATATAGTAATTCATCCCCCTTATAGTAATTCATCCCCCATATAGTAATTCATCCCCCATATAGTAATTCATCCCCCATAGTAATTCATCCCCCATACAGTACCGTATTTTTCGGACTATAAGGCGCACATAAAATATCTATATTTGTACAAAAATCGGCAATGCGCCTTATATTCCGATGCGCCTTATGTATGAACAGTGTATGTTCACACTGTGCTGAAGAATCTGTCAAAATGTTTTATTATGACTTTGGTAAGCGACGAAGCCACTCCCCTTGCTTATTCGAAAACTACATTTCCTGATATGTACTGTGCTTCCAAATCCGGTAATTAAGGACCCCAAAATGGCACCTGTTAAGAGACATGCTTACGACGCGGATTTCAAACTCAAGGCCATCAGCCAAGCAGTACAACATGGGAATAGAGCAGCAGCGAAAAAATTCAACATTAATGAATCAATGGTACGGAAGTGGAGGAAACAAGAAGATGACCTGCGTCAAGTAAAGAAGACGAAGAAGAGTTTCCGAGGGAACAAGGCAAGATGGCCACAATTAGAGGACAAAATTGAGCAGTGGATTATTGAACATAGAACAGCAGGTAGAAGCGTCTCTACAGTCTCCATTCGACTTAAGGCAACAGCGATGGCACGAGATATGAAGATCAACGAATTTCAAGGAGGTCCTTCTTGGTGCTTCCGTTTTATGAAAAGGCGTCATCTCTCCATCCGCACAAGAACTACCACTTCGCAGCAACTGCCAAAGGATTATGAAGAAAGGATGGCCATCTTCCGCACTTACTGCAAGGACAAGATCATCGAAAAGAAGATCCAGTCAGACCACATCACAAACATGGACGAGATCCCTCTCACCTTTGACATACCCGCGAACCGTACTGTAGAAAAAACAGGGATGTCTACTGTATCTATACGCACCACAGGGAATGAGAAATCATCCTTCACTGTAGTTCTCGGTTGCCAGGCTAATGGCCAGAAACTACCACCCATGGTCATTTTTAAGAGGAAGACTTTGCCAAAGGAAACGTTTCCTCTTGGGATCATCGTCAAGGTCAATCCAAAAGGCTGGATGGACGAGGAGAAAATGAGTGAGTGGCTGAGAGAAGTTTACGTCAGGAGACCAGATGGCTTCTTCCACAAGTCTCCGGCCTTATTGATCTACGACTCTATGTGCGCTCATCTCACTGACACTGTCAAAAGCCAAGTGAAGAAAACCAATTCGGAGCTTGCCATCATTCCTGGAGGATTGACCAAAGAACTCCAACCACTAGATATTGGTGTCAACAGGGCGTTCAAGGCTAAATTGCGAGCCGCATGGGAGCAATGGATGACAGAAGGTGAGCACACATTTACCAACACAGGCAGGCAACGCCGGGCTAGTTATGCCACTATCTGCCAATGGATCGTCGATGCCTGGGCTAAGGTGTCGGTTTCAACTGTCGTCCGAGCTTTCACGAAGGCCGGAATCATCAATGAACAGCCAAGCAACAGCAATGAGACTGAATCGGATGATGACGAGAGGGATCCGGGCTTGCTTGATGCAGCTATCGCCCAACTGTTAAATTCCGACACCGAAGACGAGGAATTTGATGGATTCGTAGAATAGGAATGATTGAAAAAGTGAGCATACTCTTTTGTGTAATATCTGACCTATTTTGTTTCGCTTTAATATTGTGTAATATTGTGGTCTGACTGGATCTATTGTGTAATATTGACAGGTATTGTTAATGATTTGAATAAAGTCTGACTTATCCGACTATTTTGTTTCGCTTTATGCGCCTTATAATCCGGTGCGTCTTATATATGAAAATAGATCCGTTCACTAATACTGCGTCTTATAATCCGGTGCGCCTTATAGTCCGAAAAATACGGTAATTCATCCCCCATAGTAATTCATCCCCCATATAGTAATTCATCCCCCATATAGTAATTCATCCCCCATAGTAATTCATCCCCCATATAGTAATTCATCCCCCATAGTAATTCATCCCCCATATAGTAATTCATCCCCCATATAGTAATTCATCCTCCATAGTAATTCATCCCCCATATAGTAATTCATCCACCCTATAGTAATTCATTCCCCATATTAATTCATCCCCATATTAAGTCCCCAAGTCCCCCCTGTGTCAATTCACTTACCTTTGCTCCGCGCGTTCCTCTCGCCGTGTTCCCGCGCCGTTCCGGTGTAGCATGAAAATCTGTCTCCTATGAGGATCTGTCCCCCTCGACGTATCTGCGCATGTGCCAGTTTCAGGCATTAGCAGCCGATCGGCGATCTTCGGCACATGCGCAGATACGTCGAGGGGGACAGATACTCATAGGAGACAGATTTTCATGCTACACCGGTCTTCAGGGCGGACTGTGAGAGGAGCCTAGCGGGAGCCTAGCTCCGCGGGCCGGATTAAAAGGTCCGCCGGGCCGTAGTTTGCCCATTGCTGAGCTAGACACACAGCAGTTTCCCAGGCTCTCAACACAATAACTATCAATGTCTTTTTGCAGCTTAATGCCGATAAAACTTGGTTGGGTTGCAGGGTGAGCCTTGGAATACTTAAAATATAGTGCAGCTGACATAGAGGACAGTTTCTGATAGCAGCTAAACTCTTCAGAATAGACTTCTTGTGCAAGAGATTGTGGACATACAGCTCAGGGGACTCCGTGGAAGAAGCCCTAAACCATCAACTCAGAAGCATTTTTTCAAAGGTTTAAACAGCAACAGTCTCTTCAGGATCTCTCCCTCTCAGGTCTCTACTCACTGTGTCCCTGTGTACATGGATACTTCCTTCCAGTACCAGCCAGACCCTGTACCATGAGCCTCCAAACCATGCTCAGCAAACTTTCTCCAGACTGTTCTCATCAGCTTTAAAAGTGTCCCCCCAGCTCTCCCTGAGCTGGGACCTCTTTGAAACTCCTGCAGTCTTCAGCTAATCTGTCCAGAAGGGCAGCAGCCCTTTAGGCTGGGTCTCTTCCACCAAGACAAGGAACCTGCTGTTCCAGGCCCAGACTATTTATACACATTTCAGCCCCCTGCTGGTTGCTCCCTTGAATAGGGATTGACTGAGGATGTATGAATATTCTGCCCAGGGTCTGTCTCTTGCAACCCACTATATTCCAGAACGTACTACAATACAAAGGAAAGTAATTGAGCCTTCAACCAGCAAGCCTCAGAACAGCCAAAAAAACCCCAAATAATTAATTCTACTAGCAACCTGCTTGGAGGGTGCAACATCTGTTTAGGTAACATTTTCTTGGTGGAAACTGAACATTTTATGAAAGGAGTATTCCAGAACCTAGAGCAGATGCATTAATTTTTTTTTTGGGAGGGGAGGGGGAGGAGGATTCTAGAACAAAGCGACACAAGTAGCAGTGACTGACAATGGTGGATGGACTTTAAAATATGCATTCCTGTTACACAGTAATGCAGATGTATTGATGTCTGACATACTCAGAATATATCTTTTTGCAGAGAGCACAATTGACAATCTACTTGTGTAGGACTACAGTGCCTGAAGGTGGCACTGTGCCATTTCGTGAAATATCATCAACAAATATTATCATAAATGTCCATGCATAAATCTATACTGCAGTCCAATAACATGTTCAAATCCATAAAAAAACTTTAATACAGTGCAAGAGATGCGTGATAGTAGACACTCCACAATACTCTCCTTTGAGCACATGTAATAATGTATTGCTAAAACTAAGATAAACTGCACTCATTTGACATGTAAATACTAAAAATAAGATTTAGATAACTGCATGTATCACTTTCAGAATTCACTTGGATGCTGCCAATGTGGATGGCTATAGTCACACCAATGTTGGTATAGCTCTAACACTGCCAAACCTTTCTCTCTCCCAGAGTGACTAGGCACAGCCTGGGATGATCTGCGTATTCTGATGGATGGGAAGTCCCTGCTGTCAGAGTACAATAGCTCAGTGGGGGAGATCCCTGCATCCACTTTGCTTGTGTTGATGCGGGGATCTGTGAGGTTTTTGAAAAGTGTGGGTAAGTTGGGGGCAGTTTGTGTCTTGATAATACACTATTTCTGAAAATTTGTGGACATCTGGCCATTACGCCTGTTTGTGCTGAACATCCCCTTCCAAAACCATGGAGTAGTTTTTCCCTTGATTATATTAGCCTCAACTCTTCTTGGAAGGCTGTTCTTAAGATTTTGCAGTGTGACTGGGAATTTGTACTCATTCGGCCTTTATAAGATCACATACATACTGTATGTTGGAAGAGAAGACCTGGCCCACATTCTGGATTCTAATCCATATCAAAAGTGTTCAGTAATGTTGAGATCAGAGCTATGTACAGGCCACTCAATTCACTTAATGCCAAAGTCATCAAACCATGTCTTTATGAACCTGGCTTTGTGCACTTGAGCTCAAAAATTTGGAGAGATATCAACATACAGTACTTATGACATTAGCTTCCCATTTTTTCCAAAAGCATACCTATTCATTAGCTGTATCTCTGTTTATTGGTCATGATTATTGGTCATTGGTCATGATGTTCCTGTTGTGAGCACTCCTGTACGTAGGCTGTCATACTCACCAAGGTGCCTTATCTGAAAAAAAAGATGTTTGCAACTACCATGTGCAAAGTGTCATTTAAAAACTCTCTCTAGGAAAGCTTACTTTATGTAATCCAGATTTTTCTCTGAAGTGATCTTCATCCTCTTCTTGGATAGGTTATCTTGATTTAAAATCTGCAAAAAGAACACAGAATATTGCAGCTGAAATATCTTATTGTAGTTAAGTCTCTTCAATATCAAGCATAATTTCCTGATTGCTTAAAAATGCAATTTAAGAATTCAAATGCAATTCCTTAACAGAAACCTGCCATAAGAGCTTTCCTTCTAAAAATGTTAGTTGTCTGGTTGTTATAACAACAGTCTGAGTATTTTTGTTACTATATTCATTTTGATCTCTTTAAAATAAAAAGTTACAGAAGTTTAGAAGCTAAAATTTATTGTGCTATGCTACCCTAGAATCAAGGTAACACCTTAAAGCGGAGCTACACCCAAAAGGGAAAGTTCGGCTTTAAGCCTTTGCCCCCCGCTCCCCATTAAGGTTTGGCACCTTTGGTGAGCGGATACCCGAATTTGACAGGTCCCTTCTCCCAGGCAATCGGAAGCGGAAGTTGTCCTCCCCCCTCTCTTCTCATAGTCTTCTGGAACACATGGCAGATCCCAAAAGACTACAGGGCCATTCACAAAGCGCACCTCTTCTCGCACATGCGCAAGCTGCCCACAATGAAGATGCCAGCGCCAGGGAGAGAAGACAGGTGGTGAGGGCACCGTTGGACCGAGGGACAGGTAAGTGTCTGTGTTTTAAAAGTCAGAAGCTACAGTTTTTGTAGCTGCTGACTTTTTTTTCAGCTGGAACTCTGCTTTAATAATCTTGAAGTGTTACTAAACCCACCACAGTAAAATCAGTCTGTATCAGTAAAGCATACTTGTTATACTCACTGTGGAAACTAAGGGGTTAATCCTCTGCATTGTGTAAAAACGCAGTTTGATCCTGACTTCTCTGATCCTCCCCTTCCTCCAGTATCTCCCTCTTATCTCCTGATAAGACATATAGTGTGGAGTCACTCTGCACATGTTCAGTTTGGTGTGTATTGCTAGAGAAATGTTTTTTTCTTGTGAGAGTGCATGTGATCAGCACAGGGCCAATTATCACTCTCCAGAGGTCAGGGGTTCTTCATCCTGCTAGAACAAAATGAAAACTCCTCCTACAAGCTTTAACCAGTGCTCGGCTGGTCACTGATAGAAGTCACAAGACTGCTATATGCTTCTGATGAGAAAAGGTATTTAGCAGTTTATATTTACTAAAATAATTACACTTCCATGTTCTGTGTACTGTGGGAGACCAGATATAGTGAATGCAGGATGAGGAAAGAACAAACAGAAGGCGCACAGGCCTAGTGCATTACCATAAAAAATGTTTAATAAGAAATAAAGTAGGTGTTGTACTCACAAATGACAATAAAGTCAAGGTACATCATAAAAGAACAGCTTGGTCAACACCACGCTGAGTAATAGTCCGCAATAGGGTGTGTAGACATCCAATAGGTTGACGCATTTCGAGGACTTGCCTCTTCCTCAGGGTCCGGGGTTTAGTAACACTTTAACATACTAGCTTTCAGAAAGACAGGGGTCATTATCTAAGCATTTTAAGACATGATCTATTATTAATAGGCCAGAAGTAGTGGTGGAATTCTATTTAAGTTTTCAACTAAAGTAGAATTTCAGACAAATTATATTGGATTTTTAGTTTGGGAAGGGGTTACAATACTTTATGTCTATTTCCATCTGTGAGCTTTTGGGGAAATTTATGCTTAATTCAATAGATTACAGAGAGCACACTTAAATGATGTGGGAACTTCTTCAGCTAAAACAGGTAAGTCATAGCTGTGACGAACGCGGCGTCAGACCCCTGACCATCTCACCAAACTCGTGACCGAAGGACTAGCCAATCTTAAACTGCGATGTTACGTGCGTAACAATGCCACACCCAGCTGCACCCTGTACAACGATTTTCCAGCTAATTGGACCACAATCGATGTACCGGCAGCCTGGGAGCGATTGTTACTGGGTCAGGTTAATTACGCAATTAACCGTTCACACTGCTACCACCTCTTTTTGTACAGAGAAAGCGGAAACTCGGCGATATCAGCTATAACACTATAACGGTTGAGATAATCGTCTGTATAACACTGTCACCGCAGACCGGTTATACAGAGGGTTAAACAAACACAGTAGCACTCTTTTTAGAGGCAGGAATTCGTAAATTGCAATAAAGAGCTATAGAAACAGTTCAACACTTTCAGAAGGAAAGATTTATTACTACAAGGTCAAAAGGGTACAATAAAAATATTTACAGAAAAAGATGTAACCAATATATATATAAATATACAGAGAACAACAGCACAGCAAAGAGGTAACAGAAAGGAGGTTAAAGGGTTAAAGTACTTGCCAATCAGCCTTGGGTTTGCAGATCAAGTTTCAAAGCAAAAGGGCATGTCTCCCAGGTTGGTTCTGATGGTAAAAGGGAGAATTCTTCAACTTCCTTCTCTTAGGCCTGACAGCCCATTTGTAGTTCCCTAGCAGGGGGTGTCTCTGAAGTCAAGGACCAATGCCTCATTTAGGGAGGGAAGGTCTGGACGTAGGCATAAACTAGAGCCAAAATCTCTTCTAGTTCATATTTTGGCTTATAACTTTCCCTATGCACAAGTGACATTCCACCCGCGGGTAGATTATTATGCAGACGCATCTGAGGAATGATTAGATATGAAATATGACATTATACACTGAATGGTTCAAGAGATCTACTTTTCTGCTTTCTTATGTATCCCAGCCAAGGAGAATGACATACCAAACTGTTGGTCTCCTCGTGACCAATCTGAAGATATGCCTGGTTCTTATGTAAGTCTCTCATATTTCAAAATATGAGACATAGGGGAAAAATGGATTTTAAAAGTGTTATCTGGTTCGTGCTTCTCTGGAATGTCTTTGAACTCCTGGGAAGGCTTGCGTTATCTTTTACAAGGTGCTAGATTGCACAGCTCTCTTAGACAACCAGGCGCTTCAGCTCAAAAATGTTTTATAGCTCTGGGGCTCTCTGATCTGCCCTGGCCGGCCTGTGACACTCCTTACACACAGGCCATATGTCAATGTGTATGAACAGAGAGGAAGGGGGGAGAATGAGGGGGCCCATCAGTGTGCCCTTATATCAGGTGTCTCAGTCAGACTGAAACCTTAGATCAGGTGTCCCCATATATCAGATTCCCCCATCAGAGTATTTCAATAGATCAGTAGAGTCCATTAGAGCCAGGTTGGGGTGGGAGCTGGGAGGAGAAGAGTGCTGGAGGGGACACGTGTTGTCATTGGTTCCTAACAACCAATGCCTGCAGCTTAGTGAGGATTCAGCACAGCAGAATGGTGGGCTGATGGTCCAGACTGGGCTGTCAGTAGGTCCAGATCCAGACCACGGGCCACCGTTTAGTGAAGGCTGCTATAAGGTATCACTATGGCAATACTTGATGCTTTTTCTATGTAAATAGAAAAGCAATCAAAATAGTATTAGCAGATACAGAGGTTTTTACAATTAGCTTATGATACTTTATTCAGTTAGATGACTTTCCCTTAATTACTGTAAGTACAGAGTGTGATTAGCCACATGCAAATATTTCTGCAGGAATAACTGCCTGTGTTGACAGTTGAACCAAATATATTTTTAAAATTAATTTCTTACAGTAGTTTGAAGAGGGAAAAATGTTGGAAACTGGATTCTATGGGCCAGTGTTTCTCAACTTTTGTTCAGTCAAGGCACCTTTTAAAATTATGGACAGTTTTGAGGCCCCCATTCTAAAATGTGAAAAACTATTCTAATAGTTTTATATAATGCAGCAACATCCACACATGTAGGACACCCGACATTAGAGGTGATTTATTCTTCCAAAGCAATTATACTTTTGCACACTGGTACTGACTAGTATTCCAGTGTTTCTCTTCTGCCCCAGTTTTTATCCATCACACTAATGTGACCTCAGCACTGATGGAGAGGGGGCAGGGGAGGGGCAAACTAGGATGCTGTGCAGGCAGCTTACATCCTCCTTAGCCCTTATCAACTGATGACATCAGGACGCCGGTGACTAGAAGGTCGTAATGGTGTACAATGAAATCCTGTGGCTTTGTGTAACTTAAAGGCCGGCTTGTTCCACCCGTTGACTTGTATACAAGTTTTGGGCAATTTTTAGACATTTTGACAAGGCACCCCGGAAGAAACCTCAAGGCACCCCAGGGTGCCTGGGAACCCTGGTTGAGAAAGGCTGCTATGGCCAAAACAGAACATTTGGTTTTCAGATACTTTAATTTGTGGGCTGATGCATTTAAAATTAGCTCTTGCACCATAACAGCCAATCAGAATTTTTGCTTCATTTGAAAACTATGGACAGTGAAAATTTCATTTGAAAGCTGACTTTTGTTTTCTTGTCCTGGTGTGTTTGTTTTTATTGGCTTAGGTCCATCTCAATGTTTCGATTCTCTTTATGGCTAAGATTAGCGGGTCCTTTAGGAATTGCACCATGGCATCCTGTCATTTATAATGACATGTTTGTATTATTATCTACATATATTCTCTGTTTATTGTCTTTTTACAGTGTTAAGAATAGATTGTGTTAACACATAACAGATTGCTCACAATCAGGTTTGCAAGTGTTGCCATACTATGCCTCATTATGCGCTGCAGTAAATCTAAACAGATGCTAAGTAATACTTTGGGGAAGTTATTTGTTATTGCAGATGCATTATATTGTTTTACATTTGCATACAGCGTGTCAGTATTTATGTGAAAAAGGAAGATTCCGTTTTTGCCACTTTAGTTCCTTCCTCATAGGGAGGAATTTTCAGAGTTTTTGTTCCTTATAGTTCTTTTTTATCAATGCTTAACTCTTGGACCTATAACCTGCAGTTTCACAATAAAAGATAATAAAAAAGTACACTGACCGGTAGAATAAGTAGCAGCCGGACCAGTTTATGGCTCCGGCGGTTCAAATGATGTGCAACTGAGTGTTGACATTCCTCTGAAGACGTGCAATCTCACAAAGGCCTAAGGAGTCAACACGCTGTGATTTTGAACCGCCGGAGCCATAAACTGGTCTGGCGGCTACTTATTCTACTGGTCAGTGTACCTGTTTATTACCTTTCATTGTGAAACTTGCTGCTTTAATAAATTCAATTCCCTGGCAATATTACGCTATGAGCACTTTTCTTATGACTCCTATATGGAGCCTTTAAGTAAGCAGAACCTGGGAGTTCTTCAATATTCAGAGAGGGGGAATTCCTGTAATCAGGTGGAGGACCCTGCTGATCCCTAAGGAGACCTCTGGAGCAGACATCACCCACTTACTGCAGAGCTGCCCAATTGGAGACGGATGTCCCAGATGCATACCTCACTACTCTGATTTATGAATGCGCATTATCTATCTTAATAAAGGATACGCTTACTGGCACTATTCACATCACCAATTGTGTATTAAATTGTATCGGGACTTCACTTTTACTATTTATTTAGCGCTGCACTTTATTATTATTCATTTTATACTGAAGGTTTTATGTGGTTACCTGAGTGTATCAGCTGCTATTGGAGAGCGCTCAATATTGCTATATTTTACTAATGTGGCCATTTGCCAACATAGCAACCAGCTACCAAAAAGGTGCTTCTTGGCCTTGAAACTTAGGTCAAGTGGCTTAGAATGGCCAATCATAGGGATTTATTATGTGCCTACTGACTATAAAAAGGTGAGTTCCCAGCAGACATACTGACAATGTGCTGTGATTAGCTGTGATAGAGAAAGTGTAGGGAGTGCTAGTGCTGATGTGTATATGAACAGATTAATACAGGGCTAGTATGCACTATTCAGTAGATGTAAACCCTTGAAGGCAGGTTCAAACAGAGACACAGGAGAAGTGTGTGCTCAGGCCCCATAGAGTTCAACAGACATATTTGCCCAAACATATAGGGTGGCATTAAGGTGGCACTCTCCCTTAAGAGAAAACACTTCTTTCTGTATGGACATTTAGCTTAATTCTTTCCTGGAAGTCAACTTGTTTTGCACTTAAACAGACTCTTTGACTTCAACCTCATTCTCATTCTGCAGCATTTCTGAGCCAGTGCTGTGTAGCATTCACTGGACTCCATTATTCGTCACTTCTCCCAGTGACACAGTTGGACACATTGAACTCTTTGCTCTTCAGTTCAATTGCTTCTATTCTTCTCATTAGCATTTATCTGCTTATGTATTCCAGGAAGTGCAGCACTGTGATTTTAATCCCTGAGGCCACTTTCTCTCCTCTGTGATTCTCGGGCTGGGTCTGAGATGCCCAGTGTCACGATCTCACGGTCACCGCCACCAACATGCGAGAATCGCATGACTAACAGTAATACGTCACGCCCGCGGCGTCAGACCCCAGACCTTCTCACCAACTCGTGACCGAAGGACCAGCCGATCTAAAACCACGGTATGACGCGCGTAAAAAGGCCCCACCCAGCTGCACCCTGCACAGCGATTGTCCAGCTAGTGGGCTACAATCGGTGCCTGCAGCCTGAATGCGCTTGTTACTGGGTCGGGTTAATTACGCAACTAACCCTCTACTGCCACCACCACTTTTGTCGGAGACTGGGAAACTCCCGTTATCAAATATACACTATGATGATTGAAAAGTCGCCTGTCCAATACGAGTCACCGCAGGCCGATTGGGCAGAGGATAAAACAAACACAGTAGCGTCTCTTCAAAGGCAGGAATTCGTGAATTGCAAGTAAGCGCTTAGAAACAGTTTAACACTTTCAGAAAGAAAGATTTATTACTAAAAGAGTCAAACAGGTGCAATAAAATATTTACAAAGAAAATGTAACTATATATATATATATGCATATAAAGGTACAGCAAAGAGATAATAGGAAGGAAGTTAAAGAGTTAAGTTACTTGCCAATATGCCTTGGTTTGTAAGCAGATCCAAGTGCAGAGCAGGAAGAGTCTTTGATCTCCTCTGTTACGATGTTAAACTCAGGAGATGTGTGTCTTAAACTCAGCTTCCAGGCTTGCAGCCTGTCCTTTTTTAAAAATCCCCCTGGGGGGGGTGGCTCTGAGTCTGCCCAATACAATATTTTGGGCAGGAGGTCAGTGGACTCTCAATTAAAACTAACAGCTTCATACTCCATGATATGAAACATAGGTGACAGCTGACCTGAGGAATGTTCAATTAACTGCTGGTCAGTTTTATGAGGTTCCAACTTCTTTCAAGTCCGGGAAGAAGCTGCCTTATCTGTTTTATGATGGGTGAGAAAGGTTACACTTTCCTCAGACTGCTGGCACCAAACCAGGGATGCCTTCACCTGTGTTGACCCCCCACCATCTGTCACTCAGGAGATAACGTTTGCCTCTCAGGAAGGGAGGGGGTAGGGAATGAGGGCTGAGGAATACTTCCACTAAAAAGAAAAGAGAAAGGGGAACTCCGCGTCCAACTCTGATGGGCTAGTTCGCTACACCGAGTACCGCAGTCGGATATGAGATGTGAGGTGTCAACCACTAGTGAAGGGATCCAAGTACTCTGGTCCCTTTGCTACAGGGGGCATCCATCACCTATGCCAAGCCACCCCACTTCCTGGCTGGCTGCTATGATATTGGTAGGCACTTATACTTTGAGTTGCTGATGGCAGCAACAAAACCCCAAGGGTTAACTCAGGCACTCTTGGAACCCTTGTACTGTATTGTCACCTTGCAATGTCATCTTCCATTAGATAACCCTGTTCTGGAATACACTCTGCATTTACACCACTTTGTGGTCTCAAATCCTCAAATAACTTCAGATCAGACAAAGAATGTTTAACAGAAATCTTTGTTTACTGAGAGAATTTCTTCCATACAAGTCACAACAGAACATAGTCTCTTTATTACATCCATAAGTCATCTGTACATTAAAATAGCAATGCTGAATGGCTCCCCGGCCCCAAATTCTGTCATAACACCTTACAGTGTAAAGTACATTGGTAAATGATACAGCATTGGCAAAGCATCTGTTTTCTGGAACCCCAACTGGGTTTCTGCTGAAGACAAACTCGTAAAAATGGAAAAGTCCTTGCATACTGCACACTTGCTTGTAGCCTACACACAGCCTGACAGCCCTTGTTCCAATACCAATCTCCAGTATTTATATGCTTTTCAAGTTAGAACATATAAACCCTAGAGATCTCCAAGGCTGAACAATAAAGAAAGAACACATTAACTTCTTGTGCACCAAGGGCAGCAATACAGGACATGAAACATATTAAATAAAGAAAACAGCTCATAACATATAAAATAACATATAGTCATGCGCCTACTCCCTTAATCATTGTTCCAAGGTGAAAATAAACATGCTGTGTACCCTGGAGAAGTTTAATAAAGGGTAAGGGATATATTTCTGTATCTTAATGCTGCTGGTGTCTGTCCTACAGCTTTTTTTACAGCCTCTCCATATGCACTGTCTACAGTCATAACAGGCTGCATGTGTTTTTTCATGGGACACATTTCCTATTTTTTGCTGGTTCAATTGTTTTTTTTCACAGCCTATTCCTATTCCCATGCACTTCATATGTTTTTTTATGTTTGTATGTGTTTTTTTTTTTTCAAAGGGCATATTTCCTAGTCTTGGCTGCCTGCAATTTATTTTTTGCAGCCTCTTCCTGTCCACTTGCACTCCACTTATAGCGGCTGCATGTTTTTTTTTTCACATAGCATATTTACGAATAGTTGCTGGCTGAAATTTTTTTAATGCATTTTCTTGTTTTGTTTACAAACATTTTTATTGAGAGATAGACAAAAAACACTGCACATTATACATGAGATAGAATGAACAGTAAGAAAAAGGTAGATAAATATTTTACAGTAAAATAAAGATAAATACAAAAAAATTAAAGGACAAGTACATGAAAGAGGTAGTCAGCATTGTAGGAAGATTAACCACATAGCTGACAAAGAATAAAAAAAAAAATAATGGTATAACAGAGATTTAATCTATCATTAAGTGCCGGTGTGTCTTCCAACCATCCCATTTTCTGTTGAATAAATGCATCCTGTCCGATAATGTGTACTAAATAAGTTCCATGAGCATGACCATGTCGACTCTCTGCAATACAGAGGCTAGAGGGACTACTGGGGACTTCCAATGAAGGGCAACGGCCCATAGGGTGGAAACTCAAATAGTATGGATTAGTCTCATTAGGTTAGCTGGAATCCCCAAAATGGGTGCACCCAATAAGCAAATTTGCAGTGACAAGTCTCCCGGAGAACCCACCAATGCAGAGGCTACCTCCGATCCTATCCTACGCAAGATCAAGGAGAGACCAGGGCAAGTCCAAAACATATACACAACAGTACCAGGAAGGCCACAACCCCTAAAACAGGGGTGTGACATATCTGGAAACATGACATGTAATCTAGAGGGAGTGTAATACCAACGGGTTAGGACCTTAAGGGCCGTATCGAGGACCAAAAGGGATCTAGAACCCTATTAAAGCATTTTCTGTAAAAACCAGTGCAATATTCCATGGCAGTGTGGATTAGCACATATGCTTATATTTTTCTCTTTGAGAAGGCATGTGACAGGATGAGTTACAGGTAGGGCATTGTAGAAGACAGGGGTACAACATTGTCACCCTATAACACAAAATGCCCAAGACCTTTATTATAGTGTCACCAGCAGTTAAAGTATAGTACTTTAACAAACTATGTTCTTTAAAAGCAGTGTTGGGGTACATTTTCTTATGTGCCCTGCATATGTGCCCAGATCTGTACTTGCATATCCTTTTGGGAACCAATGTCTGTCTGCAACAACAGATGGCTAGCTCTTCGAATGTCAACACCTTAACTCATTTTTTCTTTTAAATGGGGTAATATCCGTTATTTTTTTATAACTTTTAGCTTGAGGTGATTAGATTGCATCAGGCAGTTGCATTTTATCTGAAAGAAAAAAAGTGCAAGTTTTGACTTTTACACAGGATTCAATGAATCCACCGTGAATGCAGACATTCAAACATCTGTATTCACCAACAAGTCCAGGAAAAATAAGGAGGACCGCCTGTGAGCCTATGTCAGCCTGTCACAACCACCCTAACAATTTTCTTCAAAACTGGTCATAAATTTTGAAATCTGACATCAGGCAACAGTATGACCACTAAAGGACTCTATTTGCTTTTACAGTCATGTACATATGCATCCATATTTATTAGCTATAATCAACTTATTTATTATTATTGATTTTTTTAAAGCATATGAAGACTAAATTAAACTGGTTTACCCATCTACATATGAGGCACTGAAGCCAATTTGTGAGGTCACAGAAGATGCTTTTCTAAATAAGTGTGTGCAGACATATGATCACTTGCCAATAGTGAACGGACAGGTAATGAATCCTTTGATTGCTAGTGGTCGCCTGCAAGACAAGCACTTCCAGCAACATCTGCCTATGTTATTTACCTACTACCTCATTAACTCTTCTTGGTAAAAAATTACTGATAAATAAGGAGAATCAATAGAATAGGAGAATCGATACCCCGAGGGCAGTCTTGCCTCATCTCTAATTTACAGACATCACATTTGTATAAACCATAAGATTGGCCTAAATGATTGCTAATTGAGAGCATAAGCTTTAAAGTGAACCTTTCCTAAGAGAAAATGGGGACTGCCAATGCTGACTTTATTCTAAAAATGCTACTGTCTGGCTGCTATGCTGACATTGCCTTCACTAATTTTTGAGTAACTGACATGGATGATGCATGAATGCAGGTCTGGAATGTCAGAATGAAGTAACAACTTCTTATCTGCATGTTTGTTCCAGGTCTGTGACTCAAAGCATAGAAACCATAGAGTAAGCATGTAAGCCAAGCACATAGCATTTGCAGAATGGGAAGTCAGCAATGGTAGCCTTTGCATTTCGCGCACAAAAGGGTTTCTTGATCTACAATAACGTGTGTTTTATAGCATAGCTAAACTCATCGGTTTAATGGTTTAAAAACACAGTTACATTCCTGACACATTGGCTTGTGCTCTCAATCAAACTGTCAAACCATCAACTAGCTGATGTCATAACTGATCACATGTGCAGCACATGTGCAGCACAATGGCAGTTGAAGATCAAATAGAGGTCAAGATGGAAGCTTTCTCGGCTGAAAAGGATAGGAGGGTTTAGTTAGTTTAATATTTTTGCAAAATGGATTGTGTAGAGATTACTAACCAGCTCAATATTGGGCACTTTTACAACCTTCCTGTCCAGGCCAATTTTCAGCTTTGAATTACAATTATGCGGTCATGCAACACTGTACCCATATGACATTTTTATAATTGTTTTTCACACAAATAGAGATTTATTTTTATTTTTTTGCTCTATAAACAAAAAAAGGACTGGAAATTTTTAAAACAATGCAGTTTTTCTTTGTTTGTGTTATAAAAATTTGCAAATAAAAAATTTTTCTACAAAAGTTTAGGACAAAATGCATTCTGCTACATTTATTTATTCTGTAGGAAAGAGTCCACAAACTATGGTATATAGTTGAATATCGATAAAACCTGATGTACGGACGACCAATCTCATTTCTTGAGGTCCAAAAACTTCAAGACAGTACAAATACCCCCCTCCCAAATGACCGCTTTTCAGAAAGCAGAGAGTATGAGGTATTTAGTAAGAGGTATAGCAAGCTTTTTCACAGTTTTTTGTTGGTGTGGCAGTGATCATGGACACTGGCTAATGACATTATGTAAAAAAAATAAATAATTTTTAAAAAAACAATTTCAGCTTTTTTTATGATTTTTTTTTTTTATACTCCTGTGACCAGGAGTAGTGATCACTGTGACCAATCACAGCTAGTTGTGAATGAATGGCAATGAATGGCATGAAAGGAAGCAAAGATTGGTCACAGCAATCACATGATACTTGTTGTAGTGATCATTCATTGTGCCAGAGTGTGGCCTGATGTCATATGACCTCCTCCTAGGATAATAGGGATCCCGGACAGTCGTCATATTACAAAAGGCCGGGCAGGAAGGAGTTGGAAGTTTAGTTTCACATTTCTGCTATGGACCTGTTTAATCTGTAATAACTTTGTCATTACTTCAGATAGGACAATATGTCATTTTTTTCCTTGGGGATAAACAAGACTTTTCACGATATTGTATTATTATATTTTACATGCAATCTATAGACTTAAAGAAGCTGAACATGCATTGAGTACAGAGTTTATGTGGTATGGATGCTTCAGCCTCAGTACTGCCTCTCTCTGAGTGAAAGATTATGACAGGTACATGAATCAATCTGTCGCCCTCACCAACATTTGTTGCGTGGAAAGATGAGGGAATTTGAATGAGTGTCAATGGCACTCTTTATGAACTCCCCAGTAGATGCTGAAAATGAATGATTTGTGGATTTGGGACATCTTGGGCAGTGTTTCTTTTGTATCTTGCCAACACGCAGATGACCATTCAATTTTATGGTGTGTTTTTCCCATTAGTGGTTTCAGTGAAGCATTTTTTCGTCAGGGCAGCCTGTGTTTCTTTGCTTTTTTAATCTATGTCTCATCAGCTCTATGTGTTGTTTTTAGGCCTCCACCATAATAATACAGTGCTATTGCATGCGTATAAACTGGGCTGTACTTATTTTCATACTACAACCTCAGTCTGTTTTGACTTGGCCTTCTTTTTCTGTTTATCTGTCTATACTAGATTTTTACCGTGATTCTATAACGTATTGTAGCTTCTAATTACAATTCTATCTGTTACCATATGACTATTGTGTTAAAATTGTATGTTTCTATTTATCGGTAGCTGCCCAGCCAGGGGACCCTGAGAATCATATACTGGTAGTTCATAGTTGCCAACATTTTAAAAAAGTTTTTAGGGACACCTTTTTTCTGTGTCCATAAAGCCAATGTAGGTGGAGCATGTACTTTAATTAGCGGCGGGACATTAATTTATTATGGGAGTGATTCTACAAGGAAGCTAATCATGTGCTTCTATCAGTGATCTGACAGCAATGAAATGGTTAATCATGTCCAGCCACCAGGGATCTGCTAGCAATAAAAGGATTACTCATGTCTCTTGCCACCAGGGATCTTACACTCCAGTCACATCGGGTGCGATTTGCATGCCAGGCGACTTGCAAATCGCATGCCATGTCGCACCCTATTGTCCACTATTATAACGGTCATATCGGTGCGGTTCCTACTTGATCGGAGCTGCGCCGATTTCTAAAGTAGTGCATGCACTATTTTTTTTTTTGCGATTTGCATAGACATCTGTGTCAGATGTCTTGCAAATTGCAACTGAAATCGGCATGTCACCCGATTTTGAAATCGTGCAGCTTCACTGTAAGTTGACTTTGATGTGACCCTTTAACCCTTTTATCGCTAGCAGATCCTCGCTGGCTGCACATAATTAACCCTTTCATTATTGGCAGATCCATGGTGGCTGGACATTATTAACTATTTATTTGCTGTCAGATCCCGGATGGAAGTACATCATTATCAACTATTTCATTGCTGTCAGATCATCTGACAGCAGTAAAAGGGATAAGCATGATGTGCGTCCATCAGCGATCTGACAGCAATGAAATAGTTATTCGTGTCCAGCCACCAGGGATCTCTTAGCATTAGAAGGGTTAATTATGTTTCTAGCCACCAGGGATCTGTTAGCAACAGAAGGGTTAATCATGTTTCTAGCCACCAGGGATCTTAGACTAGTAAGATCCCTGGTGGCTAAAGACTGTGATTAACCCTTTTATTGTTAGCAGATCCTTGCTGACTGTACATAATTAACCTTTTCATTGCTGGCAAATTCCTGTTGCCTGGACATGATTAACTTTTTAATTGCTAAATGGACAGTATTTTATTTCTAGCAGATGATATCCTTGCTGGCTGCAGATTCATTTCAGCTGCCAACTGCATGATGGATGAAATATATATATATATATATATATATATATATATATATAAAGGATGTGATTCTACAATCATATGCTTCTATCAGGAATCTGACAGCAATTAAATGGTTAATCATGTCCAGCCACCAGGGATCTGCTAGCAATAAAAGGATTATGTCTCTGGCCACCAGGGATCTTAGGCTAGTAAGATCCCTGGTGACTAGAGACTGTGATTAACCCTTTTATTGCTATCAGATCCTTGCTGACTGTACATAATTAACCTTTTCATTGTTGGCAAATCCCTGTTGCCTGGACATGATTAACTTTTTAATTGCTAAACGGACAGTATTTTACAGCTGGATTGCCACAGATATCACTGCAGACCTCTGAGCTCAGCTGCACCATCATTCATCCTGTCAACATGATGATGATGATCCAAGTTGAATGGGCCATCACAACTTAACATTCATCCTCTCTCTCTGCAGCCTCACAGTCTGAGCAGAGTCTCACACATGCACCTCACCACAAGATCACACCATTCCCAAGTCCTGCCCAATCACTTCGCAGGCTCCACCCTGGGGATGTCCTCACAAGACTGAGTCACCAATAGCTTCCTGATGATCAAAGGTGGTAGGGATCTCTACTGGCATGGAGGTTTTACTGTGATCCTGTTGGCAGCATCATAGTGAGCAAACAGAGCTTCTGGGCAACCGAAATGTCTTTGCTCTTGAGTGTCCCTGACTGGCCTTGATTT
Organism: Staurois parvus; assembly: GCF_062004578.1. Classification (NCBI taxonomy): domain Eukaryota; kingdom Metazoa; phylum Chordata; class Amphibia; order Anura; family Ranidae; genus Staurois; species Staurois parvus. The sequence continues at coordinate 10,870,600 of NW_028317943.1, forward strand.
CTGGGACAGAACCCAGGACAAGGCTGTGATGGGACAGGATTTAAAAATACATGAATGTCCCAAAAAGATCAGGAATATCAGCAACTCTGGTAGTTGTCATTCTACACATAGTCTGCCCTTACCTTCCACAGGTCAGGTGAAGCCCAGGTGCTCTTTGTTCTTGCACGTTGGTGAGAGCCATTCACCATCAGCTAGTAACACATTTTACCCATTTGCCTGTTCTGATGCTGTACCGGTTCTCCAGGCACTGTCTTGACTCTATTCATAATCATGTACTCCAGTCCCTGCCTTGGCTCTGAACCTGTATCTCCTCTTTAGCATGTCTGCACTACATTCAGTTCTTGCTTTGCTCTGGAATCTAAATATACTACTGTCATTGGGGCCCTTTGGCTTAAAATTCAAAAAACCCATAGCTGTAGCCATCAATTTCCTCATGGCACTGATTTCCCTAAGCCCTAGATAACTTAAGGGTGTTATTCATAATAATACATACTGATTACATTATGATAAGAATTTATCACTCATCTGAATTTATCAGTCATCTGTTTACATTGAAAGCTGCATAGGTTACTATTAAAATCTTCCTGTTAGAACAGAATGTTCTTCCCCTGAATGAGGATAGCTTTTTCTTACGAGTCAGCGTGCTTTAGCAGACTAGAGCTTGTCAGATTACTAGATGAGTAAAAGAACACACGACTTCAAGGACAAATTACTTAAAATCAATTATATATAAGATATTTTGTGTTGCCATTTGAGATTTTTATAAATGGTTACAAGGTTATTAGCCTTCATAAACTGAGGAAAAAATTATTTGCATTTTTCAAATAGTTTTCTAAGATACTCCCTTGTATGAGTTAAAGAATCAAAGCTCAAACTTCAACAATCAATTCTTCTCTATGGTGCCTGTTCACACCTGATCCTGTGAACAGGCATCATAGAGAACAATAGATTTTTTTAGGTTTGAGCGTTTTTGGAGCTTGGAGCTTCAAGCTACAAATTGCTCAAGTGCCCACACAGCTGCATCATTCATTGACTTTATAGTCTGGCTAGCCAGCAGTGGGCTAGGAACAGCTTAAATGTATACCATTTCCCTGATCATGTGCTCTTAAAGGCTAAGTTCACTTTTGGAATATGTAATATGTTCCATACATATTTAGGGGAGAAAATGTAACTCTGTTCCAGGTCCTGTCCCCTCTCCCCTATTCCCCCCCTTTCTGTAAACAGCAAGAGGGGTTCTTCTCCCTATACCAACTGTCATTTTTAACAATAGGGCGCCCACACATGTCATTCATTCACAGATTACTGTGAATTAATAAACTTCATGTTACATCTGCCACTGTGGGAAGGGGGGCACTGATGAGCACTCTCGTATCATAGTCCACTGACATGTCCTCTTCAAACATAAAGCCTGCACAGAGGTACAGGTTGAAAGCCAGGACATGTCTGCAGGAGCCCAACATTGTGCCTGTGATGTACTGATTGCGAATACAATGCTTTCCAGGCTTCTGCAGGAAAAAATACTAAATGCACATTTTGTTTGACAAAAATATGTGCATTTTTTATTTGTTCTGTAAAGGTGAACATATCCTTTAAACTTCTCTGTATTAATAAGAAATGTAGTAGGGAGGTGTAATATGCAAGCTATAATTGTCTATTTTATTTTAGTTGTTCTTTTAACCACCCAAATACCTCCTACAGTATGTTTACGGTCGGCGGGTGCTACGGCTGAGCTGGATCACATACATGTACATGATCCAGCTCTAACCGGGTGTACATGCACCCCCATCCCATCTTTGCTGTAATTCGCTACAGCACAAGTTTGGCAGCAGGTCCCGGCGACTAATTTATGGCTGGGACCTGCTGATCAGCTGTGTCCATTCACAGCACAGAGCCCTGTGTTTACAAACAACACAGGGCTCTGTACACAGTGCAGCGATGTGGCTGCTTCTTCTTCCTGCAAAGCAGGGAGAAAAAAAACAGCCACATTTATTAGTAAAAGCAACACATATCACACACATTACACATTGTTAGGCAGATAGTTAACCCTTTGATCGCTCCTAGATGTTAACCCCTTCCCAACCAGTGTGATTAGTACTGTGACAGTGTACACTATTAGCATTGATCACTGTATTACTGTCACTATTGGTGTCAGTTAGTGTACCTCCCAGCCAGTGTCTGCTAGTGCCATATTGCCAGTCACACTATCACAGTCCCAATATTAGTTGCTGATCATCGCCATTACTAGCAGAGCATCATAGCTGTATAAATTCTAGTATATAAACCATAGTTTATAGATGCTATAACTGTTGCACAGACATGTAGCAGAATACATTTTGGCCAAAATTTATGAAGAAATTTGATTTTTTTTTATTACATGTGCTTTATAACATAAAGTTAAAAATATTGTTTTGTTTGTTTCATTCTATTTTCATTTCTATAATAAAAAATAAAAAACCCAGCGGTAATCTAATACCTCAAAAACAAAAGCTCTTTGTGTGAAAAAATTATATAAATGTAATATGTGTACAGTGTTGCATGACCACACAATTGCCAGTTAAAGAAAAGCAGTGCTGAATATCAAAAAATGCTCTGGAGCTCAAGTGGTTAAAGAGCACTTGAACTCTAGAAGCTGCTCCCCAAAAAGGTAGGCAGAGGGAAAAAGCACTCATCATTAGTATTTGCAAACTAATATCTAGACTAGTGAAATCTATATCAAATATAAGTATGAATGCTTGCATATATATCTTTTCCTGGAAGCTCCATCCCATATAGTAAGAAATTAAAAGAGAATTAGGTACCTACAACACTATTATGGGACTTTAAATGTGCTTGTAGAAAGACACAGACAACTTTCACGATTGTGGCGTCAGACCCCAGACCTTCTCACCAAACTCGTGACCGGAGGACTGGCCGATCTAAAACCGCGATGTGACGTGCGTAACAATGCCACCCCCAGCTGCACCCTGCACAACGATTTTCCAGCTAATGGGTACTGATCAAAGTGCCAGCAGCCTGAATCGATTGTTATTGGGTCAGGTTAATTACGCAATTAACCCCTTCACACTGCCACCACCTCCTTTTTGTTCAGAGAAAGAGGAAACTCGTAATATCGCTATAACACTATAATAATTTAAATAATCGTCCGCATAACCCGGTCATTGACACAGGCTGGTTGTACAGAGAGTTAAACCAACAGTAGCATCTCTTTAAAGGCAGGGATTCCTAAATTGCAATTAAGAACTATAGAAACAGTTCAACACGTTCAGGAAGAGAGATTTATTACTAAAAGGGTCAAACAGGTGCAATAAAATATTTACAGAGAAGATGTAACTAAGATATTGTAACGGACCACCCGACAGCACCTCTATGAGTCCCCTGATAGAGCCTCTCCAGAGTGCGGAGTCTAAGTTCCGGAGCACTTGTTCACCAGGGCCCCTGATGGTGGGGATGGACTTTGAGTGCCCCGGGAACAGGTCGCAGCTACCGGATATCTCTATCAGTGGTAGAAGAGTCTTCCGGAGGCTCCTGCAGGGTGAGAGTCTGATGTGAGGGGACCCGGGGATCCCTGAGGGATGGATGGATGGAGGAATGAGCAAGGGCAGAGTCAAACAAGCCGTGTCGGTAGCCGGGGGGTCGGGTAGGCAAAGAATGGTCGGGTCACACGCTGGGTCAATAACAGGAGATAAAATCTAAATGGGAACATCCAGGAGCAGAATCAGGCAAGCCAAGGGGTCAGGACAGGAGAAGGCAGCTAGGTCAGACAATCCGGATCAAAGTACTCACAACACAGGTAACAGAATATGCAGAAAGACCATTCAGCAACAAGTGTCTGTGCAGGGCTGGTTTATGTAGCCCGCCCTGCACCTGACAGGCGCAGCCTAGGTCCTAGTGCCTGCCCAGCACTGTCATAGATGACGGGTGCGCCTGGGTCCTAGTGCCCTGCTGCCTGCATGTCTTGACAGACACCTACGCATGTGCAGACCCATGCGTCGCGATGGTCCCTGACAGATATATATATATACATGTACAGAAAACAATACAGCACAGCAAAGAGGTAACAGGGAGAAGTTAAAGGATTAAGTTACTTGCCATTAAGCCTTGGATGTAAACAGATCATGTTTCACGTTTCAGAGCGAAAGGCACAGGTCTCCCCAGGTGGTATATTGATGTTAAAACTTAACTTCCTTAGGCTTGGCAGCCTGTTTTAAAGTTTCCCAGCAGGGGGTGGTTCTGAAGTGAAAGACCAATCCCCTGTTTAGAGAGGGATCGTCAGGTGGAACCCTAAACTGGAACCAACATCTTTCATAATTCATATTCTGGTCTATAACTTTCCATCTGCACAAGCGACAGTCCTCCCGCGGGTATATTATTATGCAGACAAGTCTGAGGATTATTTAGATATGAATTATGAAATTATATATTGCACGGTTCACGAGTTCTATGTTTCGGCTCCCCTGATGGTCCGAGATAAGCGAGTGACCCGTCAAACTGTTCGCCTGCTCATTGGCCATCTGACAAGGTGTCCAGTTTTTATGTAAGTCTCTCATATTCCAAGATATGAGACATAGGGGAGAAATTGATTTGAGAAGTGTTAATCTAATTCTGTCACCTACGCTGAGCTAGGTTTATTACCCCAGAGTCCCTTCAACTTCTGGGAAGGCTCGTTATCTTGTTACGAGGTGTGAAATTACACAGGTACTTTGGCCAGTGAGACTCCAGCTCTCTTGGGAAAACTGGTCCTATCTCTTCCTAGATGAGAAAGGATACAGCTTTCACAGACAGCTCGGCACCAGCTAGAAATGCCTTGCCCAGCCAGTGACCCATAAACAGTACACATACACACACTGGCCAGATGTCTCCTCTCAGTGAGAGGGAGGGGTGGAAAGATGAGGGGAGAAAACGGAGATGCCTAACAAAATGGTTGAACCACGTCCATCTCTGAGGCGCACATTTGTGACAACCACCATAGACATCAAGAAAATGTATAGATAAAAAACATTTTTTATTTTACACCATAAAAAGGTCTTATCCCTGTCAAAAATAACATCCATAAGGCCTGCATCGTTGTTTTAAAATGAGTGCATAAATTATGAGCATAGATAATATCACGCTAAAAGTACATTTGTTGGTACACATGCATAAAAAATAAACATCTAGTGATCACAGAATTAAAAGAAAAGTAAAAAGAAAAACATCAAAAAAGAGAAAATATATAATACGCTGCCTCCAAGAGAATCCCATAAGTACCCTGTGATGGACCGCCTGGCACCCTGCCTTGGTGCTTTTGTCAGAGAACTTCTTCCTCGCCACTGGGACACAGGAACAAGGTCTTATAGCTGGCAATTGCACCCAGTAACTAGTTGACACTAGCTTAGGTGCAACAAGGAACTCAACTTTATTGAAAATTCCCACAGAATTTATAGCACACAAAATCAGATAAGTGCTTGATCATATGATCCTAAACAATGCAACCTGTAAACGGTAATATCATCAGTACATCTAACAGTACATCTAATGCACAGCTAACATTTAACAGTAATCTAACCAAACAGTAATCTAAATAACAGCTAGCAGCTAACAGTGATCTAATTTACATTAAGCTAATCAACAGCTAAGCACCCAGACCAACCAGGAGCCCATCCCTGACAGCCTGGCAACAAGCCCACACCCCTGGATATACAAAGTACATTACACATGCTGTCTTTCAGGTGCTTGCCTTTCACTTGTATAATCTGTCTACTAGAAAAGTCATAAGACAAAACTCATATAATATATCAACGGTCTGAAAAAGTGGAATTAATTTATCTTCATAGATTTCTTGAGGGAGATTGGTGATAAATATTTATGTCTCAAGTGGAGAAGTTGCTCCAACCCAGTCTGCAGGAGGGCCACCATATTTCCTCTGACCATTAATCTGTACCAGATCAATACCACACCTTTCCATCCAGAAGGAAAGTTTTATTGTTTTTATTTGGAGAATTAATCCAAGCCTTGCTCTCAGTGTTCATCGCGTTATTATCCATCATCACAAACTGATCTGCTCTTTCCATGTGATCAGAGGCCGAACTGAGTTCTTTTCCATGCTCTGACCGGGAGAAGCAGTCATAATCCCGGGTCTCCTCCATGGGCCATATTCAGTGGGTAGAAGGCTAGCCCCTAGTCCCCTACAAAAGCCCCTGTCCCTGTTGGGTCTGTCACGTACCCAAAAAGGGGTACTGCAGCTAATCTTTTCCCTGTTACTGACTTACCATATACTGAACTGTCTCTGTGGAGGCAGCCATCTCGAAAGAGGAAATGGACTTTTTTCTCCTGATGTTAGAACTGCCTATGATGATGTAGGATCTCATGGAAGAATAATCAAGCTACAGGAGAAGGACAGAAAGCATAGATTCACAGAATGAATGATGAAAAAGTCAACAGAATCATGCAAGTCTCATTCCAAAATCTCTTGATACTAGAAGTTAAAGGCAGCAGTGTCTCTCACACTTCAGATATACCACTAAACCAGCCTTTTTCAACCAGGATGCCTTCAGGTTTTCTTCAGGGCTTTGCCAAAATTTCTAAAATTTGACCCAGCAGTAGATCAAGCCTGCCTTTTAGTTACAGAAAGATACAGGCTTCATTATGTACCATTACAATCTTCCAGCCACCGGAATCCTAACAATTAATGACGCCATTGTTTGTGAAAGAGGACATCAGACGCCTGCAAAGCATCTTGTTTGCCTATCCCCTGCCCCTCTCCATCAGCACTGGGCTCACATTAGCTAAATGAGGTAAAGAAATCGAAGAAGAAGAGAAATGGTAGAATACTAGTCAGTACCAGTTTGCAAAGGTGTATTTTGTAAGAATAAATCATGTCTAACATTGGGTATCCTACATGTGTGGATGTTGCTGCATCATGTAAAACTATTAATTAAGTTTTTTACATTTTTGAATGTGGTGCCTTGAGATTGTGCATACATTTAAAGTGCAGCCTAACTGAAGCAAGGTTGAGAAACACTGAACTAAATGACTGAACATGCCAGAAAGAGTACTGTTATTTTTCAGGAAGAATATGTGTCAGTACTGCTTGGACCTTGAAGGAGGGGACATACCACAAATATCTTGTCCTAAAAATTGTATTTTAGTGCAAATAACAAAAGTATCACAGACAGTACTCAATTGTTTGTGTCACAAATGCACTAATACGGCTACAATCTCCTCAGACAAAATGTAGAATTTCTTTAGGGTACTGTTTAGGTACAATTAACAGGTCAACTTTAGGTACATTATAGGTACATTTAAACCATTGTTTTATCATGGGTTTTGTTTATACAGTATATATACATTTATTTACTTATTCATACAATATATATTTCATAAATAAAATGTAATAGATGACAAAGGTCTCCAGAGTACTATGGGTTATTTAAACAGAACAGCAGACCAGCTTACTTTGCAGATGCCTTTTTCTGATAATCTGAACTCTATAATGAAGGACAAGTCAGTGCTATGCTTTGGCTTTGTACCATGATAATGTTATCAAAAGGAGAAACGAGCTCCACTTACTGGCAGGATTGAAAACTAAACAATATTGCTATAAAGACTTCATGTTTCAAGACTTCATCTGATGGAAAAAAGAAAGAACCGTATTTTTCGCCGTATAAGACGCACCTGACCATAAGACGCACCTAGGTTTTAGAGGCAGAAAACAGGAAAAAAAATTCTGAACTAATGGACTGCAGACACAGTACAGGGGATGAACAGAGACTGCGGACAGCACAGGGATGACCAGAGACTGCGGACAGCACAGGGACGACCAGAGACTGCGGACAGCACAGGGATGACCAGAGACTGCGGACAGCACAGGGATGACCAGAGACTGCGGACAGTACAGATGACTGCTGACCTTTGGGGAGGTGGGGAGCGGGTACCTGAATTTGACAGGTACCTGCTCTTACTTCCGCAGAGTTTTTGTTTGATCTTACCTGTTCCTCGATCCAGCCGCGCGCTGTCTTCCCGGCTTCTGTAATGGCGCTCGGCATGACAGCCAGGTGCCCAGTGCGCATGAGCGAGAAGCACTTGCACTTTGTGATTGGTCCGGCGGCTTCTGGGATCTGTCATGTGTCCCAGGTATCGCCTTACCATTCACAAAAAGCACTGCTTCTTGCGCATGCGCACTTGGCACCCGACTGTCATGCCCATTGCCCACACTACAGAAGCCGGGAAGACAGCACGCCGCTGGATAGAGGAACAGGTAAGGTCCCGCTGCAGAGCTGAGCGGCCGGCCCGGTATTCTGACACAGCCGCGGTGGAAATACCGGACCGGCCGCTCCATATTCGCTCCATAAGACGCACTGACATTTCCCCCCCAGTTTTGGGGAAGAAAAGTGGGTCTTATATGGCGAAAAATACAGTAAATAGAAGATCTAGAAGGTGGTCTAGAAGGTGGTGATGTACCTGCTCACCCATGCTGGAAAATACCATTTGGGCAGACTGCAATGCCACTGACAGGCAGTTAATACGATGCCTGTTAGTCTGGAGTAGGAGGCATTATTTTATAAAGAAAAAGCAGATGACAGGCTTTCTTTCACCCGTTAGTTCCATCATTGATTAAAGCTTTGCTATTTTGAAATGTTGGCCATGATTAGACACGGATCTAAGCAGAAATCATTACAAATGTTGGTTTTATGGAGAATAGTTAAGTGACCAATGTTGCCACCACTTGTCTATAGTTTATTTTAAACTTAGTTTTGAAAAGAACGTTTTGTTTTTTCTACAGATGTGGCAATGCTCACTTTTCAATGACATAATAACTCACGAGGGATGAAAGAAGTAATTATAAATTCTAATACAATCAAAATAAGAGTTAGTAATTATGCCAACCTGATCTGGCATGTTCACTAGATGTCAGCATACTAGAAAAACCAGTGAGTATGCAAATGCATAGTAAAACTCATGAACTGCAATGTATGCCGTAAATGGGAAAACCAGTCATGTGCTAAGTTATTGGCATTCACGAAGTGTCACTGATCACTTAAAACCACCCTAATGTTTTATTAAGCTTAGGTTGTAATTTGTCATACTTTAAACCAACACTACCTACAGATTGCTATCAATATGCTAAATCAAGGGGGCTCAATCTTTTTAGACAAAGGGTCAGTACATTGTTTGGAAGCTGACTTTGGTCAGTAGGAGTAAATAATTGCCCAGCATGTAAGGTCAGTGCAAGCATAAATGGCCCTATGTTGGTGGTTAGTGGGAATAAAAAGAATGCTCCTATGTCATTGTTTATTGAGAATATAAAATGTCCATGTTGGTGGTTATTGTGAGTAAAAAATTCCCCTGCGTCAGTGGTCTGAGGGAGTAACACATGCTCTGATGTCAGTGGTAGCAAAAAAAATGCCCGGCACCAGGGCTTAGTGGGAGTAAAACATGTCCTTGCATACATGGAGGTAAAAATGTCCCTGGATCAGTGGTCAGTAAAAAATGTCACACTGGAAAACAAGAAACAGAGGGCACATGAGCCTTGCGCATTACCTTTGATGACTTTATTATAATGTTAAAACAGATGTATACTCACAAACAGCATCAGCAATAAAGCACATCAGTATTCATAATACAAACAGAAAACAGTGCAGCTCTGAAAAATGACAAACCGTTGAAATAAAATAATAAATAATAATTATTGATAATAATAATTAATAGAAATGCGCACTCACCAGATGCGCATAATCTGCGGTTGCAGAGGAGTCTCATGTCCAGAGGAGGGATCCTTTCCCACGCTGTCTGCCTGGTCTGCTGATTCTTGGTTGTAATATACCGTTCAACATATTGCACTTTTATTATGCGCATCTGGTGAGCGCGCATTTTTATTAATCTTCCGCACGGATAAAGCCACACGGAATAATTTGACACCATCTGTGCAACAGGAACCATTTGCAACACTGTATGCTGACCCGATTGTGTCACTCCTTCACCACCTTATGAACACTCTTTGCTTTAAGACTTTCACAGTTGCAAATATTTACTTTTTACTGCGCCAATCATAGCGCTTCATCCACTTATATTTATATCACGAATAATGATCTATTAATTATTATTATCAATAATTATTATTTATTATTTTATTTCAACACTTTGTAATTTTTCAGCGCTGCACTGTTTTCTGTTTGTATTATGTGTAAGGTTTAGGGTTCCTTTTTAGTGCATTTGCAGCTGATTGTAACACTGTTCAACAGGTAAAAAGTTTTGGGCATAAAATTAGCTAATCTTACATAATTTTGGGGTGCTGAAAACGAAAATGACCCTAAAAAATGTTGATTGGCTCTAGTTTCCATGATATATTCACCCATCTAATGACGTAAGCCATTCAAAATTATGATGCAACTTCAGCTGCATATTGCGCAATTGATACTGGTGACCAATAGAAAATTGCATGTATACTGAGATGATGCAATATTAGCCTTTAATTGCATCACTTCACTGCATAAAAGCTGCAGTATCTGTAGCTGATTGTAGTTCGACAGCGTCTTTACATTTCGTTTTATGCTTATATAGGCTACTCAGTAATGCCTCGAACTTGTGTGAATAAAGCAGATAATTTCTGCTATATCTGCGGTGAAATAACTTTTATCTCACAAAAAAGGAGGATAACAGGAATGATTAAGAAAGCCTACAACTTGTATTTTGGCTGCAAGATAGGAGACCAGGACAAGAGCTGGGCACCACATATATGCTGCAATTCTTGTGGGACGGCACTGGAGCAATGGTTGAATGGAAAAAAGGCATCTATGCCTTTCGCTGTGCCAATGATTTGGAGAGAGCCAACAGATCATGTTAGTAATTGTTACTTTTGTATGGTGCCTCCAATTGTAAAAGGGCTAAATAAGAAGAAAAAGTTATCTGTGCACTATCCAAATACTCCATCGGCAATACGTCCAGTTCCTCATGGAGAGGGGCTACCAATTCCTAAAGCACCAGAATCCTTCGTGGTTGAGTCAAGTGAGGAAGAACCTGAAGCGTGTAGTCACGTGCAGTTGTAAGAGATAGCCCTTTCCTCGAATACAAGAGAAAAGCCAAGAGAAGCAAAACCGACACAAACTGAAGACAAAACTAGTGAGAATCCTAAGTATTAAAATGATTCAACTTAGCTTATGGCTATAATTTTTCTTGGTAATCCTATGCAATATATTATGCCATTTAGTCTTTGTTATGTAGTCAATATCACTTGCTTTATATTTGTGGAAAGACATCTATCTATATAATTATTGTGCATTATGTAGTCATTACGCCTATAGTAGAAAACTTTCCGTTTACAGAAAAACTAGAGCCAATTGACAAATTTCATTGTTATATTTGAACTCAGAATGTGAAATTCATTAAGAAATGGATCCTTTTGTTTCCAAAACTGGCAAAAAATAAAAATTTGTTGAACAGTGTAATCGGATCCCTGATCGCTCGCTGTTTCTTTCTATTTTACATCAGTATTCATAGTGTCCTGAACGACCTGGTCAACTGAGCAAGTTCCAAACACAAGAAGACCATCAAAATGGCTGAGGTGTTTTGAAGGGAGATCCCCTCTTCCTCAGAGCCTGATATTTATTGCTGATGCTGTTTGTGAGTATACATCTGTTTTATCATTATAATAATGTCATCACAAAGGTAATGCACAAGGCTGGTGCCCCCTCTGTTTCTTGTTTTCCAGTGTGACTTCTGGGCTTCCCCAGCCCTTAGGGGTCAGCAAAGTTTTGCCAACGTTGGAGTAGATGAAGATCTGTTAACTATCCTTGCAAGTTCATGTCTCTTGAGCACAGGAGATTATTCTTTTGGTCAGTAAACAATTTCCCTGGGTCAATGGTCGGTAGAAAATGCCCTTGTGGCAGTAGTCAGTAAGAGTAAACATGCCCGTGCTTCACTGGGTGTAATAAAAGCCCCTGTGTCAGTGAGAGGACTGGTGCTTCTGTGTCATTGGGAGGAATGGTGCCCCTTTTTTAATTGAAAGAATGGTGCCCCTGTGTCAGTGGGAGTAATAGTGCCCCTGTGTCAGAGGTCATTGAGAAATGTGTTCCACATCATTGAGGTTCTGTTCATGGAGCCTACACTTACCTTGTAGGCTCCATGCTTTGAGCCACTCCTTTTCATAGGTGGGACTATACAGGCACCATTGGGAAGTAGATCACTTTTACTAGAGCCTATTACATTGTTAGGTGCTAAAACATTCTGTGTTCTAGTGCCTTGCTCCACCTGCTATTCTGCATACAGTGACTCTTGCAGTTCAGCTTGCAATAAGAAGGCCCTGCATTCAGCATTGCAAGGATTAGTCTACAGCAATTAATGGGATGTAACTTGCCTGCGGGCCATAGCTTGAGGACTGCTGCAAAAAATAGTCACATTTCTATTAAAGTAACCCATTAGTTTGCATATTTATGGCAAAATAGTGGGCGGCACAGTGGTTTAGTGGTTAGCACTTCTGCCTGGAAGTACTAGGGTCGTTGGTTCGAATCCCAACCACAGCACCACCTGCCTGGAGTTTGCATGTTCTTCCTGTGCCTGCGTGGGTTTCCTCTGGGTACTCCGGTTTCCTCCTACACTCCAAAGACTTGCAGGTAGGTAAATTGTTTCCTGTATAAATTGTCCATAGTATGTGTATGTATGAATGTGAGTTAGGGACCTTAGATTGTACACCCCTTGAGGGTTAGGGACTGATGTGAATGTACAATATATATATATATATATGTAAAGCGCTGTGTACAAATTGACGGCGCTATATAAGTACCTGAAATAAATAAAATACAAATCCTCTTGATAGTCCACCTCACTGATAATTACATTTCCTATACGCCAATGCTAACTCAATACGAAATGCAAGGAAAGAATGTAACTGCAAAAGAGAGTGTGGGATATATTAAAGAGTTGTTATTTTTCTCTGAATGGGCAAACCTGCAAGCCCCATGGCAGCTGATTAGATGCAGCCAAAATCTAGCCAACAATTTTCAGCCTGGCTCCTTCAATTTTTAAATTGAATGATATCAGATGGGAGGGGACTGAAGAGCCTGTCCACTAAGCAACTTTTAGACAGTTTATCAGAAACTGAACAAAACTCAAGTGTGCTAGTGTATAGCAAGCTTTAGTTTTACTTCAAATATAGCCAAGTGTATATACAGTATCAGCTCTGTGCCTATAGTCAGGAGAATGTAGGAGGCTTATTTTTTCCATTATAGTTACAAGGTTACACATTCTTCCCAGAATCAGTAGATATAATCGTGTCATATACTGTAAACTGCATTGGTACAATGTTCTAAGCCACGTTAGTACAAATAAAACAGAAAAATGCTATGCTGAGAGAAGGTACTTCTACCAATTAGGTGACACTTTGAGCATCAAAGATTGTGTGCTTGTATGTATGTATTGTTGGAAATCCAGCCCTGAATATAGCACAGTGGCATGTTAAATATAAAATTTCAATTAATATACATATTTGTTCCAAACTTACCACTGTTAACACCTTTAAGTATTTAAGTTTTTATATCCACAATAATTTGTTCAAATTTATATCCTTGAATCTTTGCCCTAGATTAAGACAAAAATAATCATTAATAAAGATGTGGCACACCCTTCAACTTAAATAAATTATGTCTGTGTGCCAATGGTGTGAACGTGTTGTGATTACTCAATAAAAATATTAATAAGCTGCCTCCGTGTGAGTGAACAGTAGTGTAATTGCCCTAATATAGTGAAAAAAGAACCAAATAGGGGGCGCTATACTACGCAATTACTAATCAAAAAACATTCATATAACTATGCATATACACAAATAAATAATCACATCAATTCATTAGTAAAAAAAAAGGGTTTTTTACTAATTCATTTATGTGGTTATTTATTTATGTACCGTATTTTCCGGCGTATAAGACGACTTTTTAACCCCTGGAAATCTTCTACAAAGTCGGGGGTCGTCTTATACGCCGGGTGTTGTGCTGAAACCTTACCTGTACTTCCGAGCTGACGCTTCTGCGCATGTCTTCGGCAGCAGTAGACGATCGCTGATCACCATTCCTCGCAGAACTGCATGAGACGTCGGATGCAGCCGTTCAGTGCTCGATTGAGCTTGACTGAAACTGTGACATGTGCAGAAGCGTCTTCTTGCCGCTACCAGATGTGTATCCCTTCTCTGCATATCACAGTTTCAGTCAAGCTCAATCGAGCACTGAACGGCTGCATCCGACGTCTCATGCAGTTCTGTGAGGAATGGTGATCAGCGATCGTCTACTGCTGCCGAAGACATGTGCAGAAGCGTCAGCTAGGCAGTACCTTGCAGGAAATACGGTAATTAACATTAATTATTATATATTAATAACTGTGGCAGTTCTCAGATCATCTTGGAGACAGGGAGGGCTGGGCAGGCAGGGAGAGCTGACCCACCCAATCCAAGCAGGCTTTGTATGCAGTGTGCACAGAAAATACTGGTACATCGCTTGCCGTGATTGGTTGGTAGAGGGGGGTAGTCTTATACGGCGAGTATAGCCCAAAGCCTATATTTTAACAGGGAAAGTAGGGGGGTCGTCTTATACGCCCAGTCGTCTTATACGCCGGAAAATACGTTATATGCATAGTTATTGTCAGGAATGGACTTGCCAATAACGGTGGGACTCACCTGCCTTGTGGGCTGCAGTACCAGGGCTGACCAGCGGGTGCTCTCAGCAATCAGAGACTCACCCCTGCAGTCAGCCAAAACACCTGAAGCTGATTGCAGGGGTTGTATTTAAGGAATGGCCAGACTCACAGTCAGGGCCTTGGTGTGTGTTTTTCCATGGGCCCCTGTATCTTGTAACCTGCATTCCTGTTCCTGTTTCTGCCTGACTTGTTGCCGACCCTGCCTGATCCTGACCTCTGGTGACTTCTCCTGTTTTGATCCCTGGCTTGTGACCCTGACCATTCTCTCCGCCTGCTCCTCCTGTACCTACCTGCCCGATAGTTATCGACCCGGCCCACCTGACTACGTTGTGCTCTATATGTGTATGTACCTGTGTATCTATATCAGTTTAGGTTTGGGTTTGTTTCACCTTGTTGTATGTATTTGTGTTAGCTTGGGGTTTGGTGCACTGCGTTTATATTTGTATTGTTAGTCTCAATAAATTATATTATTTACTATATCTGAAGCCTAAGTTTCCCTGTGTCAGTCCACACACTTCTGGTCACACCCGCATCCCTGACAGTTATATGAATGTTTTTTGAGAAAGATTAGTATTTGTGGAGTATAGCACCCCCTATCTGGTTCTTTTTTCACACCCTTCAGCTTAACCCAATAGGTAAAATCAACTTAATAAAGAAGATATAGCTTTTAAAATATCTTTTCCTATTAAAAATATTTCAAAATATCTTTATCTTTATAAATACCTCCTCACCATGCCCTGGAAGTGCAATTTGGCTCTCTCCAAATTCCACTTAAGTCTACTTTTCTTGAAACGCTCCTCCAAGATTCCCACCAATATAGGGTTGTCATTATTATTTACTCTCTGTTATGGATCTCAGACTAGACAAAGCCACTGCTTTGTTTCTCATAGCAAATATTTTAAGCAACAGACAGCATGGATTCATGAAAGACAGAAGTTGTCAAACAAATCTGGTTTTTTTTTAGGAAGAGGTGAACAAAACCTTGGACAGAGGGATGGAGGTGGACGTGGTATACTTGGATTTTGCAAAAGTGTTTGATACAGCTCCCCACACACGGCTAATGTGTAAGGTAAAGTCTACGGGCTTGGAAAAATCCGGATGTAAATAGATAGAAAACTGGCTAAAATATCGTATTCAGATAGTAGTGCTTAATGATTCATACTCTGAATGGCCCAGGGATGTTAGTGGTGTACCCTAAAGTTCAGTGTTGGGACCAGGGGCGGACTGACAACTCATGGGGCTCCCGGGCAATAGGGGATCATGGGGCCCCTGTGTCCTTGCCCAAACTGAAAAAAGCCCATGAGAAAGGTACCAGGGGCATCTCATGGGGCCTCCTACTGACCGCGGGCCCTTGGCCCGTGCCCTAGTTTCCAAATGGTCAGTCCGCCCCTGGTTGGGACCCTTACTTTTTAATATATTTATAAACGATATAGGGTCTGGGATTGAAAATCCCATTTCAGCCTTTGCAGATGACTCCAAGCTGTGCAGTGGAATAACATCCTTACAGGATGTCTCCAACTTACAAGCACTGTTTAATTGGGCAACTATGTGGCAAATGATGTTTAATATTGATAATTGTAAGGTTCTGTACTTGGGGGCTAAGAATATGCATGCATCATACATACTAGGGAGAGTACAACTGGGGGAATCAATGGTGGAGAAGGATCTGGGAGTTCTGGTAGATCACAAGCTTAATAATGGCATGCAATGCCAATCTGCGGTTTCTAAAGTGAGCAAAATCCTCTCTTGTATTAAAAGAGGTATAGACTCCAGAGAAAGAAATATCATATTACCCCTGTACAAATCATTAGTAAGACCTCATCTGAAATATGCAGTTCAGTTTTGGGCACCAATTCAGAAAAAGAACATTGGGGAACTGGAGAAAGTGCAGAGAAGGGCAACCAAACTGACAAGAGACATGGAGGAGCTCAGCTATGAGGAAAGATTAGAGGAACTGAATGTATTCTCTCTTGAGAAGAGGAGATTAAGGGGGGGGGATATGATTAACATGTATAAATACATCAGTGGTTCATATAGTGAACTCGGTGTAGAGTTATTCACCCTGAGATCATCACAGGGGATAAGGGGGCACTCTTTACATCTGGAGGAAAATAAATTTAATCTCCAAATACGGAAAGGTTTCTTAACAGTAAGAGCTGTGAGAATGTGGAATAGACTCCCTCAAGAGTTGTTTCTAGCCAGCTCAGTGGATTGCTTTAACCACCTCCCGTCCGGCCGTTGTATATAAACAGCCGGACGGTGGCAATGCAGGGTCGGGTGGCCGTTTATAAATGGCCTCCCCGTGCCCTGCTTCTGCTCGCTCCCTGGGAGCACGCAGCACCGCGATCCCGTGCCCGCTGTGTCCTCCAGACACAGTGGAACACCGATCGTCGTACGGGACCTCTGTGCGAGGTCCCGATCATATGATCACTGATTGGCCAATCAGTGATCACATGCAGAGTAGTAAGCAAGATGTCACTTCTGACATCATTGCTTACTACGTGTGAGGTCACATGGTACAAGGCTATTCACAACAGCCATGTACCATGTGACAAGCTGTGACCAATCACAGTTCACACAGTAGTTCTCAATGGCTGCAAGAATGCAGCCAGAGAGAAGGAGAAATGATTGCTTTTACAGCCTTTCTGGGTGTAAAAGCAATCAGTGTAAAAAAAAAAAAAAAAAATCCTCATCACCCCCCACAAGTAGTACAGTGTCACCATGGTGACACTGTACTGCTAGGGTGACAGTATGTAAAAAAAAAAAATTAATAATAATATAAAAAAAAAAAAAATGTTTAAAAATGATAATTTTTGGTTATAAACTAATTTGGGTTATTTTTTTTTTTTTTACTAAAAAAGATAACGGAATAAATTTTGGCCAAGAATTATGATGAAATATTATTTATGTGCAAAATTTAATAAGAAAAACACTTTTTTTTCAAAATTTGTGGACTTTTTCATTTACATAGCAAAAAAAATAAAAATCCCAGTGGTGAATAAATACCACCAAAATAAAGCTTTATCGGTCCCAAAAAAATGCTAAAAAATTCATATGGGTGCAGTGTTGCATGACCGCGCAATTGTCATTCAAGGTGTGATAGCACTGAAAGCTGAAAATTAGCCTGGACAGGAAGGGGGTAAAAGTGTCCAGACTTGAAGTAGTTAAAAAAGGCCTGGATTCTTTCTTGGATACACAGAATATAACTGGATACTAACATTTATAGGTAATGTTGATCCAGGGAATATCCAATTGCCTCTCAGGGGATCAGGAAGGAATTTTTTCCCCTGGTTTGCTGGGTTTTTTTGCCTTCCTCTGGATCAACTGTGGGTGTAAGATTATAACTTTTTTTTTTTAATGCTTGAACTGGATGGAATTTTTTCTTTTTTCAGCCAAGCTATGTAACTGTTCACATAGCTAACCTGGACAATGTCAGGTGGGTAGAGGTAAACTGAATTTGCTTTGCTGATGCCATTAGTACAGCTGACAAATTATTCCAATTTAAATGTATACATGAGCTCTATTACACCACTGCTAAACTCAAAGGTATGGGATTCTTTGATCATTTACACTGCCTGCATTGCAAGGCTGAGACGCAGGACTCATTTATTATATTTTGGTCATGTCATCTGATGTCATGATTACGGGAATTAGATTCACTCATTCCTGCAGTGCACATTGGGTACGGTTATCCTTCAAACCTCAGAGAACTATGCATATTGCCTGCAGTAGGGGGAAGGTTTGGTTGCAAGTGTGTGTTGTGGTATGAATGAATGTACTGTATGTCTGAACAAGTATTTGCAAAAAAAATACATATTTTTAGATACGTAATTCAAGCACATTTAGCTTGATAAAAGATAATTATGGTTTAGTTACGTGCCAACTGTTATTTGGACTTTTCCATTATTTTTCCATGCTTCCATAATTGCTTCCTCACTTCATTAAGTTTCTCATGTGGGGGGGCGTGTCCAAGATGGCGATCGGACCAGTCGCCTGAACTGGAGCTCCGACGGCTCATCTCCTCATCCACCGGCATCCACCATACATCAGAGGGCGGGAGTGAGTGTGAGACTCACCCGTCCCCGCGACATCCCTGCTGGGCGGCTTCGGGCGCTGTTGGCGCCACTCGGCGGCGGTGACCAGGTGCGGCCTTGTTGCGGCCGGGTGGAGCCGCGGAGTTCACCGGCATCCACCATACGTCAGAGGGCGGGAGTGAGTGCGTGACTCACCCGTTCCCTCGACTTCCCTGCTGGGCAGCTTCGGGCGCTGTTGGCGCCACTCGGAGGCGGTGGCCGGGTGTGGCCTTGTTGCGGCCGGGTGGAGCCGCGGAGTCCTCCGGCTCGCATCGGGCCGATCGGTGGTGACAGAGCACGCGGGGCAGAGGTGGGAAGGGGGAGGACTGGTCGCCCCCCCTCCCACTCGTTCAGTGAACGATCTGCCTGTCGTCCCTCCGTTCCAGACGGGACGACAGGAATATAAGTGTCACCCTCCCTCCCCCCATATGTGAAACAGGGGCGGTGTGGAGTAGTGAGGCCTAGTGAGCCCAGGACCTCTTCCATCAGGGTACAGGCTGAGTGCATTTTCAGTCCAGGGAGACATATTATCCACGAGTACATTCCTTCTCCCACAGAGAACTGCCAGCACTTCCCGATCCATTGGGTCACCCCCCACACAAACCCAGGAAATATCGGCATATTGTTGAGGCCTTGCTACAGCCTTTACAACAGGTAGCTGTGCTGAGGATAGGCCTATAGCAGACGTCCCATACAGATTCATATAAGGGGAAGGCTGTGGTAATCCCTGTATCCGTACGTCCGCACAGCAGAAACCATTGACCCCCCCTGTTTCGCTTATCCTTTCCTGCACGCTGAGGCATATAGTGCAATTCTGGGCCTGTTGTAAACTACCTATTCTCATTTTCACATATCTGTTCTGGGGGATCCAGCTTGACCCCAAAGAAAATGGCAATATAATACCGTGAGCCTTGACACACGTAGGTGGGGCTACGCAATCTTCACAGAGAGGCGACGCAAACATGGGGAAGGCAGACAAGAAAGCTACTACTCCTCGCTCCAGATCCCCTCGCCGTACAGGTGGTCCTGCTAATCGCAGTATCCCAGAGCTATTCCGGTCTCACACTCCGGATCACGCAGAATCCTCTTCTATTGCATCACCATTACATTCGCCTACAAAGGAGATTCCATCACAGTCTATTAGTTTGACAACAGTTGCCACAACAGCGGCCATACCTGGACATGTCGAACCTCCCCCTCTCACCATCGGGGATTTGAAAGCGGTTGCATCAGATATTAAAGGGACTCTTTCAGCGGCAATAGCTGAGCTACATATTGACCTGCAGGCAGTGGCGCATAGGCTGGACGCAGTGGAGGATAAAGTTAGTATGCAAGGCCTTGCTATTCATGAGGTGCGCAAGCAGGTTGACACGCACTCAATGCACCTAAGAGAGCTCGATCGTCATATTGAGGACTTGGATAATAGGGGAAGACGACATAACTTGCGGGTGCGCGGTGTACCGGAAGCAATAGAGTCTGGGCAGCTCGCCCAAGTTCTTTTAACCATCTTTAATGATCTTTTGGAAAGACCGCATGAATCTCCTATTGAGATCGAACGTCTCCATAGGGCCCTACGTCCCAAAGGCAGAGACACGGACCCACCGAGAGATATAGTTTGCTGCCTAGTCGACTTCCGACTTAAAGAGGAAATATTACGTAGAGCTCGGGACAAACAGCGCTTGTTTTACCAGGAAACGGAAATTAAATTATTTCAGGATCTCTCCCATCTCACTCTGCAACGTAGGAAAGACCTGCGCCCCTTACTAGATTTACTTCGCTCTAACGGTATCGCCTACCGTTGGAAGTTCCCGTTTGGTCTTGCTGCAACACATATGGGGAGATCAGCTCTCATGAGATTTCCGGAAGACCTTGCACCATTCTGTGAAACCTTGAATATCCCTTTACCGGATATACCTAACTGGTCCAGTGCTTCTTCTTTACAATTGCAGCTAGATGACAGCCCCATGGAAGCACAGTCTGCTGGCCACTTATCTGGAGAAAGACGACGCAAATCTTCACACCCAGCTTCAACTTCCCCGGTACGAAGAAGGCTTATTAATGATGACAGTTTACCAGCATCGCCTGCACACCGTAAGGCGCGTCATGAATGACCTTTTCCCGTTTTCTGATATTCATGCTCATGAGTATAAACACCCCCACAGTCTGAGGCTGCTTTACTAGTGAATCGAGTAGGTTTTGTTATTTTTTATCCACGGTTCCTTTATGTGACATAACTAACATCACCTGTACTTCTCAAGGGTATGTGTATCGCTTCACATTGCCAAGCTTCATATATGTAATATGTATCGATCATATATATTCGTTTTGTAGGCATGTAAGGGCTGAGGTATCCTTATTTGTGTTATGAAAGAGAGATGTTGGGATCTGTGGAGCTATTGGTTGTGTACCTGCTGGTATTGAAGGGCTCTTTTTTGCTTGGCTAGTGCGCAATACTATGGTTCTGAAAAGCTATTTGTCTTGATCTTGCAGATAAATTCTCCATACGCCTTGAATTGCCTCGGGACTAGCCTATACGCTTGTGCATACCATCTTTGGTGGGACGGGGGATGGGGGCTTGTGCGGATCAGTGGTGTACCGAGATGTGTTTATCTCTCCTGAAGCATCCTAAACAATACTACCATAATCTGGATTCATGGGATTTCGTACCATCTTGGTGTACTGCTGTACGTGCTTGCCTCTGACCCTTGTCTCTTAATTAGATCAATGCTAATATCATATTAATAGTCTATTCGCATTATTTATTTGCTCTCCTTACATTATGCTGGTCTTACAAAACTCTTGGGATACCTCTATCTGCAATTCAGTTTATGATATGTTACATACCTCCTATCTAGATGTGAGTACTGTGGTATTTTTGATTTGGAGTATGAGTCCATACTATATGATTTTCACATGTATAGTTCACTCCGTGGATGGGTGCAATTTGGCCCTATACATTTAGCTGCTCTACTTTGTCGCAGACTTGTTGGGCCACAGATTGTAGATGCTTCTTCCCCAGCAACCTATCTTTGTTTTGTAGGCGATGGGGTGTTTAACACTACTTAGAATCCCTCAGTTGGGATTATTACTTACATTATCTTTGGAAAACGGTTTCAGGAGATATTTGGCCCTTGGCTTACATCTCAGTTTCGGCATATGGGATTATGTTGCTCCTGCCATGCACTTTTTCATGTACAGTAGCTATCTTTATCCGAAATTGAAATGACCTATGCAGACCCTTTTCAAGTGACTCGAGTGTTTATGTGGTACGATTTAAAGTATCTTTTAGGAAATGACAGGTCACAGATTGCATTGTATATGACTCGTGATAACATAATATGTATATGGTAAAATAGGTTACGCTCAATTGCATAACGTATTTCCAATGACTGTCCAAGTTATGTCATACAGTTTTAAATATTGGGTCTTCTCCTTTGGCATACATTCACTTTTACACCTATTGTTGCACATCACTGTTTAGGAGCCTTGATAGGGTCCAAGTGACTACCTACAACCTTGAGTTTATCATGATGTTGCATATAATACTTTTAGCATACATCCCTCCCCTGTTACACTCCACTTATCTCTCGATACAAGTCAGCTACTTCCCACCTACGTATATGTGTCAAGGACACATCATATTGGATCACTCCCCCTCTACAACTTTTATTCAGGAGAGTTAGGCCTCTTTAGAACTATACTGTATATTCTTAATACGGCCGTTTCTGGGTTTGACACCTCTCCGACAGTTTATTCGAGATTCTCACACAACGTCTTGCAAACAACCATTCCATAGGAGCTTTACTATGAGATAGAATAGCTGGACTATTCTGCCTCTGGAGTCGAGTTTTAAAGGAAGTTGAAGGAACATAGATTAATACATACATACGGACATATATGAAACACACCTGACACTTCTATCTTTTTTTCTACCTAATTTTTTGACTCTGTTCCTTTATAATTTAGTTTCTATTCCAACAGTTTAGAAACTCTATATTAATCTTTTTTCTTCTGATACCCCCTTGTTGTCGTCGTCCCCCCCCCCCCCCTTTTTTTTTTTTTTTTTTTTTTTTTTTCTCTCTCTCTCTCTCTCTCTTTCTCTCTTCGCCTTCCCCTTCCTCTCCCTGCCTCAGCGATACGTATTGAGTACACTTATAGCCCTCCAGCAACCAGTTCATGTAGATTTCATAATGGCTAATAAACACGCATCTAAACGGTCATTTCGCACACTTTCCGTGGCCTCTCTCAACGCAAGGGGCCTAAATGTGCCTGAAAAACGCTCGCAACTACTCACTTATATGAAGAGCCTACGTGCAGATGTGATCTTTGTCCAAGAAACTCATTTTCGAGCAGACCAAGTCCCTAAATTCTCTAATGTTAACTACCCCACGGCATTTCACTCAGTTAATGCGGAAGTAAAAGCTAAGGGGGTATCCATTTTGCTTTCTAAAACGCTCCCGTTTGAACTTGCTGAGTCTCTTGAAGATCCCGAGGGCAGGTTCCTTTTTCTCAAAGGCACCCTCTTTAATAAACCGCTTACCCTAGTCAATGTTTATAGTCCTAATACTGCACAAGTAAGCTTTTTTCGTAAAATCACCAAGTTACTTGCTACATTTCAATCGGGTATCCTGATTCTGGGAGGCGATTTTAATGTGGCTCTGAACCCACTGGAAGATACGTCCTCGGGGTTTTCCTCCATACCGTTCCAAGCACTCAAACAAATCAAACTTGAATTGAAAGACCTTCTCCTTCATGATACATGGCGTACCCTTCACCCTTCGGACAGAGATTATACCTTTTATTCTGCTCCTCACAAACGCCACTCTAGAATCGACTACTTCTTTCTCTCGCAAAACGATTTAAATACCTTGCAGTCTGCCTCGATCGAACCAAAGATCCTCTCAGATCACCACCCGATTATGATAACGTTGCTATTCCTGGATACACCAGGCATATCCAAAATATGGAGACTGGATCCATTTCTCCTTACGGATTCCTCAGTTACCCTCCAGATCCGTGATTCTTTGACAAACTACTTTCGAGAAAATACATCCTTGGAAACGACCCCTCTCGTACGGTGGGAAGCACACAAATGTGTAATACGTGGACTTATAATGTCAATCTCAGCTGCGCGAAAACGTCGGGCTCAAGCATCATTTTCTTCTTTATTGCAAAAAGTTCGCTCACTTGAGTGCGCACATAAACGATCTATAGCCTTAAGATCGGCTACTGAACTAGATCGAGCACGACAACAACTCCGCGATGTCGTAGAGAAGAAAACTAAACGTAATTTTACTCTACAACAGAAGCTTTTCTATGAACATGGCAATAAGAGTGGCAAATTTCTTGCTCGGGCGCTACAATCTAAAAAGGCAGCTCGACACATTTATCAGCTCCATTCCAAGCATGGACGCCTACTGAAAACATCGTCGGAAATCGCGGCGGAATTTGAAGAGTTTTACTCTAACCTATACAACCTACCTTTACAGCCCAAACCAACAGGTGACATTAGGCCACGTAAGACTATTATAAAGGCCTTCCTCACGCAATATCTCCCCAAACCAGTTTCAAGGACACAAGCGAAAGAATTGGAGGGAGCTTTGACGCTACAGGAACTACAACAGGCTATTACACAGTTGAAACCTGGTAAAAGCCCAGGACCCGATGGCTTTATCAACTCTTACTACAAATCTTTTCTTGACATTTTAGCGCTTCCATTTCTACAGGCCTTCAACACATTAGACACGCCAGGACAATCTATGAGTCATCTTTCGGAGGCTCACATTACGGTTATACCCAAAGAGAATAAAGACCAAACTTCTACAGTGAATTATCGTCCGATTTCGCTATTAAATGTTGATCTAAAGATCTTTGCTAAAATTCTGGCTAACCGCTTACTACCTGTTATAGACTCCATCATATCTCCGGACCAGGTGGGCTTTGTTCCGGGCAGAGAGGCCAGAGATAACACAATTAGGGCCATTAATATACATCACTGGCTACTTCAAAAGCGACAACCTGGATTTTTTCTCTCTTTAGATGCCGAAAAGGCGTTTGACAGACTAGCATGGGATTACCTGGAGGCAGTTTTGATTGGACTAGGACTACCTTTGCGCTTTTTGACTTTTATTATGTCTCTATATATAGCCCCCACAGCGCGAGTGCGCGTTAATGGTCACCTTTCGGACTCCTTCTCAATTGGCAACGGGACTAGACAGGGATGCCCCTTGTCACCCCTCTTATTTATCCTTACATTGGAACCTTTATTGAATTGCATTAAGGATAATGCTAACATCAAGGGGATTTTGATCAATGACAAACTACATAAAGTGGCAGCCTTTGCTGATGACATACTTCTTTTCCTAACAGACCCGCATATCACGTTGCCAAACTTGCTACAAGATTTCAAACTATTTCAGTACTTGGCTAACTTTAAAATCAATTTTTCTAAATCTCAAGCACTTAATGTATCATTAACTCCGGATGTGTTGAAACAAGCGACATCAAATTTTCCTTTTACTTGGCAACGTGAAGCTATCACTTATTTAGGAATCCAATTACCAACACATCTTTCGGAATTATATACAAAAAATTTTCTACCCCTCTTACGTGACATCTCCAAAGACCTACAGACATGGAATAAACCCTGGTTTTCTTGGTTTGGTAGGGCAGCTATACTAAAGATGAACGTGCTCCCCAGAATATTATATCTTTTGCAGACAATACCAATCCAATTACCAAACTCATTCTTCAAATCCTATAGAACGCTCTGTACCTCCTTTCTTTGGTATAATAAACGCCCAAGAATTAGCTTTGCCCAACTCACCTTGCCCAAGAGGAGTGGAGGTATAGGACTTCCGGATATTCACCGTTATTACAGGTCCTGTCACCTAGCCAGAATAGTGGACTGGACAACAAACCACACTCGTAAGGTGTGGGTTGGTGTAGAGGCTGATTTCTCAAAGATACCACTCTCCACCTCCCCGTGGCTGAAAACCTCTCACGTCCCTTCCGAGTTTCGAGAACACCCACTTATAGGTCCCACTCTATGCTGTAGTGCTCAGTTGTTCCAGAAAAAAGAACTATCTTCCTTTCCGAGCCCTCTTACTCCGATCAAATTGAATCCGGACTTTATTCCAGGGATTTCTCCGACCTTTCTCGCTGGGTATGGCCGTGATGAGAGTCTTACAGTGGGTCAATTCTTCAAAGATTCTAGCCTCTTATCTACAGAAGCCATTGCAAAGACGTGGCCATCCATTACACTAACACCATGGATGTATAGACAAATACACCATTTCTTACGTAACTCCCCACATCTAAAAGACTATTCAAGACCGCTTACTGCATTTGAGAAGCTCTGCTTTACGGACATCCCCCAGCGGCATGTTATATCTAAGCTCTATTCCTATCTTGAAAGTTCTAACACATCTCATTCGCGGAAGACCTGTTCAGCCTGGCAACGTGACCTACAACTTCAAATCTCACCAGAGGACTGGGACCACATTTACGACCATATGCATAAAGGCTCCATTTGTGTCTCTACACAAGAAGGCAATTATAAATTATTTTCCAGATGGTACAGAGTTCCGTCTTGGGTTAGTAAATTTGATCCTAACGCCTCAGATCTATGCTGGAGATGTTCCCGGGCAACAGGTACTCTTCTACATATCTGGTGGGACTGCCCGCGGCTGCAACCCTTCTGGAGAAAAGTTTTGGACATAATCACTCAAGTAACTACATACACCCTAGACTTTACCCCAGCACAATGTCTACTTCATCATTCCTCACTTTCTGTGCGGACTTATCGTAGGTCGCTTGCTTTACACATGATAAATGCGGCAAGACAGTGTATTCCGGTCCATTGGCGATCGGAATACGTTCCCACCGTGCGAGAGTGGATTCTTAGGATCATCAGGATCGCAGAGATGGAGGAGCTGATTTCAGTGGCAAAAGAACACCCCGAGAGATTCAGGAAGACTTGGGCGTGTTGGAATCATTTCCAAACTACCGATACTTATCATTGTCTAATGAAGGAATGAGCGAGAGGAGGTTTGGTGACACGGAAACCCCTAGAACGTTCACTTCAGGAATAGTTCCATTACGGGACTTTAACGAAATTGTATTTCTAAGTAATGATTGAATCTGTCTCAGCCTGGAAGCTGCTAACTGATATGACTGGTTTGGTTATGCCTATTTAGTTATATACCTCATCCTTCCCCCATTCACCTCCCCCCCCCCCTCTTCCCCCCCCCCCCTTTTTTTTTTTTTTTTTTTTTTTTTTTTTTTCTTTTTTTTTTTTCTTTCTCTCTCTCTACCTCTCTCTACCTCTCTCTCTCTCTCTCTTCATCTGTATTCGTCCCCTACGTCCCTCCTCGCCCCACTATGATATTTTTTCTCATACTCTTCCTCCATTCCCTTGCTCATTTCATTCCCATCTCTTCTTTCTCTCTTTTTCACCTCTTTACCATATTCTAACTAACTATATTTTTCATAAGGTACAGAGTACTTACAGACACACAGGTGTAACAATACTCCTCCAATCTAATCTATAATGTTCAAGTACGGAATCCTAAGACATATATGCCTTGAGTTGACACGACTATTGCTATATACCTCACTGTCCTGTTTCTTTAGATCTCCCTACACTAGGACTATTGTACCCCGTATTTCTATAAATTACTTACTGCTAACATCATTGCTATGGGTATATACGGTGCCTTCCCCTTAGGACTGTATTTCAGGTTGAGCTACGATTTACTTCTATGTCCTGAACCCGTCTGCGTTACGGGAGAACATGCTTAAAGACTCGCGCGGACTGCGTTCCGTATTTGTTTATGACTTGTTATGCCTTTCATATCTCAATAAAATTTCTTGGAAAAAAAAAAAAAAAAAAAAAAAAAAAGTTTCTCATGTGATTTAATTCCATTCACAGTACTTTGAATAACAAGCTCACCTGAACTGAAATCTTTCACCTTCAGACTTGCAAACAAATTTTCCCAATTAATCCTTGACCAATGTATGCCATTGGTTTTACTTTGAGTGTAGTAAATGCATTATTATTATACAAGATTTATATAGCACCAACAGTTTGTGCAGCATTTTACAATTTAAGGGAGACAGTACAATTACAATACATTTCAGTACAGAAGGAATAGGAGGGCCCTGCTTGTGGAGCTTACAATCTAAAGGAAGGGGGAGGTGATACAAAAGGTGATAGCTGCGAGGGATGATCTGGTAGAGGTGATTCAAGTACAGTTCTTAGGTGGAGGTGGGGTAGGCTTCTCTGAATAAGTGAGTTTTTGCCTAAAGGCAGACAGGGTGGGGGCTGACCGGACACACTTTGGTGGGGAGTTCCAGAGGATGGGAGAGGCTCTGGAGAAGTCCTGGAGGCAAGCGTGGGAGGAGGTTATGAGGGAGCTAGAGAGGAAGATATCTTGGGAGGAGCGGAGTGGGCGGTTTGGGCGGTTTCTGCAGATGAGGGTGGAGATGTAGCTAAGGGCAGTGTTGTGGATGGCTTTGTAATCTGTGGTTAGTATTTACATTTAGTATTTAGCATTACATAATATTATACTGTACTATTTTATAAGAGTACGCAGAAAGTAGTACCATATGTTACACAGCTTAATATTATTGACATTCACCATTATCTGAAAAAAAAACCAAAAACAACAATGTACACATTTTCTCTCACACATACTGCTTGAGAATAAATAGAGTTTTGTTATTCTTAGCCTCAAGCTGCTATTTAGTGAAATGTTCAATTCAATAACAGAGCTACGATTCTTAGCACATGTATAAATTTGCTAAATCTTATGATAGGCATTTGCAAACGTGCCAACTTTAAGTATCTTCAATAGACTCAATAACAGTCATCAGCCAGACACAAGAACTTAGCAAATTCAGTAATAAATAGTGCAATGTACTATTTCCAATGGCTGCACATGGCAGGGGGACCATTCCTATGATTTACCAGTATTTGCCAAAGTTTAGCAGTCACAGCAAATCTTGTAAATAATTAGCAAATGTTTATTGTATGAAGGGTTGTATTTTCATTATTTCTGCTTGCTATTTATGTTGCTACAAAAAGATGAAACATATGATGTTCTTTTTTATGTGGCTTTGTATTAGCAAATGTCTGTTTTTTGGTTTAGTTATATTATTATATTCCATCTGTGTCTGTACCTTGAAAGTAGCATATACATGCACAGTTACAATACTAAAGAGTAGCATTCATCTAAAGTGTTAACTCTGCACTGCAATCCCACCCCTACATGCTTCTCTGGCAGAGATCCTGTATTTCTTGTGCTTCATCCAGCAGCATAAAGTCATATGGTGTAACGTGATCTCAATGACTTTGAAGGACATTTTTTTTAAGATCTTCAAATAAAAAAGAATTTAAAACTTACTATTCATTTTAAAATGCAATTTATCTCCTAATCTAAGTAATTTAGTCCAAGTAACGAGTAGATAAATTGTTATTATTATGTTTTCAAATATTGGCAATAAGGATTTCTAGATTTAGTATACTGTATGTTATCCTAAAATCTATTTTTCAGTATGTTTGACATCCTGCCTCACTGCATTCCGTTTTCTTATAAATTATTTTTTGTGACTCTATTGCAAAGTTTTTTCTTTGGAGATCCTGCTAGTAACATCGTTTCAGGTTGACAATGCCAAGCTACTGCCTTGCAATTAGCAGCAACATTTTTAGCCCACCATGTGTGCTCCTTCAGTTAGATGTTGGGAGGCCTATATGACAGATTTAATGGGCAGCACAACAGCCAACTGATGGAATGCACATAGCAGGCTCACAATACTGTTGCTAATTGCAAGAGGTGGTTTAGCTATGTCAGTCTGCAACATAAAGTGATTATAGTGTAATAGTCCTTGGTGGGGGAAAAAAAAATAAAAAGAAAGAACAAAAGAGGAAAGATGGGAGAGCCCTAGCCCTTATGGTGTAGTAAATATGCAATGGCATTAGATTTATGATGGCTTGAAAGAGATAGAAAAACAAGGTTGCAAATATCCAGAACTTTGAGTAAACACAACCTTCCAGTTCATTGTGTGTAGACATGGGCGTAGCATCAGGGGTCTCAGGGGTCACAATTATGACCCCACTCATGCTCCAAGGGGGCCAGTGCTGTTTCCCTGTCACTATGACGGGCAAAGCAGAATCCACAGCAAACTGAAAACTCCGAGCTCTCAGTTTTTTGCTCAATTTTCAAGTCCTGAGCCAGAGAGTAGCAGAGGAAGGACAGGGTGAGGCCAGCCAAGCTGGACGGAAAAGTGTCAAAGCTGACAACCAGGTGGGGATGGACACTGAGATGTCACCGGGCTGAGCAAAGGAGGAGGAGAGCACCGTCCAGGAGGGACTGCGGGCTCCAGAGGCTGCAGATTTTAGTGTGACAGTTTGAGCAGGATGAGCAGAGGGGGAGCTGGATGGGGAATATATCATTGTCAGCATGGGGGGGGTGAATAATGTGACATTACCAGGATGGTGGTGGTGGTGGTGGGGATTAGTAATTCCCTGGGGGCTATGTGTCATTACTAGGAGGAGGGCACCTGAAGGTGGGGGTCATCTGTCATTACCTGATGGGGAAGGGATCATTTGTCATTACCTGGTGGGGGAGGGGGTATCTGTCATTACCTGGTGGGAAAGGGGGTATCGGTCATTACCTCATGTGGAGGGGGGGTCATCTGTCATTATCTGATGGGGTAAAGGGTAATCTGTCATTACCTGGTGGGGGGACATGTGTCATTACCAGGAAGGGACATCATCTGTCTTTACAGGAGGAGGGGATCATCTATGATTATATGAAGTGGGGGCTCTTGAAGGAGGAGTTATCTGTCAATACCAAGAAGAGGCAGGAGGGCATGTGCCATTACTAGAACAGGCGGTGTTACTTCATATCCCTGCAGCCTGGTCATGAGAGAGGTAACTGGGTGCTGTTTAATAACATATAAAAGAAAGGTGTTTACAAAAAAAAGTGTGATATCTGCAGTGGTACATTCTCTGATCAGCCCCCAAGCCAGCCCAATACAGTACCCCCCTTTTACCCCTGCTCAGCCCTACACGTGCACACAAAGTCGGGGCAGGCAGGCCACACTGTGAGCTGCTGGGTGAAAGCGGTGGGCTTGTATGTGGATCTGGAAGTCAGAGGGCCTACTGAGTTTCCACTTTTACATATAAACCTACCGCTGTCACTCGACAGCTCAGAGAGTGGTCTGCCTGCCCCACCTTGTGTGCATGTGCAGACAGCAGCAGAAGAGAGAGAAAAAAGAGACATCCACCATACATCTATCATAGCTTGGTGCGCAGTGGGAGTATCTTGGCGCATGGTTGAAGGTAGTCGGGGGCCCCAGGTCAACTTCTGCATTGGGACCCGCAAGCTTCAAGCTTCACCTCTGTGCGTAGAATACCCCTCTCTCCAAGCAGAAAGTGGGTGGTCACACTCAATGCCACAGGGAAACTCAGCCCTAGGCCCTCATTGGGGGAGATTAGGATGGTTAGTAGAGCTCATTATTGGAAAGAAAAAACCCACCAACATAATGTCATAAGTAATGGTGTTTCACAAAGGTCTGTAATATACAAATCCCATTGATTGTTTTTTATACTCAAGATAATAAGATATGTATATTGACAAATTACTTGGCCCATTATCCCTTTTATGTTTTATATACACTCACTGGCCACTTTATTAGGTACACCTTTCTAGTGCCAAGAAAATATCCCCCACACCATTACACTGTTAGGGGCGAGGAGCCAGACACACAAGGAGGTGCAATTAAAGGTAGGTTTATTTACACAGAAACAAGGCAAGAGTCTATGCAAGTCCGACAGCAACAGCGGATGACTTGGTAGGACAGAAGTTCCCCTGCCGAGGTCGTCTTCCAGGATAATCAAGTCGAGAACCAGCGGGAATCGTAGCCAAAGCCGGGATCAGAAGCCTGGAAGAATGGTCGCCAGAGCTGGGGTTAGAAGCCAGGAAGGATGGTCGCAAGAGCCGGGGTCAGAAGCCAGGAAGAATGGTCGCCAGAGCCGGGGTCAGAAGCCAGGAGGAGTCTAATCTCACTGGATGTTTTCTCTTTTTCTGACCATTCTCTGTAAATCCTAGAGATAGTTGTGATTGAAAATATCAGTAGATCAGCAGATTTTGAAATACACAGACCATCCCATTTGGCTCCAACAACCATGCTATGTTCAAAGTCACTTAAATCCCCTTTTTTCCCCATTCTGATGCTCAGTTTGAACTTCAGGAAGTCATCTTCACCACTTCTAGATGCCTAAATGTATGTAGTTGCTGCCAGGTGATTGGCTAATTTGTGTTAAAAAGCAATTAAACAGGTGAACCTAAAGAGTGGCCCATGAGTGTATATGCTTGCATCCCTGATTTTAAACCAATATACTTTCATGTTTATGAGTTACCACATATTTATATATTTTAATATAACAAAAGGAACCACAATCATTTAGTTTCTCGTTTTTATGTTTCTATGGGATTTGTATATTACAAACCTCTGTGTAACACTGAAAAACTGATGAAGTGGCATGCAAACTACAAAATGCCTCTTTGGCATAAATAATAAATGCTTGCTTTTTAAAAATGATAACTTTGACCCCCATGATCTTTACCCCAAACCTTTAAAGACGTTTTGGCCACAAAAGCCATTAAAGGGTTTTTCTCTTTTCAATAACATGAAGTGATGTTACTGGCAGTATGTCTGGGTAAGAAAATTTGCAGCAACTCCCTCCCATCCATCTGTACTAAATTATCTTTCCAGAGAGTGCCCGAGGTATGTTTATGTAAGTTCACTTTTTGCAGTTGCTGCAAACCACTGGAGATCACTCTGACCTTGGACACTGGAGTTTCGATCAGTAACCGCTTTGAATGGTTATTGATCAAGTCATGAGCATGATTATTCCTTCCACTACCACCACTGTAGCTGTGTTATGGCAGTGCAGTGAAAGAATGAAAACAAACCCACATGCATTATTAAGAAATAGTTTTTCTGTTAACCATACCAATGTTCTGTTTCCCTACAGAAATTATTTGAATGACCCGATCACTTGAATGGGCAGGTGGGCCAGTGGTCATCCCCTACTTCCTTCCTGTTCCCTGGTTTCCTTTTGAAGAGCAAGGGCTAGTAACCAGTTGTGGGCCACAATGAAAAGGTTCCAAATTTCACATTTTTTATTTTAAATAGCATAATGAACATTTTCCTCCTGCACCCACTGAATGCCAGTGGGATGGAGAGGAGGAGAAGTCAGCTTTCAGTGGTTGCAGGAAGAAAATGGGGAGGATCAATTCCTCTCATTGCCCCTCCTGTCCAAGTGTAAAACAGAATGTGACAGGGAGGCTGAATGGGCCCGCCTGAGAGCATGGATCAGGGTCGCCATTGCAACCCCTAAAGCTACAGCAGTGTTTGCGGAGGATGTGATAAAAACAAATCTCAACTATGGGGTTTTAATGCCTCCCCAACTGCAGTTGTACCTCTAGTAACCCACAGATCAGGTTCCCCCAGAGCGCGGAGTCTAAGTCCTGGTTCACTTGTTCACCAGGGCCCCTGATGGTGGGGATGGACTTGGAGTGAACCGAGACCAGGTCGCGGCTCCGAAGTACACCTACCCGTGGTAGAGGAATTTTCCAGAGGCCCCCGCAGGGATAGAGTCTGATGTGAAGAGGCGGATATGCCCAGGCCAGGTGGATGGATGGATGAGCGAGAGCGTAGTCAGACAAGCCGAGTCAGTAGCCGTGGGAGCGGTACGGTACAAAGAAGCGGGCAGAGAATGGTCGGGTCACACGCCAGGTCAGCAACAGAAGATCAGGTCCATAACGGGGCATCCAGGAGAGAGGTCAGGTAAGCCAGGGGTCAGAGCAGGAGAACACAGAAAGGTCAAGACGATCCAGGTCAGCAACAGTAACTTAACAGCACAGGTACAGAATTAAGGACACAGGGATGCAGAAAAGACCATTTGGCGATTCCTGTCAGTGCAGGGCGGATTTAGATATCGCGTCCTGCGCTGTCATTGGTGCCAGGCGCGCACTCGCGGCTCCGAGTGCGCATGCGCAGATTTCGTCTCAGCCGCGGCTGGCCAGGACCTAGTGCCCGTACACCAGCGTGAATGGGCACACTGCGCCCGCGCCGAGCCGCGGATTGTGGCAGCTCCTGACAGATGCACTGCAGTTTACCAGCACCTGCCTTCCCATCTGGCAGGTGTGGTGCACTTTCTGAAAGTGCACCAAACCTCCTGCATTCAGTTTGAGCTGAGGGCCACATCAGGGGGCTCCGAGGGCCACACGTGGCCCACAGGCCACAGGTTGAGAACCCTTGCCTAGCAATCGGATTGTGGTGACAGTATCAGCTGCTAATGTACCAGTCTAAAAACCTGTCCTTTTCAGGTGCCAACTGTCAGAATACAACACCTATCAGTGGAGAATTACTGGGGAATCAATAAAGGATTCTTACAGTGTATGGCCAGCTTTAGACCATTGTCACTAGCACAGTTGAAGATTTAGCCTAACCTTTTGTTTTTGTTGACAGCTGTAAAATTTTAAATTCCCCATCACTTTCTGTCTTGGTGACAGTGTTCGCCAGGATGAACAATGAGGGTGAATTTACCTAGACATACACAGCAATATAAATATGTTAAGGATCCAAATCCTACTATATTCAAAGTTAAAAAAAAAGTTTTGGCTGTACATCCACTTTAGAAATGTAAAAAAAGTCAAATAATAGTAACCAGTCAGCAAGCAGCTTTCTTTAAACTGACTATCCCAATGTTTTTAAAGGTAACAGCTAAATGGTTGCTATGGTCAAACACGCCCACATATCACATCATGTGGTGCGTTGTTAAAGAAGCCTTAGAAAAATCCTTTAGGCAAAGAGGAAGCTGAACTTGCGTTGTAAACTGTTTGAAGCCATCACTTTAGCACC